>NC_041387.1:25122407-25204297 GCF_002162155.2 Triticum dicoccoides
TCCCACGTGTCAGTGAAGAGGCAAGCCGAAGCGTGTTCCGTTTGCGTGAGACGTGTGCAGGACCGAACATATGTGGGGTGCAATTCGACCGCGACAGGAGTGCTGTGAGTGTACCGCCTTTTTTCCTTTTAAACTAGGTGCTTCGCCCCCTCAAAAAAAATGTTGCTTCGCACGATCCATCGATACTACTACCAGTAATCCGGTAATCCCGACTAACAAAACAGCGCGGCCGGGTCTTTTCCCGCGCAATATGCTGGGAGGTTGGCTTAGTTGGGTTTTTTAGATTTGTCTCGGTTCAATAAAAAGCAGAGTTGGTGATGATGGTGTGCCTGTCATCCTACAATATAGGCCATCCGATCTATATCTAACGGAGAGGAAGGAAACTATGACAATTTACCCGCACTCCTCTCGACATTTGCAGATAAGGCTTTCCCTCGTTCATCCTTTTCTCCCACAAGATCTTGATCTGCCGTGCACTAGTACTCCCACAATATGTATATTATTGTGAAAGTTCATATACACCGGCCGAGATTAATGCAAACACGGTAGATTTTCATTACATTTCAAACTTTTATAAGACAAAAAAATAAAAGAAACCCGACCCTAAACCTATTCTACGGCAGCGACCGACGTCCTCCATCTGCGATCTCTATGTACGGGGGCGGGGTTCAAGACCCGTGAAGTGAAGGTGCGGTCTTCGGCAAGGAAGAGTAGAACACGGGATACAGACCGGCCAGTTGGCACCCCATGCCCTGCCGCCTCCCATGCCCTACTCATCCTCGGAGGAGTCCCTGACCTCGGCGGTGCCGGACGTTGGACGGCAGCAAGTAGGACGCGTGGCTGACGGTGCTCCCGTCGTGGGCCGCCAGCGTGGCCACCGCTTGTGCGGTCGCGTCCGCGTCCGGCTACCTCGAGCTTCATCCCCAAAGACAAGCTCTCCCGCAGAGCGTTCGCACTTGCGGTCATGGCGTATGTGGTGTCAGGTAGGAGGACGATGTGCTATGGTGTGGAGGTTAGCTGGGCGTTGCCGCTTTAAGTAGCGCATTCCGGTGAGGCCAAGCGTCCGGGTGCGTCATTAAGTCGCCGGAGTTGGTTCCTCGGGCACCGAGCCCCTTGACGACGACATACGAACGGACGGCATGAATGCGGGCAGCTGGCGGCGGCTGGGAACGCACCGCGCGACGGCGCGAGGGACGAGGGCTTTGGTGTGCCAGGGTAGTCAGTTGCGGTTGTGGCAACGTTGGAGATGCCCTTTGCTCAAATGCGATCCCCGCATGTCATTGAAAAAGCAAGACGACCCGGCATGGTCTCAGGTCCAGAGGATGCAGTTGGCCGCGCTACACCACTCCGAGGACGCGTCGCGGCGCCCCGTGCATCCTCGACGAGCCGGGTGTCGGTGTCAAAACCGGCGGATCTCAGGTAGGGGGTCCCGAACTGTGCGTCTAGGCGGATGGTAACAGGAGATGAGGGACACGATGTTTTACCCAGGTTCGGGCCCTCTCGATGGAGGTAAAACCCTACGTCCTGCTCGATTAATATTGATGATATGGGTAGTACAAGAGTGGATCTACCACGAGATCAAGGAGGCTAAACCCTAAAGCTAGCCTATGGTATGATTGTTGTAATGTATGTTGTGTCCTACGGACTAATGCCCTCCGGTTTATATAGACACTGGAGGAGGCTAGGGTTACACAGAGTCGGTTACAATGGTAGGAGATCTACATATCCGTATCGCCAAGCTTGCCTTCCACACCAAGGAAAGTCCCATCCGGACACAGGACGGAGTCTTCAATCTTGTATCTTCGTAGTCTTCGAGTCCGGTGGACGATGACAGTCCGGCTATCCGGACACCCACTAGTCCAGGACTCCCTCAGTAGCCCCCGAACCAGGCTTCAATGACGATAAGTCCAGTGCGTATATAGTCTTCGGCGTTGCAAGGCGGGTTCTCCCTTCAAGTTCCATGTACCTGCCGAACAGTGTCCGGCTTCACCATAAATATTGTGTTTCTCGGCTTCTACGCCCAATAATGGTATTTTTCCACGCGTCGCACGAATGTGAAAAGCCAGGGCATCTTTTACGTTTCACCCCCCAGTCGTGCGAGTCATCCGCCTATAAAACAGGCAAAAATCCAGATCCAAACCACACCATCCTCCTCCCGCGAATACTTCATCGGAGCGCCTTTGACCTAAAAATCCATTCCATCATGGACCGTCGACGCGGCTCTTCTTCACGCACTCCCAGCCCACCGCCGGGGAATTGGAGGAGGTGCTCTATTTCGCACAACGAGCTAGTGAAGCTCCAAACGGGGGGATTTCTCCCTCCGGCCTTCATGGTCCCGGTCCGAGCCGGGCTGGTCACCTATCAAGGTGGGAGGCAAGCGGAGGCTACCCCAAGCCCCAATAAAGGGGAGTGAGTATGCTTCGTCCCTTATTTGGTAAGGGGACTCGGATTCCCGATACATCCGTTCCTCCATGGGCTCCTGGAGTTCTACGGACTCCAGCTCCACCACCTCACGCCCGCCTCTGTCCTGCATATCGCGGGCTACGTAGCTCTTTGTGAGCTATTCCTGGGCATTGAGCCCCATTTTGCATTGTGGAAGAGGTTGTTCTGCCTCGTACCCCGTTCTCACGAGGGGTCCATATATCAAGTGGGCGGCGCCGAAATATGGCGCATCGCCGGGACCGGATACCCATCCGGTACTCCCAAGAAGGCGTCCGAAGACTGGCCCTCAGAGTGGTTTTACATAGGAGACGCTCCGCTGCCGGACCCAGTCTGGATTGGCCTCCTGGAGTTTAGTGCTGCTCCCCTGAAGAAACGCCTCAGCTGGCGCCCACGGAGCCCCTGATTGGAGGAAGACAAGAGCGTCCATTACTTGATGGGCCGAATAAGATTACTGGCCCATTCCGGGTTGACCATGATTGGAGTCATGATGACATGCATCATGCGGGGGGTACAGCCATTGCAATACAGAGGCCACCCTATGTGGGATTTCAACGGGGAGGACGATGCCACCCGTCACGGCCGCAAAGGGCCGGATTCGACCGAGGATCTGGTAGAGATCCTTTCCAGCCTGTATAAGGGGGAAAAGGAGGACTTCCTTCGAACGAACCCTTTGAATGGGTTTTCCATGATCAACCCAAGAGCATGGGTAAGCGAACACCTTTAAAGGCTCAACCCATGCTCTCGAAGTTTAAGCTTCTTTACATTATGTCTTCGGCGCAGGGTCTACGCCGGACTGTGGAGGACATGGTAAGTCCTGCTCCGCAACCCGAGGATCCAGAAAGATCCTTGGATCCGGCCTCCGAAGAGGACCCAGACATCAAGGTGGAGCTGATCGACGGGGTATTTCACCAGCTCAGCATGGATAGTGCTTTGGTTGCCATTACAGCGGACTACCCCGGACTGTATCCGGCTTCTCAGGTGACCGTGACCGAGGTTCGAACACCATTATCTCTTCCTTTCCCCTTTCTAACCTTCGCGAACGATGGTATGTTACAGGAAGTGCCTTTACGACAGGAAGCCGAGCCCGCGGCGGCTGACCAACAGAGGCCAGTCCGGACCAGCAGGCGGAAAAGGAGCGCGGTGCGGACGAAAACGTCACCGCAAAGGTATAGCTCGTATTTGAATTTTCAGAGCAACGTTCCTAGGAAACGCCTGAGTTCTCATGATCTTTGTAGGAGAAAAAGTGCTCGCCGGACTGCGGGCGCAGAAGTTGCTGATCCAACCTACACCGGCCAGGCTCCAGCGCCCGGCCTGGAGGGGGAGGCAAGCGCAAGACGTGGGCCGGATCCTTCTCCAACGGAGGACACCGACAGACTGTCCGCCACCAAGTCTGAGGTGGAGAGCTCCATGCACCATAGGCGCCGCTGGACAGTATTTCGTGAAGCGTGCTTTTCCCCTGAGGCATTGGATGCCTTTAACGCAGGGGACGCGCATCTCCGTGCCGCTCAAGATGGTTTTACCAGAGCCACGGAGCAGTATGTGAAAGACATACGGGTAAGGGAATTTTAATGGTTGTATATACCAGTAGCCCCCGAGACTTAAAGTAGTTATGTTAACTGATTTAAGGATCATGTGAAACGCAGGCTCTTACCGAGAAGAATGCCCAGCTGTCTCAGGAGCTGCAAGAATGCAAGGCCCAACTTGAGGCCGCACTTGCTGCCGCAGGAGGACACTCAAAGACCCCTCCTGGTAACACATTTGTATTAATAAATATAAGCGTTGTGCGGCGTGCGCGTAAGTCTAATAATGACTGTGTAGGTACCGCCGGACAAGATCCGGACATGCAAGGATTACTGCGCCAGCTGAAGGCCGGTGAGAGTGTGCTGAATAGGGTGCAGCAAGAAAGGAATAAACTCCAGGATGCCAACGCCAAGCTCGGAGAAGAGCTGAAAGGCGCTCGCGCCGGGCTGTCCGGCTCCGTTAAGGAGAATGAGCGGCTTCGTCGCGGCATTTATAGTAAGTGCTTGAGCGGACTCCTTTGAGAAGAAGAGTTCGGCGAGGAAGTATATTGACATGATATGTCTTGTAGGTATACTCACAGGTCGCCTGGCCGAGGAGATGCCCATATCAACGGGTGATCAACTTCCCGAGCTGTTGCAACTGCTCGAACGAGTTCGGCAGGCAATGAGCGGCGGCGTCCAGGCTTTATGGCCAGCCCTCTCCCTACCCGAGGGCCTTGGGGAGCTTTCGGAGAAGCTTCAGGGAGTGCGGCAGCGCTTCCGTTTGTGGAAGATTTCGGCTTGCCGTCAAGGTGCCAGGGAGGCTTGGGCCATGGTGAAGACGCGTTACAAGAAGGCGGATCCCAACCACATGGCCGAAGTTGGACCGGTGGGGCCCGATGGGAAGGAGATCCCTGTGAGTTTAGTATACAGCCAAGTAGAGTAGGCTGCTAAGTTTTCCCAACGGGACTGTAAGTTAGACAGCCTGTTAGACGGGATTGAGGAGGAATACAATCAATAAATTTGACAATGTATGTTTTCCTTTGAAGTGACATGTGAAATGCCTTCTAGCCGGATTGTAGATCGTTTGTCTTTGCCGACCTTTTCGCTTTGACCTCGGGACCCTAGAGTCCGGAGTGTGTCCGAATACCTTTGTGGATGAGAAACAACCGCGGTATGCATGGAGACTAGACGTAGGGGTCATTATTGCTTTATCAGACAAGTGCCCAACTAGTTATGTTATATTACATGGTTAGTAAGAAACATCTTCCAGGGAGAATAGTTCCGTTAAGGGTTCCTTTCCTTGGGAGGCATGCCCTAAAGTGCATGTCCGGACTGCGAAAAAAGCAGAAAAACATCTGGGGGCAGATAAATGAGTAGGTAAAGAAAATCATCTTTTAAGTCACCGATCGAATATTCCCTTAAGAACGCTAGCTTTCGGCTTCACCCAGTCTAAGGTACACATCCGGCTGACCCGGCAGTAGCAATCGCAGAGGTGCTCCCTTTACCTCCTAGCCGAACAATCAGGAACGTAGGGGTAAGCACAGGAGCCAGGCAACCCAGCTTGGCCAAAACTTAAGTCATATCGGTGCATATAATGGTGAGTAAAAGGTACATGTGGAAGCTTGACACATGTGCTGGGCATGAAACCCTTATAATTGAGCTTCTGTAAAAGAAGCCCCCAGGTATAATGAGTGCGGATGGCACATCAAGTGTATGCGAAAAAATGCAAAAGTAAGCCCTTAGGGGCTTTTTAATAAAAAGGTTATGAAAAGAGAAACGAAAGACAGCCAAGGTATAAAAATTTGGACGGAGGGAGGGGACGAACTCTTACTCCGGCGCTAGGCATAGAATCTTCAGAGGCGGGCTGCGTTCCATGGGTTCGGCTCAAGTCAGTTATCCGAGGCATTTCGTAGACGGTATGCTCCGCCGGTCAGGACTTGATCGATAATGAAAGGGCCCTCCCACTTGGGCTTGAGCTTGTCCTTTTTCTTGTCCGGCAGGCGTAGAACTAGTTCACCAACGTTGTAAGTCTTGGCCCGTACTTCTCTGCTTTGATATCTCCGAGCCTGCTGCTGATAGAATGCGGAACGAGCTTTGGCGACGTCGCGTTCTTCCTCCAATGTGTCCAAGCTGTCCTGCCGATCCAGCTTGGCCTCTCTTTCCTCGTACATGCGCACTCGAGGTGAGTCATGAATAATGTCGCAGGGTAAGACTGCCTCTGCGCCGTATACCATAAAAAATGGTGTGAATCCGGTAGTACGGTTAGGCGTTGTCCGCAGCCCCCAGAGTACGGAGTCGAGCTCCTCGACCCAGTGCGTGTTAGATTTAGTAAGTGACCGCACTAGTCTGGGTTTAATGCCGCTCATTATTAGACCATTTGCTCGTTCCACTTGACCGTTGGTTTGAGGGTGATAGACTGAAGCGTAGTCGAGCTTGATGCCCATATTCTTGCACCACGACTTAACCTCGTCGGCTGTGAAGTTCGTGCCGTTGTCGGTGATGATGCTGTGGGGGACTCCGTAACGGTGTACTACCCCGGATATAAAGTCTATCACTGGTCCGGACTCTGCCGTTTTGACCGGCTTGGCCTCTATCCATTTGGTGAATTTATCCACCATGACCAATAGGTACCGTTGCTTGTGGGTTCCCCCTTTAAGGGGTCCAACCATATCAAGTAACGGTGTACTACCCCAGATATAAAGTCTATCACTGGTCCGGACTCTGCCGTTTTGACCGGCTTGGCCTCTATCCATTTGGTGAATTTATCCACCATGACCAATAGGTACCGTTGCTTGTGGGTTCCCCCTTTAAGGGGTCCAACCATATCAAGCCCCCAGACCGCGAACGGCCAGGTAATGGGTATAGTTTTGAGGGCGGTAGGCGGCATATGGCTCTGATTAGCAAAGAGCTGACAACCAACGCATCTCTAGACTAAGTCTTGGGCATCTGCCCGGGCCGTCGACCAATAAAATCCTGTACAGAATGCCTTTCCTACAAGGGCCCGGGCTGCTGCGTGGTGTCCGCCTAGTCCGGCATGAATTTCAGCCGGGAGGTTGCGCCCTTCCTCTTTGGAGATACGTCTTTGAAGGACTCCAGTTGTGCTTTTCTTATAAAGTTCTCCCTCATGGACCTTGTAGGCTTTCGATCGCCGGACTATGCAGCGGGCCTTGTTTTGGTCTTCGGGAAGTTCGTGCCTAAGCAGGTAGGCTAGGAATGGTTCTGTCCATGGGGCGATTACTGCCATTATGTCGTGGGCTGACGGTGTTATGTCATCGGCTGAATCGCCGATTGGCTCGGTTTTTTCCGGTTTGTCACTTCCGGGCTCCTCTTCCCATAGTACGGATGGCTTGAAGAGCCGTTCCAGGAAGATATTTGGAGGGACAGCATCACGTTTCGCACCGATGCGTGCCAGTACGTCGGCCGCTTGGTTATTATCTCGGGTTATGTGATGGAATTCGAGTCCTTCAAACCGAGCTGACATTTTTAGGACGGCGTTGCGATATGCTGCCATTTTCGGATCCTTGGCGTCAAAGTCTCCATTTATTTGGGATATTGCAAGGTTTGAATCCCCGCGCACTTCTAGTCGTTGAATACCCATGGAGACTGCCATCCGGAGACCATGTAATAGGGCCTCGTATTCGGCTGCGTTGTTGGAGTCCGTGTACATTATTTGAAGTACGTACTGGACTGTGTCCCCGGTTGGGGACGTCAATACGACGCCAGCCCCCAGTCCGGCCAACATTTTAGAGCCGTCGAAATGCATAACCCAATTGGAGTATGCGCCGTACTCTTTAGGGAGTTCGGCTTCGGTCCATTCAGCGACGAAGTCAGCCAAAACTTGTGACTTTATAGCTCGCCGAGGTTTGTAAGTTATATCGAATGGTAAGAGCTCAATGGCCCATTTTGCAATCCTGCCCGTTGCGTCGCGGTTATTTATAATGTCATTGAGTGGTACTTCAGAGGCCACTGTTATCAAACACTCTTGAAAGTAGTGTCGGAGCTTCCGGGACGCCATGAACACCGCATATGCTATCTTTTGATAGTGCGGGTAACGGGACTTGCAGGGGGTTAACACAGTGGATACATAATACACTGGTTTTTGAAGAGGGAATTTCTGCCCTTCTGTTGCTCGTTCGACGACGAGGACCGTGCTTACAACTTGATGCGTTGCTGCGATGTATAACAACATTGGTTCGCCCAGAGTGGGCGCAGCCAGGACCGGATTTGTTGCCAATATGGCCTTTATTTCTTCGAGTTCGGCAGTGGCAGCATCCGTCCACTCAAAGTGTTCGGTGCGCCTGAGGAGGCGATAGAGGGGCAACGCCTTTTCTCCTAGACGGGAGATAAAGCGGCTTAAGGCTGCCATGCATCCTGTTAATTTTTGTATTTGTTTGAGGTCTTTTGGAATATCCAACTGTGACAGAGCTAAGATTTTAGCCGGGTTTGCTTCAATTCCTCTTCCGGATACAATGAAGACCAGCACCTTTCCGACTGGTACACCGAAAATGCATTTTTCTGGATTCAGCTTGATGTCATATGCTCTGAGGTTGTCGAATGTGAGCCTCAAATCGTCTACTAGAGTTTCGACGTGTTTTGTTTTGACGACTACGTCGTCTACGTATGCCTCGACTGTTTTGCCGATCTGGGTAGCCAGACATGTTTGAATCATGCGCTGATATGTTGCGCCGGCATTTTTAAGTCCGAAGGGCATCGTGTTGAAGCAGAATGGTCCGTATGGTGTGATGAATGCCGTTGCGGCTTGGTCTGCTTCCGCCATCTTGATTTGATGATAGCCAGAGTATGCGTCCAGGAAGCACAACGAATCGTGCCCTGCGGTAGCATCGATAATTTGGTCGATGCGGGGGAGAGGGAAGGGATCCTTTGGGCAAGCCTTATTGAGGTCTTTAAAATCGACACAGAGGCGCCAGGATTTATCCTTCTTTGGTACCATTACAAGATTTGCTAGCCAGTCTGGATGTTTGATATCTCTAATGAATCCGGCTTCCAATAGTTTGGCTAGCTCTTCTCCCATTGCCTGTCTTTTGGGTTCGGAAAATCGTCGAAGAGCCTGTTTGACTGGCTTAAATCCTTTTAGGATGTTTAGGCTGTGTTCTGCCAACCTGCGTGGGATTCCGGGCATATCCGAAGGATGCCAGGCGAAGATGTCCCAATTTTCCCGTAGGAATTCACGCAGTGCGGCGTCTACTTCGGGGTTCAATTGTGCCCCAATGGAGGCCGTCTTTGTTGGGTCCGTTGGATGGACCTGGAATTTTATTATTTCATCTGCTGGTTTGAAGGAGGTGGACTTGGATCTTTTATCGAGTATCACATCGTCCCTGTTCACCGTAGAGCGCAGCGCGGTGAGTTCTTCTGCTGCTAAGGCTTAGGATAGTGCCTCCAGGGCTAGTGCAGCTGTCTTATTTTCGGCGCGGAGTGCTATGTCCGGATCACTAGAGAGGGTGATTATTCCGTCGGGCCCAGGCATTTTGAGCTTCATGTACCCGTAATGAGGTACTGCTTGAAAAATTGTGAATGCCTCTCGTCCTAATATAGCGTGATATCCGCTGTTGAACGGGGCCACTTGGAACGTGACTTCTTCGGATCTGTAATTGTCCGGCGAGCCGAACACCACATCGAGTGTGATTTGTCTGGTGCAGCGTGCCTCCCGGCTAGGGATTATTCCTCTGAAGGTTGTGCTCCTTCGCTCAATACGGCTCCAATCGATTTCCATTTTCCGTAGAGTTTCCTCGTAGATGAGGTTTAATCCGCTGCCACCATCCATGAGGACTTTTCTCAGTCGAAAGCCGTCCACTATGGGACTAAGCACCAGTGCGGCTGGTGCTCTGGCTCTTCGGAATTTAGGTTCGTCGCTGGCACCGAAGGTGATAGCTGTGTCACTCCATGGATTTGCTGTTGCTATTTGGTAGACTTCGGCGAGTCCGCGGATTGTTCGCTTTCGCATATTGTTTGACGCGAAAGTCTCGAAGACTGTTGATACCGTACCGGTATTGTTGGAGTTGTTTTGCGGGGCTAGAAGCTCCTCGCCACTTTTGGCCACCTGCCGTAATATCCAACATTCTCGAAGGATATGAGTTGGGACGGCTCCCTCTGTACTATGAAGCTTACAGGGTCCATTGAGCCATCCCTCCAGTACGGTTCCGTTTCCCTTATTGGGTTTTTGTTTTTTCGTTTTTGCATCTGGGGCCTGAGTGTAAGGCGCCCTTTTGCTGCGGACTGGGTTTGGGGCCGGATTATCCCAAAATTGATTTTCGGTTTTCCCGAAACTTTCCATCGCACAGTACTTTCGTACTATGGATGCCAGATCGGTGAAGCGCGCAATTTTGCGACGATCAATGGCGTTTAGTATTCCCTTGTCCGTGCAATTATTGCAGAAGATTGAGATTGCGTTTTCCTCTCGGCAGTCCTTTATCTTGTCCATAACCAGGAGGAATCTGGCCCAGTAGTGAAGTACTGTTTCAGCGGGCTCTTGCCGTATTAGAGATAGATCGCATATGTCTGGGCGGGTGGGTGGACTAAAATCCGGATCCCTGCCCATCTTGGGGCTTAAAGGCCGAAGAGCTTCCGAATTCGGAAGCTTAGGTTGCTGGACACAATCCAGCGAGTCCAGAGTGATGCATGATTTTAAGTTCAATGCTCGATCGAAGCCCGTCCCTCCGCGGAAGTCCGGCATGGAGGGTTCAGGAATTTGGACGTGACTAGTTTTTAATATAGGCAAAGAGTCGCCGCATTGTTCCTCTACCACTGTGACGTGGTGGGTGGCCTGGGGAGAGTTAATCTCTCTCAGATCGGTTTTAAGCCCAGTCTGATCATAGTCTATGGCGACTCCCAGGGCGGCGATGCGATCCAAGAGCTCGTTAACAGACGAGAGCTCTATTGGATCCAACTGCTCGGCGGATTCCGAGCTGACGCGAAGATTGCTTTTGACGACTTGAGAAGTCATTGTCGAGGCAGTGGCCGAACAGGCGGTCATAAGAAAACCACCTAGCCGGATAGTTTGGCCGACGGCCAAGGCCCCTTCGGCGAAAATACCGTCTTTGAAGACGGGTGGAGGCATCCTTCCTATCGGTGACGACACAGAGGAACTCTCAATGAAAGCACCAATGTCGGTGTCAAAACCGGCGGATCTCGGGTAGGGGGTCCCGAACTGTGAGTCTAGGCAGATGGTAACAGGAGACGAGGGACACGATGTTTTACCCAGGTTCGGGCCCTCTCGATGGAGGTAAAACCCTACGTCCTGCTCGATTAATATTGATGATATGGGTAGTACAAGAGTGGATCTACCACGAGATCAAGGAGGCTAAACCCTAAAGCTAGCCTATGGTATGATTGTTGTAATGTATGTTGTGTCCTACGGACTAATGCCCTCCAGTTTATATAGACACCGGAGGAGGCTAGGGTTACACAGAGTCGGTTACAATGGTAGGAGATCTACATATCCGTATCGCCAAGCTTGCCTTCCACGCCAAGGAAAGTCCCATCCGGACACGGGACAGAGTCTTCAATCTTGTATCTTCGTAGTCTTGGAGTCCGGCGGACGATGATAGTCCGGCTGTCCGGACACCCCCTAGTCCAGGACTCCCTCACCGGGTGTTGGGGTGTGTTTGGATTGTGGCCAAAGTGCACCTTACCAAAATTTTGGTCATGACCCAAAGATTGGTCTTTGTTTGGATGGTTGCCATTTCTTTGGCATGCCAATGAACTCTAGCCAACTCTAGTTCATTTTTCTTGCCAATGTCGGCCAAATCACGGGCAACCAATACCTCAACCAAAATTTTGGCTACCCAATGCTTTGATGGGGCAACCTTGGGCACAAACAAACATACCGTTGGTCGTGCTACAGCACAAACGCCACCCTCGGCACACTGAAACCGACCGTGTCTATCAACGATATGAGCGTGTCGCTCACCGTAGTCGCCGTGTCCAGAGGCGATGCTGGAGCTGCGCCCTGTTGTTGGCCCCAAAGACCCACATGAACGGTTGTCGGTGGCGAGGAGGTCGTGGGCCAGCTCCTCCATTGGACTAGTCTGCGCTATATCGTCCTGATAGGTGTGCTCCACATGTCGGTTTCCCTATTTTCCTGGCCATATTCGAGCGTCAGTGCTCCGCATTGCGCATTAGGCCTTTCACTATGTAGGCCAAGCGAGACAACTTATTGTTTATTTGAGTCGTTCAAGTGTAATCATGTGGCGTTTGCTTATTTCTCATTCCTCTCCAACCCTCTTCTCCATCGATCATGTCGCCCTCCAGTCGAGTCCATCCTCTCGCATGCATCATTTGAACATTCTACCGAGTATCATTCGCATGTACCCACCCTAGTCCTCTTTCAATAGATCTCCGGACCCCGAGATAAAATCGAGAGGGAACGAGTGGGGGCACGTGATACCTAAGGCGGATTCAAAATTTTGAACCGGTGATCATAGCATCCGCAAATCATATATAAAGGGTATTCAATGTTCGTTTCGTTTTTGAACGTACAATATATTGCCTCCTATCCTTTCTACCTTACATATAAGTTTTATGTGTAGTCAAAGTATCTCTACTATGATAAAAAAGGTATCAACATTCAAAAACGCCCAATCAATATTGTTAGATTCGTACGTACTC
This sequence comes from Triticum dicoccoides, assembly GCF_002162155.2. Taxonomy (NCBI): domain Eukaryota; kingdom Viridiplantae; phylum Streptophyta; class Magnoliopsida; order Poales; family Poaceae; genus Triticum; species Triticum dicoccoides. The sequence goes on from NC_041387.1 coordinate 25,134,977, forward strand.
CCAGATTTGTACTCGAGATGGTTTCCAATTTGACTATTGACAAGATTAATAGTACTCCTTTCACATAGGTGAGTAAGTCATCTAGGCTGTGCACCGTGACCAAGGAGGAGGGGAAAACGAGAGACATTAATGTTTATTTGCTAATTAATAGTATTGCATGCAATGAACTAACCACTGCATGTCATGTTTGATAGTCTCAGGTCATTAAAAGCATGCACACCCTCATCTCTTATTGGTTCATATGTCAAGAAACAAGAAACGAGGTAGAAGTTAATGCACCGCGCCTACGTGTGTTGGGATTATTTGGTTTTCGTAAGATGACTTACACACCTAGACGGAGGGAGTACATGAGATGTATAATGTGAAAATTATATCATTGGAAACTCCTTTCACATACGAAATTGACCATATGCTTTGTGTAAGTTGCATGTCATATATTATTACTCTAACATTTGGTCAAAGTTAGCCTCGAAAACGCATTAGACCCTGTATGCTTTGTGTAAGTTGCATGTCATATATTATTACTCTAACATTTGTGTAAGTTGCATGTCATATATTATTACTCTAACATTTGGTCAAAGTAGTATAGTGGAAGTTGATCCTCTGACGTAGGTATCCCTGCCTTACCCTTCCTTTCGGTCACTTACTGGCGGACCACATGCTTGCTAGGCCCCGCATGTCAGTTACTCAATGGGTTCGGCCACGTCAGGGGATCCTCATCCGTAGTATACTCCCTCTGTTTTTATTTACTCCACATAAAACGGAGGGAGTGGTGGTATAATAAATGACGCGGGCGGGGGAGGGGGAGGGACGTCGGTTTGCTCTTAACTGTGGTCCCACAAGCGAGCGAAAATGCAAGACAAAGCGCGTTCCATTCGGTGAGCGACGTGGAGGGTCCAGCGTGCCGGGCTGCAACGCGAACGCGACAAGAGCGATGTACAGTCAAAACCGATTGACCGGTCGTCATCGGAACCACTATTCACACCAGAACCTTCGCTGCTCGGCCTACGCCAGCCACTGCCCTAAAACCACACCAAATCTCCAGCCCATTCCCCCACCTTTCGATACCCTAGCCCGCATCAAGCGTCCCCTAGTTCGTCGGAAAGCCATGGTGCGCCGCAAGATCACTTACTACAAGATGCTGACGTCAGAGCGCCGCGCAGAAATCGCGGCGGCGGTCGGCGCCACAAACCTCCGTTCCCAAGCTCGCTTTGCGGCGGGCCAATCCCCGAGTTCTCTGGAGCCAAGCTACGAGGAGGAAGCCGATCCAATGTTCACTGCGGAGGTCGCGGTGCAGAAGGCCGCCGATGGGTATGAGACAATGGACGTCGACTTCGTGCCGGCGTCGGAGTCCCCCATGGTGCAGGCGGACCAGCGGTTGAACATGGCGATACTAAAGGAGGACCGGGAGGTAGAGGCTCAACTCGACGTGGAGCGCGCGCATGCCGCTGCCATCGAGGCTCTCATGTAGGCAGAACCGGATGTCATGGATGTGAACCAGGCGGCGGAGGCTCAACTTGAGGTGGAGCGCGCGGATGCCACTGCCATCGAGGCCCTCCTGCAAGCGGAACCGGACGTCCTGGACATGAATCGGGTGGCAGAGGCTCGACTCGACGCAGAGGGCGTGGATGCCGCTCTCATCGATGCCCTCCTGCGGGCGGAACCGGAAGTCCTGGACTTGAGCCGGGCAGTAGAGGCTCGACTCAACGCGGAGCGCGCGGATGCTGCTCTCATCGACGCCCTCCTGCAGGCGGAACCGGAAGTCCTGGACTTGAGCCGGGCGGCAGAGGCTCGACTCGACGCGGAGCGCGCGGATGCCGCGCTCATCGACGCCCTCCTGCAAGCGGAACCAGAAGTCCTGGACTTGAACCGGGCGGCGGAGGCTCGACTCGACGCGGAGCGCGCGGATGCCGCTGCCATCGAGGCCCTCCTGCAGGCGGAACCGGACGTCCTCGACTTGAACCGGGCTGTGCTCTTGTTCGTGCAGAGCGCCCGCACGCTCTACCTGAACGAGTAGTTGGAGGCCGAGGAGAACCACGGTGCAGAGACACACGTCGGCAGCGATGGCTGGTTCGCGCCGGCAGCCAAAGACGACGAGGCCGTCTTTTTCCGCGAGCAGTGATAGTTTTTTTCTTTATGTTGTTGTTTTTATTATTATGGATCTTTTGCTGTGTAAAAACATACTACTCCCTCCGTTCCAAAATAGATGACTCAACTTTATACTAATGTTAGTACAAAGTTGAGTCATCTATTTTGGAACGGAGGGAGTATTTGTTATGCAAGTCGCCTGAGTCTACCACTTCAGGCGGTTGGATGAATATCCTACATCTCCTAACCCTTCTTTCCTTCTTCCTCACCTCTTCTTCTTCCCCAACAGACCACCGCACGGGCCGTATGGATACTCCGGTTGGATAAACATACTCTATGAACGAAAATTATGTGTCAGCAATAGGATGGCTGAGTTTGGTTTGTTCACATGCGACAGCACGTGTCTGTGAGGGTGCGTTCCCTTGGTTGGGTTTGCGGCGTGCAGGAGCTAAGTGTGAGGGTGCGGTGCGACCGCGGCGTGCAGGGGGGACCGTGTGAGGGTGCGGTGCGACCACGACAGACGTGCGCAAGTGTACCTCCTTCTCATTTTGAAAAGTTTAGGCAAGCTTGGCAAAAATGTGTGGCGAAGTTTGGCAATGCAAGGCCTAGACCCAAACAGGATAAGTACGTACTACCTTTGTCCGGGTTTATTGGTCCCCATTGTATTTCGTGCCAAATTTTGACCATAGATTAAACTAAGAAAATGTTCACGCATGTCACCAAACATTATATTTTTCAAAACTATGTTCAAATACGAATCCAATGAGATAATTTTTCTTGACATGCATTAACATTTTGTTAGTTAAATCTTTAGTCAAAATTTGGCACAAACTATAAAAGGGACCTATAAACCAGGACGGAGGTAGTACGTACTAGGAGTACTAGTGTTAAAAAAGAAAGGCGGGGTTTTCCTTCGATACAAATCCTCGTTTCACGTGTCAATTAATGCGTATTTTTTTTCTCGAAAGACCAAAGAGCTAACCATCTCACTCCTCATCGCTTGATTAATGCAGCGCCATGCAAACGAACCTTCTCACTTCCGCATGCATGCAGGGGATATTAATGTCCTTGGTTGCTAACCCCATCAATTTTGCCTCGATTAGTGTTAGTGGCCCTTTGCAAATTGTAATTTTGATATACTAGCCATGTGTACAAAAAATGGAGGTAGTAACTATATTTGAATTCCTTGCCCATTGCGGTGACGTCGACGACTTTTTTTGTGGTTTGGCGAAGTGCGTTCGATGGAGAACACCATTGAGGGAGACCACGGTAAGTCGTTCGCAAGTGCCGCCTGCAAGCCGAGACAACTGCCTTATTTGCATCCAGGAAGTCCTTTACTAGTACTACTACTACTAGGAGTACTAGTGCGGTGAGATGGTTTCTCGAAGAAGACGATGGAGAAGCGGAGTCAGCGAAGAGTGAAATGATAGTTGCTTCGTCCGTGCTTTGTGATTTGATGCCTCACTGCTTTGTGATTTGTGATAGAAGGGACAGGGGAGTAGACTTTGTGCTCTATACTGTACTACTCCTACATGCGTCCAAGCATGGGAGAAAGAGGAGAGACGTTGCATTTTTCTATTCCTTCAATCAATCAATCAGGGAGCTTTGGTTCCATCTTTTTGGCTTTGGCAACGCCGTCCACAATGGTTCCCACGATGCCAAAAGCTATTTTCACATTTGGCTACACATTGTGGATGCCCTTAACGGTACCACTTGGTTTTGCTCCTGTGTGCTATCTACACAAATCTCAATTATATTGATCTAAAAAATTATAGAATCAAAGATTAGTAAAAAGGAGGTGATTTTGCCGCGCAGATGGCGGGGGAGGTTTCTTATTTGTGGAGGACGTTGTCCTAGCGGTTTGCTAACATGCGGTCTCACGTGTCAGTGCTTTACCAAGCTGATGCACATCCCACATGAGGCAGAACAACGACAGAAGCAACACGTGGTTAAGTTGAAGAAGATGAGGGAGAAGCGACCAAGCTGGTCTGCGTCCCACATGAGGCAGAACAACGGTAGAAGAAACACGTGGTTAAGTTGAAGAAGATGAGGGAGAAGAGGATTCAGCAACAAGTGAAATGATGGTTGCTTCGTCCCTCCAACTTCTTCTTTTTAGCATTATTACTTCGTCCCTCCAACTTAACTGCGGGAAAGGTGCAGCTTTGTGATTTGACGCCTCATTGCTCATTACTACGCCGGCGCCATGACTGGGGTGCTTCACCCGGCTGCTCTGCACTGTATTCCGGTATGGCACGTGGACCCGGTAGCTTGATGTCCCACATGTCGGCAAAAGGGACTAGAAGATTTATGAAAGCGAGCGCTCCACTCTTACGACGGAGGAGTAGACGACGTGACGGCCTAGTGAACTGTCACTTGTACTGTATAGTACTATAGTTTTGTTGTTTCGCACGATCCATCGATACAAACCCGATTAAACAGGAAAGGGCGGGATTTTTCCCGCGCGATAGATGATACTGGCCATACATTTCAAAGGCAATTTTAATGTATGCAAACTGAATAATTATAAGTAACAATATGATATCTAGTAAAACTAAAAACACATATGATTTATTGTGTTAGAGTGTAGTAGTAGTGCTGTATTGCATAGTCGTTAGATGTAACATGCGAGAACGTGTAGATATGTAGTTTTGGAGGGCCTACAGAGAGAAAAGCGTAGTACGGTCACCGAACTTCAGAATAAGCTGATTACGGTCACTATATACGTTTTGCGGTGATTATCCGGTCACTTGCTCACAGTTCAGCATCAGATTGCACTCTGTTGACCGGCCAAATAGTCTGTGTGGCGCCATGTTGACTAGTTAAATTGACCATGTTCCTTGTGGGTCCCACCTGTCAGTTCGCATAGGGAAAAGGTCAGATAAACACAAATTTATGCAGGCGCGACAAGGCTCCAACCCGTGTGCGGGAATCACCTAGTTGTGTATGTGTCTGTCAGGGCCTGATGTGTGCGCATGCACGTGTAGGTTGAGCACTTGAGCGTGAGAGTGTGTGTTGGTCGTGTGGTGTACTGGTGTGTGCATGCATGCGTGCGTGTGTGCGTGTGAGTGTTGCGTGCGTGCGTGGTTGCGTGTGTACGTGTGAGTGTTGCGTGCGTGTGTGGGTGCATGTGTTTGTGTGAGTGTTGCGTGGATGGAGTTCGTGTGCATGCGTGCGTGTGTGTATAATCACCACACCAGCTCCTGTGTGTTAAAACAGACGGCTCAGCATACCAATACAAGGCCACCTTGTCCGCTGTGCCCGCGGTCATGACTTCGCACCACCGTCAAAGTATCTTTTTGTCGTTTGTTTTCATTCTTACTAGCAAGATGCCCGTGCATTGCACATAACATCAAGATGCATTTGTATGACTTGTTTATCTTGTGAGAGAAAAGGATGAATGAGGGAAGGCCTTATTTGCAAATGTGGAGAGGTGTGTGGGTACCTTTTTGCAAAACTGCCATAATTTCTTTCCTATCCGTCAGATATAAATCGGACGGCCTATATTGCAGGATGGCAGGCACACCATCATCACCAACTCTGTTTTTTATAGGAGTGTATTTTATGTATTTTATAATAGTGTAGATGTAGAGTAGATACAAATCGACAGGTGGGCACGATGTTAGTGAGATAATGTGATGCAACACTAGATCAGGTGCCATGTTGAGCGTTCAACTGGTCAACTAGTCATGTCATGAGCAAATACAAAGTTGTACGGTGAGCCCGTGACTGTATAATAACCACAAAACGTAAACGGTGACCGTAATGAGTGGATTATGAAGTCCAATGTATGTATCATGCTTTCACTTCAAATACAATGATCGTCATTACATATATCGCGAGAGAAAGATGAAACACGCGTGAATTTTCTGGGGGCTTACTTTTAGAGGACATGGAGATAGTTTTGTGTGCATACGTGAAAGGGGCGTACAGGGGGGTATGCGATGGAGAGAGAGATGCTCTTCGTTTCTCTTTATTATGACTAACTTTGTATATTGTATAAAAATATACAAATTCACAGTGCGGAATAAATATCATTGTGGGCACAATGCAATGCAAATTAGCGTTCGTACTCCTCCATATAACTTTGTAATGTTGTATATATGTAGAAACTCTAAAATAATTTTTTGGCCACTCTTTATTCAAAAGGAATGTTGTATGCGAAATAAACGTGAAGAGATGGCTTTTTAGATCAATGCGGTACGTGATGTAACATGTGTGAATGTGTAGTTGATGCATTTGGCGGGGCCTAGAGAGGTATGTGTGTGTATTACGTATTCGAGAGAGGCATGGATAGAGGGGCCGATGGGGGGTGGGAGAGATAGCACGAGAAATGAGGGTGGTCTAGAGAGAGAGACGAATATGACATCACGACAAGAGATTCCATTCCCTTGAGTGTGTATATGCAATGGGGGAGGGAATAGAGGCACCAGGAGAATTTTTTTGTGTGTGTGGTGTTTGTGTTGGTATGTGTGGGTGTGAGAAGATAATGAGACGTGGGGGTAGAGGGTGTGTCACCGCGTGAGGTCCGGTGGGTCGAGGTGAGGCCCTTTGTTCGGTTCCGTCCTATGCCACATTGGTCGGCCCATGACACATTTAGGAAGACCCATGGATGACTAGTCGTACAAGACAAAGATAGCAGAATTGTGAAGGACTCTATGTCCACTGACAAAGCCGGCTAGGATTTCTAACCCTAGGTTCTCGGACTAAGGTAAACCCTCTATCTCTGATATTACTATTCATCCAACCTAACTTTAAGGGGCATCCTACAGAATGCTCTGCTAGAATCATACTCATCGATTAGGAAGAGAGGTGTGAGATAATGCATGAGAGACAGGCGTAAAGATAATGTGCGTACATGAGACACGTAGGCAGGTCCATGTATATAGAAAGGGTCGATGAGGATTGTGCGTGTGTATGTTTGCGAGAGGAAAAGTGCTTGTGATAAAGGTTAGGGAAAACAGTTGTAAATGGTTACGAGAGGGAGGGAGGGTTATATCTAGAGAATGTGTGCAAGAAAGACACCTCGGGAGAGAGTGTGTGAGCATGTGTGAGAGACCACCGATGGATAGTGAAACTACACGTAAAAGACTGCTCTACACATTGATTAAAGATATAAATTGTATCCAAATATTAGGATGAGATCATGATATTTGCAATTCGCGTAAGGAGCGGTCATTGATCCATCAGACATCTAGATTCTATCGAATTTGAGCATGTCTATGTTATTATTCGACACAATTGATCCACATAGTTAGTATTTTGAACTCCAGACAATGCATCGCTTTAGCAATCGAATATAAACGTGATTATAGTTCATGTTGTGTGTGTAAAGCACATTATACATACGAAAGTTACACAATGGACATTTATAAATAGCTACCTATGAACTAGTATACATTTGAATTCAACCTAAGGTGGTTTAAAAAAATCGAATTCAACATGAAGTCCATTCAATTATTTGAATTTGATATCATGGCATTTGTAAACCATACCTAAACTATGGGGATACCAATCTTTGCTCTGATTTAGTACATAATAGCATATGTAGTCGTGTACAAAATAGATTCAAATTTAGCTCCTCCATTCCAAAATAATCGTAGTTATAGGATTTTCAAGTGTCAAAATTCAAAAGGAAGCGGATAATTTAATGAGGTTTTCAAACATACAAGGTCAAATATAACGTTGTTTATTTAGGTCAATCCTCATAGTTCAAGAGTACTCTAAACGTGAATGCTTGTGTTTCAAAATTTCGAACGAAGCGCCAAAAGAGCCTCTACTCGCCCGAAACCGCGTGAGACCAATGTTTGGTAGTACTATAAGGAAATTACTTTCCTAATAACTCTGAGCTGTGAAACCTACCGGCCCGATGTCCAAATGTCTAAACCGGGGTAGGTTTGTAGCTTCATCTAGACGCCACGCAACCGCCTCCGAAAAACATTCATACACAATGGCCGCCTAAGCACACATGTGCGCGGCTGAAATCGCTCCCGCCCACTATTTGGGACACCTGGGATTACCGTCCTACCCCCGACCCGCAGTAGGTCCGAAATTTAAGAGGGGGCTAAAGTTTGTACTTTCCACAAATTTCAAACGAGCGTGTCCCATCTTCTGTTCAAAAAAGCCAAAAACAGCGCGTCCTAGACCGAAACATGGTTCCCCCCACCCGTCTGATTCCCCATTCGTACTCCGTGGGCGCCAAAACTACCTCTCCACCAGCCGCGAAACCCCGGCGTCCTCCGTCCGCCACCCTATCCCACCCATCAACCGCCGCCCTCCTCCATCACGCCGGAGCTGATACCCCGACGTCGTCGTCCACCGCAACCTCAACCACAACGCCCTCCACGGCTAGTAGTTGAAGCCGAGGCTGAGCCGTCCGTAACCGAGCCAGTTCAACCACGCCATCCTGCGCCTCACCGCTGCCGCTCCAACTTCGCCACCCTCCACTGCACCGGAGCTATTCCTGCTACGCCGTCCTTCGCCGCCTCAGATCTGCTTCCCCTCCGCCGACATACAGCCACGGCAACACAGTCAACAATTTGGCCATGGGTTCGTCCAAGCTTGCACCCTCCAGAACATCGGTTTCCCCGGTAAAAACAAGAAGATCAGTGTGACATGTGGAGGTGACCACACCGGCAACCGAAGAAGGTACTCCTCTTCCCTTATTCATGCAAATCTTACGTCTCTGCTTGCACGGTATTCATCCCACAGAAGACACTAGTTGACCGCTTCTTCTTGATACTAGATGTTCCTAGTAACTCGCGATGCACAAGGTTTCTCCTCATATACTATTTCACCTTAGCTAGAGGTCCGTCGCCCCCTGAATTTCAATTTCTAGCCAGTTGATTCCCAATTAACGGAAGCATTCCCCAGCGTAACAGGCGCTAGTATGACTATTACGTCGGGGAAGCAGCGCCTTGGTGTTTATCTTAGGGGCGTCTGTGGCCTAGAGCTACTGGCGCCCGATCTGGAGGTCAGCCAGGATTAAAGGGATGGCTTGGGGGCGCTGCCAAGCACGATGGTGGTGTGAGGTCGATGGGAGGGCGGGGAGGCGGAGGCACAGGTCTGGGCTGGTGGTCGCTGGCAGTTCGTGAAAGATCGTCAACAGTGACTGGCGGGAGGTAGACGAAGGCCATCTGCCCGTTCCTTATAGATCGGACGGTTCATTAAAAAAATCGACTGACCTATTTATTTTCAGTCGACTGTTATCTTAGATATGACCACATGTGGTGGTGTGCTGGAGGAGTACCTGCATTTCCTGTGCTCATATATTACAAAATCATATGGAGTAGAATCTAATTTTGTTTGCCATGCAATGTTGTAGAGCTATCATATGTCTCCTGTCATTTATTTTTAAGCCACCTGCTATCTGCTACTTTTACAATGCACTAGTTCTACACACACTTCACCCATACTCTCACTATTGTGTTTTTATGCAAGGGTATTTCAGACTCTCATGCCGAAAGAGAAGCAGCAAAGAAAAGAGAGAAGTCGCTCCAGCTTGGCATACGGGTAGGCAAGACACGTTACAACGCTATAAAGGGTGCAGTGTCAGCAGATGGAGACGGTAAACGTAGCTCTTTAGTTGATGACCTCACTCGCAATGAACCACCATCCCAGGTGCTTGCTTTAACTTCGCGGTGTCATATGTGGTTGCATGTTGGTGTCTAGCTTGTATTTGAAAGGACGAAGTCGGTCTTTATTAAGATAAGGAAAGATATTTTTTACATGAACCACCATCCTGTGAGCACCAGAAGACAAATAGCTAGTCAGGGCACTGGCCGAGCCAGTGACAAGCCCAGCAAAGATAGGCATCACTTGGAAGCCAACTAAAAAGCCGTGATGGTGGCAAAGCAGCCCGCCTCCCACCAGGCTCTCAGGTCCTAGATGATCATGTTCACCACTCCAGCCGGATGTCTAGCTTGTATTGCTTCCAATTTGGTTAAATTGCATCTGCTTAGCTTACACATTATACCTTTGAATATGACATGCCTTTCTGTTTTTGGTACATACTAGTACATCTGTGTATTAACCATGTTCTTACATCAAACTAATGTTCTTGTGGATCCCTCATCAATCACTTATGACGAGGCAGGCAGGCAAGGGGACTACTCCTCATTTAAAGAATGCGGCGTCGGCCTCCCGACATGATTCTCAAGAAACAGAAATGCTAGATGAAGATAGTGAACGTAGCTCTGTAGTTGATTACAGCATTTCCCCTACACTAGCATTGCAGGTACTTGCTCTAACTTGGCAGCGTGATATGTGGTTGCATGTTGCATATGGTGTCTAGATTGTAATTCTTCCAATCTGGTTAAACTGCATGTGCTAGTATGCTTAGCTTATACTCATGTAAATGTGAAATTATACCTGTTAATGTGACATGCCTTCCTGTATTTAGTACATAGTGCATCTGTCTATTAAGCATGTCCTTACATAAAACTATTGTTTTTTTGTATCCCGCATCAATCAATATGACGAGACACCTTTAGTATATGTAGTGCGATATTATTTGCATCTTTCATATGATTTATAGCATGCGCTGCTTCTAATTTGTTGAAATTCCATTTATGATGGGACGCTTTTAACTTGGCAGTCATATTGGTTGCATCTTTCATGTGGTGTCTAGCTTGCATTGCTTCTTATTTGCTGGAATGGTTTCTGCTTAGTTTACACAAACAGTTGTGAACATGTCATGTCGTCCTGTTTTTCGTACATATTCCACCTGGTATCATGTGTTTGCCTTACATCAAAGTAGCGATTGTCAGTATCATGCATGAATGAGTTTTGAAGAGAGAATTTTATTGCTTTTTCTTGTCAGTTTTACTTGACAATTCAAAATCAATAAATCGGAAGGAAGTTAGCAAGGCAGCGGATAAAGGTGCTCCTTCCAAACAGAGGGCCTCTATAGTTTCTACTCCTCCACACCCCCAAGATGATTTCCATGACAACACATGCATAGACACTCAACAAAGCTGTGTTTATGATGAGCACGTCTCCCCTAGTGCAGCATCACTGGTGCTCCCTCTAACTTGGCACTGTTATATGTGGTTGCATGTTATGTGTGATGTCTAGCTTGTATTGCTTCTAATTTTGTTGAATTCCATCTGCTTACTTTACACATTAGAATTGAATAAGACACGTGTTCCTGTTTCTAGAACATTCAATATCTGTCTATCACACCATGTTCTTACATCAAATTACTACTGTTGTGTAACCTGCAACAATCACTTATCATAAGACACGTTTGACTTTGGAGTGTGATATAGTTACATCTCACATTCTTTTCTAGCTTGTACTACTAATTTGTTGAAATGGCACTTCTGACAAGACAGTTTTAACTTGGTAGAGTGATATTATTTGCATCTTTCATATGGTGTCTAGCTTTCATTGCTTCTAATTTGTTGAAATGCCTTCTCCTTAGTTTACACATCATAAGTTGTGAATATGCAATGCTGTGAATATGCAATGGCACTAATGACGAGAGACCTCTAACATGGTAGTGTGATGTTGTTTGCATCTTGCATATGATTTATTTCTTGTACTGCTTCACATTTGTTTAAACACCATTTATGCTGAGACACTGTTAACTTGGCAGAGCGATATTTGTAGCATCTCTCATATGGTGTCTACCTTCCATTGCATTGCTTCTAATTTGGTGAAATGTCTTCTTCTTAGTTTACACATCATAGTTCTGGTTATCTCTTCCGTCCTGTTTTTCATACATATTACATCCTCCTATCATGTGTTTGTCTAACATCAAAGTTTTATTCGTCTGCATCACGCATCAATTTGTTCTGAAGAACTAAATTTTATTTGTTTTTCTTGTCGGCTTGACTTAACATGGCACAGAGAAAGAGGAAGAAACAGAGAATGGCAGTGAATGAGAAGCGGATGAATCCTGCAGATTCTGCTGGTACTGATGGTGCAATATAAGGTGAAAGTCCAGCGGAAAATTCTACAAACACGGCATCCCATGCTACACGAACTGCAAAAAATCCAAACAGAAACAAATAGCTGCCACCAAACAAGCAGAGACAGCCCTAGTTCTTGCAACACCTACCACAGTACTACCAGCTGCACGACATACTCGTGCGTCAACTAAGCTAGCAGCACGTTCCCAAGCTTCCTTGCCACCTGACACTACTTCCCAAGCACTCTTGACACAAGACGAGTTGGCAATATCAGATGAACCTTGTGAGCTTCAACAGCAAGAAGGTAGTTGCTGGAGTCAAGTTACAGTTGCATGCTTCTTTATATGTAGTCTCACAGTTTGATGTACACTAACACTTCCTATGTTTGTTGTTGGACTAGCACCTAGGCGCAAGAGGAAACAAACATCAGGGATAATGCTCGATAGGTTAACTAAATCTAGAGGAGGAAGAATGGAGATCCGTTTTGAGGGAGGTTTAAAAAGGCCACGTGATGCTACAGAGTCAGCCAAGTTAGCATCAGAGGCAGCGGTTGTCGTTAGGTGTCATGTACGTATCCTCCCAACATGGATTCAGTACAGGAATGACAAAGACGAAACCCAGTTCAACACCTTCCTCGACCATTTATCTGTAAGTATGGTTATGTATGGAAACTAGTAATATCGTCTTGCTCTGTCCCATACTTTCTGGGTTGCTGATAATGAGACTCCCATAATTTTCAACATATGAGGTTCAAGTTGGATAGCCAAGATGATGCAACCAGACAAGCTTGCACCCATGTTTTCAAGTCTGCTCTGCGACAGTATCGGTATAACTTGAGGAAAACTCACTTTGAAGGCAAGGCTAATCGTGAACTTTCCCAAACATCTCCAGTGGAAAATATATCGGATGAAGACTAGAGGGGCCTTGTTAAACACTGGTCTGATCCGAAGTATCAGGTACATTATATATATGTGATCAGATCACATGTTGAAGTCCTATTGACGCATGTGCCACACAAATCTATCTTCTTGTAGGTGAACTGTTCAAAGAACAAGGCCAACCGTACGGAAGTGAAATTCCAACAGACGACAGGATCTCGTAGCTATATTGCACACTACGAGGCTCTTGTAATTAGCTGTTGTTTCACTCTTTTCACTGTACCATATTATCAGATCTATATTGACTTGTTCGAAATGCAGAGGAAAGCCCGCAAGGACCAAAAAGTACCTGAACCAAATGATGTGGAAATCTTCAAGGACTGTCACACCAGCAAGAAGAAGGGCATGACTACACCAGTCAAAGCCGCTGTTGTAAGTCCTTAATCCTCATGCCTTTTAACTACTACTTACTCTAACTTGTGCCTTGAACTGCATGGTTTGCAGCCAATGTCTATTACTCTTTTCAATTTTATACACAATTGTCTTAGCGTATCATTGCACCTTACAAGGTTTAAAAGGGAGGAGTGATGTTCCTTTGATCTTGACCCATAATCTAGTTCCGTGGTGGACTTGCCCACACAATGTTACAATTGCATGTTTGTCTGTTCTCAGTTGTTTTGTGATACGAATGATGTCATACTATGCTTACCGTATTATAAACTTCGTCTCTTTATCCTTAGCCCTCAATACACTGTGAAGAAATAGACAATACATTAGCGATGGTACATGGTCATATGTTTGGAACCTGGTTTTATTATGTACTTTGCAATAAAATACAACTAATATTTTACATGGGATCACTAGAATAAGTTCTGTATATAGACCAAAGCTATTTTGTTTGGTTTTGCTGCCTCCTTAATATCTTCTGTTCTGGTACTACTAATGTAAAACCTCAACTTTTCAGCGAGCTATGAAAAAAAATGGTGGAACCGCCACCTTCTGAAGGTGGCAAGGCAACTATAACCGCAATGTCAGCTCTTGCTACAGTGGGTCAGTACCTGTCCACTAACAGTGCCAAAAGCACGTTCCTGCGTAATACTGGGTTGGTTGTTAAGGCAATATCGTCCAAACTGCCTCATGATCAAGATATGCAAGCCCAAAGCAATGTTGTATCTGCGCTCCAGACACAAGTCCATTCCCTAACAGAGGCCCTTTGTGAAACAAGGAGAAACATTGCTCAATGTCATCAGGATATGCATGGTTTTGAAACCAGACTATCAGACATTTTCTATGTTGTTCAGGAGCCTAGGGGAACTGAAGGCGAGGGTTATGGTGTTCCATCGAACAATACAGCATGAAAACGTAACAGTCAGGTCAAATGAACCGAGCTTCTGAACTTCTGGTGGTGCATTTATCTCCTAGACTGTTAAGTTTTATGCCAACCTTCCTTTTGTTATATAGTTGTAATTTGTTTTGGTGCAATAAAAAAATTATTCTCAACGTGCAGCCACCGGCTGAAGTAAATAGCAAGCCATTTTTGTATAGTGTAGGGTGTTCCCTATATTTGCACTGGTGGCGATCTTTGATGCCGAGTGGATGTAATCTGTGCAATCGCCTTAATAGCCTAGCGTTAGTTTGGGTCTTATTTATTCCCTACTCTTCTTTTTCCCTGGTTTGCTAGTGGCCGCAACTACCCATGGGCCATATATGGGCCATAGGATCCATGGGTCTCCTACGGGCCGTCGATAAATGGGCCTGTAATCGGTGGGCCTCGGGCCGTCGATAAATGTGCCTAGGGCCATCGGATAAATGGGTCTACGTGGGCCGTAATTGGGCGTAATTGGTATCGGCCCAGCACGGTAACGGGCCGTTAACATGCCGTAGGACTGCAAAAGCTTAATTCTGTCACAGGCATAACAGGTCGTTAATGGGCCAAAATATAGAACGGGCTGGCCAGAAACGGGCCGACTCTTGCCACTGGCCGAATTTGGCCCATTAGGGTAACAGGCTAGTAACAGGCCGACTCTTGCCATGGGCCGAATTTGGCCCATTTGGGGAACATGCCAGTAATGGGCCGACTCTTGACATGGGCCGAATTTGGCCCATTAGGGGAACATGCCAGTAACGGGCCGGAAGTAATCGAGGGCCGAAAAGGAGCCCAAGAACGTATGGGCCGTCAATAGGCCGAAAGCTAACACTGGCTGGAAACGGCCCATGTAAATCACGGGCCATTAACGGGTACAAAGAAAATTACTGTTCATTATGGGCTAGAGTCACCGTGGGCCTGTAAAGGGCCGAAAGATACGAAGGCCTGATATGGGTCGAAAGACGTCATGGGCCATACATGGGCCGAAAGTGAAATGGGCTGGTGTTATATTTGACGGGCCACATGACGTTGTTGGGCCAATTTCCTTTAGAGCCTAACGGGCCGTAAAATGGGCTATTTGCGAAGGGACCGTTAACAGGCTTTTCATGGGCCAGCCCATTAACTTTTGACCAAGTCAAACGGGCCGGCTTTGTAAGCTAAATGGGCCAGTGGTGGGCCGTGGCACGTGTTGACATATCATAGGCGCCTATCTGACCCACTGACGAGCTGACACGTGTTTCGTGCGGCCAATAAGAATTTTACAAGTGGGAATTTCCCATTGGTCGGGGCTGTTAACGGGTTATGGGATCCAAAACCAGACCCGATAGCTTAACGGCGTTCCATTACGGTGGATGCCACATGTCGGTCACCCTTGATGAAAGCACTTCTGTGATGCGCGATTTATCGTCATGGAAGTGGACACTTCCGTGATGATAATTTTGGTAATGTCATGGAACACTTCTACGACAGCACAAGTATGACTATCTTGATTCTGTCATAAATTTGTCATGGATGTACATGCATGACAAAAAAACGCGACCTACTGTGACAAACACGTATCATCACGGAAGTGTATTTTTTTTGTAGTGACCTACCGCCGCTGTGCTGCATCATCTCTTCCTCTTTGGGGAAATACCGACGTAGCTTCAAGCGACATCAAAAGGAATTTCTGACGCTGTTGCCGGGGAGGATCTTCAACATAACCAGGTTCCTAATCACAAATCTCATCTCCTTGCAATTTACATTATTCGCCAATTGTCTCTCGTTTTCCTCTCCCCCACTTCACAAAAAAATGTCGTTTTATCCGCCTTTGTTTTTCCGTTCGCCGTTTTCTTGTCAGATCTATCCTTTGCTTGCAATCATGAGTGATTTCAGTAAGGCACCAACAGATGATGTTGTCGGATGTTGGGTTCCGGCAGACCCTTAATGTTCGAACTCTGGGGTGCGCGTGAAGATCTTCCCCCTACCGACTCACATCCGGTCGCCTCGCAAGAATCTAAGCTAAAACGATGAACAACACGAGGGACACAAGATTTATACTGGTTCGGGCCACCGTTGTGGTGTAATACCCTACTCCAATGTGTGGTGTGGTGGATTGCCTCACGGGCTGATGATGAACAGTACAAAGGATGAACAGCCTCGTGAGAGGTGTTCTTGAGCTGGTGCAATGAACTGCTTGGGTGAGTTCGATCGCCTGTCGGTCTAATAAGCACTCGATGAGTTCGTCCTTCACCTCTATGGTGGCTAGTCCTATTTATAGAGGCCCTGGTCCTCTTCCCAAATATTGAGCGGGAAGGGTGCCAACAACGGCCATTTTGAAGGGGAACATCTACTACAAGTTATCCTGACTAAACTTGGTCTTCGGCTGCCAAAGGCACCGGTGATGATGCCGTCTTGGGCTCCACGGTGACCTCCATCCTGCCGCCCTACTGGTCTTGGTCTCATTGCACTGAAATGGCAACCTTTGCCTGATGCCTTGGTACTCCACGCTTGTGCTTGCCCCCTTTGCACCAAAGAGGAAACAAGGACACTGCGCAGGCCGGCGCCCGCCTGGCGCCTGCCTGGTCTCAATCGTCATGGCTTGCGTCACAAGCACCTCGCGAGGTACCCTGCCTTGATCTCTCCGCCTCCTTGCGAGCCTGCCTAGCGAGGCCGTCCCTGAGGAAGTCCCGTGTCGTCTGCCCCACGAGGCTTGGCCCCTCACGAGGGTCTTGAGTCTTGTGCTGATGAAGATGGGCCGTACTGGGCCACCACTTGAGCCACGTTGTAGGCCGCAGGCAGGCAAGTCTGGGGACCCCCATTCCCAGAACGCCGACAGTAGTCCCCGGGCCCAAGGCGCGCTCAGACTTGGCTTAGCGGAGAAGCAAAGGGGCAAGTGCAGGAGCGCCGCGGGCCCCATCAGCCTGCGGCCTTGGGCGTCTCATGGCGGTTGATTGGACGTGGGCGTCTCCGTTTCCCCACGCTACCTCAGCAACTGCTCGAATGACAAAAGGCTGGCCCGGGGTTAGCCTTACCTTCATTACTCTAGTTCTCCTTGCTTCAGATCCCCTTTCTTGCTCTTCGCCCTCCCGCTTCCGAAATCTCCAGATTTGTCGCATCCTTTCTCCTCTGGCGAGCAATGGCACCCCACAAGACCCCGGCCGGGGCTGCATCGGCCTGGTACTCGCCGGCCCTGGTCTCCCCCAATGTGATGGAGAAGAATCTCGCCCTTACGCGCCAGATGGCGGCGGTGCAGATCAACGAGATGGGGGAGACTGCGCTCCGGCTTGGCTCCACCCGCCCGGAGGACAAGGGGAGCACCTTCTACCCCCTCTTCACGAGCGCCGTTATCGCTGGTCTGGTTCCTCCTTTCTCCGAGTTCTTCCTTGTCGTCCTTCGCCAGTATCAGTTGCATGCTCTGCATATCCATCCCAACTCCATCCTTCTCATGTCGATCTTCGCCTACTACTATGAGGCGCACGTCGGGGTGGTGCCCTCCGTGGCCTTGCTGCGCCACTTTTTCTCCCCCCGGGTCACAGGCGCCAATATCTTGGCGTGTGCGAGCTTTGTCACGTACTCCAAGTCCAACGCCATCTCGAAGGCCGGGAAGAGGGCCGAGGGCTTCCAGAGCAAGTGGATCATGGTGGACGCCAGGTGCCACAACCCCCTGCTGGAGCTGCCCACAAAGCAGCCTAAGGCTATTGAGGCATGGTCCCGCATGAAGCTTGATGACCGGTGGGCGAAGCTGGTGCTGGAGAAGATGAATGCCGACCTGAGGCCGGGCAATCTGAGGGCGGCGAAGCGGACCGGGGCCTCGCTCCTGAGGGAGTTCCTGTCGCACCGGGTGGCCCCTCTTCAGGCGCATTCGCGCCCGCTGTGGAGGCTCACGGATGCGGACGTAGTCCTCCGCCTGAGTTTGGACGCCCTGAATGACGAGGATCTGACCGCGGCCCTCCGGTTCTTGGTCGGAGAGGACGTGGCAGGCCCGGTGGATGCTCCGGTCCCTTTGTTCCTTCGTGATGACTGGAAACTGGTGGTGGACACCATGCCCACCTTCGACGGGGTCGGTCTGGTGCCAGCGGAGGATCCTGAGGGCCAGGCGGCGACGGCGACGGTGAACTTGTCCTCTGGTGACTCCAGCGGGGGAGAGGAGGAAGATGATGACGAGGACGAGGAGCGTGACTCGGAGGCGACCTTCGAGGGGACGGGGGAGACTTCCCCCTGGTGCAGGTCCAGCGCCCTCTTCTCCATGCCTGACGACGACGAGGCCGGAGCCAAGCGAGGGGGGGAAGACACGCCCCTGGTCCCGAGGAAGGACAGGTCCGGGCTGATCTCCCGAGGGTCTACCCCAGCCCTTGCATCGGCCGAAGTTAGCTCTAGCCCTTCAGGTGCGCCTTCCTCTGCGGCTGGGCCTCTCGAGGCTGAGCCCCGCAAAAGGCTATCGGGCTTCAAGCTTGGCCGGAGTCCGTGGAATCCCGCGGCAGTCAACCAGTAAGTACTCGAACTTTGACTTGCTCCTGTCTTTTTGCCGTCAAGGCCTGACATCTTCCATTGGGTAGGCTGCTACCTGCGGCGAAGAGGCTGAAGGGAGACGCGGCGACCCCGCCTGGAACGGGCTCGTCAGCTATGGCCGCGTCTTCACTCCCGGGGAAGGGAGGCAACGGGGCCCGAACGTCCCCTGCCCGATCATCCTCGCGAGGCCAGCAGGGACGCTCCAGCGAGGATTCAGCCCCCATGGCCCCGCTGACTCTGGAGACGCCTGTGCTTGATGATGTCGCCGAAGTTGCAAGGGCTCAGGAGGTCCCTGTCTCCCAAGCCGTGATCACGCTGCCGTGTTCTCCTCCTACTCCGCTGGCTCCCGTCTCCTCTGCCTCTTCCGTAGCCTTGGACCGTGCCGCCGACGAGCTGAGTCGGCTGCGGGAGGATCTCCGGAGCACGGACCCCCGCCTGGTGGCCGGGCGCCTGGAGTTGGTCTCCAGCTAGGTTCCCTCTAACGCCTCCGTCTGAGCGGCGCTGAGCCAGGCTGTGACGGCTTCCGAGGAGGGGAAGCAAGCCACCTCCCAGGTCATGGCCACTCGCGATGCAGCGTTGAAGGATGCTTCAACCGTCAAGGTCCGCTGCGAGACGCTGGAGGGCGAGCTGCAAGGGCTGCATGATGAGCTCGCCAAGGAGGTTCACAACTGCCAGGTGAAGGAGGAGGAGATGAAGGCTTGGGAGGCTGCTGTCAAGGACCGCAACACCGAACTCTCAGCCGACCGCGACCGGCTGAAGATGCTGGAGCACGCGCTGAAGACGGAGAGGGTCGAACTGGATGCCGAGGCAAAGGTCTTGGCCGAGGACCGCGCGGCCTTCGCGCGCTATGAGGAGAGGGCCCATATAGCGCTGAAAACGCTTTATGACGGGGGCCTGGAGAAACCGCTGGCCGGAGCCAAGGAAGGCCCCGCTAAGCTGGTTCCCTTCCTCGTCGAGGCACTTGAAGAAGTTGTGATTGGCATCGGCCCCATGGATGAAGTCGAGGCTCGCGTCCTTTCCTCCGCAGCGCTGACGCGGATCCTCAGCCACGTCTACCTCCGCAACCCCGACGCCAACCTTGACGACCTGCTGTAGCCCGTGGACGCCAAGCGCTCCGCCGCTGCTGCCGAAGTCGTCAAGGGTCGAGCGGAGGCCTTGCCGTCGAAGTTCCGCGCCTTCAACACCGCGCCCAAGCGAGGCGTTGCTGGCTCCGTAGCTCCAGGGGGTGGGGCTGACAAGCGCGACTCCACCACGAGTGGTGGCGCGGCCCAGGGGTGATCTTCTCGCGGCCTTTTTCCTGCTTTTATTCCTGCAACATGCATCATGCCTCGTGGAGGCGTTTCAATTTGTGTCTGGTATTGTGAGAACAATCTATGGTCTGCAATATTTGCTTCTGGATTTGCTGGATTTTGCTATTTCCATCCTATTTGCTTGTGTTCTATGTCGGCAGGGCCCGGCCCCGCACGTACCTCAGCCGCCGTTAGCCCCGATCGGATCACCAGAACGGGACTAAGGAGTGAGGGGCTAAGTGACAAGTTAGGCTCCTGAGTCACGATGCTCAGGAGTCCCCCTTGACACGCAAATAGCAAATAGGGAGGGGGTGGAAGAGAGGATTTGTCGTTCTACGTCGGCAGGGCCCGGCCCCGCGCATACCTCAACCGCCGTTAGCCTTTCGGAACTAAGGGGTGAGGGGCTACGTGACCAGTTAGGCTCCTGAGTTGCGATGCTCAGGAGTCCCCCTTGACGCTCAAACGGGTCTTCATACCTTGGATCCGCTCGGGGAGGGGCGTGCGATGACCAAGTCCGAGGGACCTGGCTGGGTGGCGTGTGCTCGGGCGTGGCCCAGGCGCAACCCCCGTGCCCAACCCCCTCGCACGGCACTCCCAAGGCGAGGCTTTGCGATGAGGCCAGACACTGAGCTCTGGGCTCCCTGAGGTTGATACAGCCGTGGGCTGCCCACAGTTGTTTATCACCAGCGCGGAGCATAGCGCTTCTGTATGTGTATGGGCATAGCCGCTCCTCGGTAGTGTCGTCAGCCAGCACGGAGAATGGTGCTTCCACTGGTACATGGGAGGGGGGCTCCCCTCTGGTAGGAGCCCCCGGGGCATGTACAGCCCCGCCCTGACATGTGGCCGGCACGGTAGAGCTATGAGAGGTGTATCTGGGCACCCGTGAGCCAGTGCGGGACTCACGGGGCCCTACCTCGAGGCGGGTTGTGCCTGGCTCTGGGCCTTTGTCGGTGGTACATTCCTGCAAAGTGGTTAAAATGCAAATGCTCTACGTCCTCAGGTCCCGGCCCTCGAGCGAGCTCAGCCACTGCTGGTATGACAGGTCGTGATGCCGTGGGTCAAGGCCAGGGGGTGAGGGCTGGAGAGCCAGTAAGAGCACATGAGTCGCGATGCTCAGGTGCCCCCTTTTAACGTGCAAGCACTTTGCATGAGAGAGGAGAGGCCCTTGGTAGGCAGCGGACGATAATCATAAGCAGGTTAAGCATGAAGAAGCAAATCAACTTAGATAGATGCAGAGGAAGGCACACACCGCTGGGTCAGGCCCAAGCGACTTGGGGATGATGCAGCCCGAGCGGTGCCCCCAACAAGGTAAGCTGAAGACAAAAGCAAAATGAATACATGCCGCGGGGACAGACCCACGCGACCTGGGAATGATGCAGCCCTGAGGGCGCTCCCAGAAACGAAACTTGAAAGAAGTCACCTGATACCATTGCAGAGCGAGTGTCGGAGCAGTTGACGGTGGGAGGTGAAGAAGCCAATCTTCACGAGCCCTAGGAGCTCCGAGCCTCGGGAGGCTCATGAGGTCCAGGTGGCTCAGCGAGGTCCATCTCCATTTCCTCCAGGAGCGCGCGATGCTTGGCCACCTGAGCTTCCAGAATGCTCCTCATCATGCGCTGGTGGGCAGCAGCTGCGTTCGGCAGGCCGAAGGGCATGCGAACGTAGCTGTGCGGTGGACCCTCGCAACGCCATACGCGCGAAGGCCAGAAGCATTCTTGAGACGCGACTCGATTGAGCCCTGGGTAGTCGATGCAGACGCGCAGCCCGCCATCCTCGCCTGGATGGGGAGCTACGCTGGGCAGGCGGCGGTTGCCGCACATGACTCTCGATTCTTGCAACTCCTGAGCAACCTTGGTGATGAACTCCTGAGGGTTGGGCCCTCCTTGCCTTACGCCTTCCTGAGGGAAACGCGCCGCGAAGCACGCCTCCAAGTGGTGCCCGAGCGCCTCCCTCGTGATCTTGGCAAAGTCAGTGGCTCCCCAAGAGAGAGCCCCTGAGCCTTGCCCGAGGAGGTCGCCAGGCGTGCCTCCCTATGCGATGGAGGGTGGCGCCCCTTGGATGGGCGCGTGTCCGGATGTGGCGCCTCCAGAGGAACCTGCATCCTGAGGCCTTGAGCCAGGTGACGTCTTCTTCTTATTGGGGGTTGCTTCAGGAAGGTTTCCACTCTTGCTGTCTGGGTCCTCGATTGACGCGGCTTGGAAGGCATGCTCGAGGGAGCACACCGCATCCTTCTCTTCACAGGGGACCGTGATGACCCCGCCACTTCCTGGCATCTTGAGGACGTTGTAGCCATGGTGAGTCACTGCCATGAACTTGGCCAGGGCTGGATACCCGAGGATGGCATTGTATGGCAGGCGAATGTGGGCGACGTTGAAGTTAATGAGCTCGGTACGGTAGTTCTTGCGCTGTCCAAAGGTGACAGGGAGGCGGACCTGCCCTATCGGGATAGTGGAACCATCAGTGACTCCTGAGAAAGGCTTGGTTGGTTGAAGCTGATCATATGGCACTTGAAGATTGTTGAATGTCTCGACGGACAGGATGTTCAGACCTGCTCGGACGTCGATGAGGGTCCTGGTAACTTGCACATTGCTGATGACTGGGGAGCAGAGCATCGGGAGGACACTGGCCGTTGCCGCGCACTTGAGATGATCCGCTGAGCTGAACGTGATGGCGCACGCAGACCACTTGAGAGGGCGCGCGGCCTCAAGCTTGGGAAGGACTGCATTCACCTCGCGAGCAAACTGCTTGAAGATGCGCTGAGAGGCTGGGGCCTGAGCGCCGCCCAAGATGCAAGTGATTGCACGCGGCTCCTGGAAGCCCCCAGCCCCCTCGTCCTGATGATGGTCTTCATTCCTTCTTGGTGGTGGTGGCAGAGGAGGAAGTCCCGCATTGCCTTGCGGGCGATTGCTACGTCTTGAGCTTGCGTTGGTTTTCCTCGAAGAGGAGAGGGTGATGCAGCAATAGTAGCGTAAGCATTTCCCTCGGTTTTTGAGAACCAAGGTATCAATCCAGTAGGAGGCTCCTCAAAAGTCCCACGCACCTACACAAACAAACAAAGAACTCGCAACCAACGCAACAAAGGGGTTGTCAATCCCTTCACGGCCACTTGCGAAAGTGAGATCTAATAAAGATAGTAAGATAAGATAAATATATTTTTGGTATTTTATAATATAGATGCAAAAAGTAAAGATGCAAATAAAAGTAGATTGAAAGCAAATATGAAAAGAGATAGACCTGGGGGCCATAGGTTTCACTAGTGGCTTCTCTCAAGATATCATAAGTATTACGGTGGATGAACAAATTACTGTCGAGCGATTGATACAAAAGCGAATAATTATGAGATTATCTAGGCATGATCATGTATATAGGCATCACGTCCGCAACAAGTAGACCGACTCCTGCCTACATCTACTACTATTACTCCACACATCGACCGACTCCTGCCTGCATCTAGAATATTAAGTTCATAAGAACAAAGTAACACATTAGGCAACATGACATGATGTAGAGGGATAAACTCAAGCAATATGATATCAACCCCATCTTGTTATCCTCGATGGCAACAATACAATACGTGCCTTGCAACCCTTTCTGTCACTAGGTAAGGACACCGCAAGATTGAACCCAAAGCAAACTGATAATTCGAAGAGACTTGCAAAGATAACTCAATCGTACATAAAAGAATTCAGAGAAGATTCAAATATTATTCATAGATAAACTTGATCATAAACCCACAATTCATCGGATCTTGACAAACACACCGCAAAAAGAGTTTACATCGAATAGATCTCCACAAGAGAGGGGGAGAACATTGTATTGAGATCCAAAAAGAGAGAAGAAGCCATCTAGCTAATAACTATGGACCCGTAGGTCTGTGGTAAACTACTCACAACTAATCGGAGGGGCAAGGATATTGATGTAGAAGCCCTCTGTGGTCGATTCCCCCTCCGGCAGAGTGCCGGCGAAGGCTCCAAGATGAGATCTCGCGGATACAAAAGGTTACGGTGGTGGAAATTGTGTTTCGTCCTGCCCCTGGATGTTTTTGGGGTACGTAAGTATATATAGGAGGAAGAAGTACATCGGTGGCCGCCGAGGGGCCCACGAGACAGGGGCGCACCCTATAGGGGGGGCGCCCTCCTATCTCGTGGGAGCCTCGGCTGCTTCTTGACTTGCACTCCAAGTCCTCTGGATCACGTTCGTTCCAAAAATCACGCTCCCAAAGGTTTCATTCCATTTGGACTCCGTTTGATATTCCTTTTCTTCGAAATACTAAAATAGGCAAAAAAACAACAATATGGGATGGGGCTTCGGTTAGTAGGTTAGTCCCAAAAATGATATAAATGTGTAAAATAAAGACCATAAACATCCAAAAGGGGTAATATAATAGCATGGAACAATCAAAAATTATAGATACGTTGGAGACGTATCAAGCATCCCCAAGCTTAATTCTTGCTCGTCCTCGAGTAGGTAAATGATAAAAAGAGAATTTTTGATGTGGAATGCTACCTAGCATAATTCATAATGTAATTTTCTTTATTGTGGCATGAATGTTCAGATCCAAATGATTCAAAATAAAAGTTCATATTGATAAAAGAAGTAGTAACACTTCAAGCATACTAATCAAAGTAATCATGTCTTCTCAAAATAACATGGCAAAAGAAAGTTCATCCCTACAAAATCATATAGTTAGGCTATGCTTCATTTTCGTCACACAAAGATGTTCCCAACTTCTATACCCCCGATGACAAGCCAAGCAATTGTTTCATACTTAAATAATCTCAAACTTTTTCAACCTTCACGCAATACATGAGCGTGAGCCATGGATATAGCACTGTGGGTAGAATAGAATATGATGATGGGGATTGTGTGGAGAAGACAAAAAAAGGAGAAAGTCTCACATTGACGAGGATAATTAACGGGCTATGGAGATGCCCATCAATTGATGTCAACATGAGGAGTAGGGATTGCCATGCAACGGATGCACTAGAGCTATAAACGAATGCTCAACAAAAGAAAACTAGTGGGTGTGCATCCAACTTGCTTGCTCACGAAGACCTAGGGCATTTGAGGAAGCCCATCGTAGGAATATACAAGCCAAGTTCTATAATGAAAAATTCCCACTAGTATGAAAAAGGACAACTTATGAGACTCACTATATGAAAAACATGGTGCTACTTTGAAGCACAATATATGAGACTCACTACATGAAGAACAAGGTGCTACTTTGAAGCACAAGTGTGGAAAAAGAGATAGTAACATTGCCCTTTTTATTTATTTTATTTTTCTTTTTTTCTTTTTCTTTTCCTTTTTTTCTTTTCTTTTTTCTTTTTTCCCTTTTTTGGGTCTTTCTTTTTTTTGGCCTTTCTTATTTTTTTTTCTTTGGGCAATGCTCCAATAATGATGATCATCACACTTTCATTGATTACAACATAAGAATTACAACTCAAAACAAGAACATATGACACTATATGAATGCCTCCGGCGGTGTACCGGGATGGTGCAATGAATCAAGAGTGACATGTATGATAAATAATGCATGGTGGCTTTGCCACAAATAGATGTCAACTGCATGATCATGCAATGGCAATATGACAAAAGTAGAGTATGTCATGATGATGAACGGAATAGTGGAAAGTTGCATGGTAATATATCTCGGAATGGCTATGGAAATGCCATAATAGGTAGGTATGTTGGCTGTTTTGAGGAAGATATAAGGAGGTTTATGTATGATAGAGCGTATCGTATCACGGGGTTTGGATGCACCGGCGAAGTTTGCACCAACTCTCAAGGTGAGAAAGGGCAATGCACGGTACCAAAGAGGCTAGCAATGGTGGAAAGATAAAAGTGTGTATAATCCATGGACTCAACATTAGTCAAAAGAACTCATATACTTATTGAAAAAAATTAGAAGTCATCAAAAATCAAGTACTACGTGCATGCTCCTAGGGGGATAGATTGGTAGGAAAAGACCATTGCTCGTCCCCGACCGCCACTCATAAGGATGCACAAGCCAGGTACACTTCATGTTTCAAATTTGTTACACAACTTTAACCATACGTGCATGCTACGGGACTTGCTAACTTCAACACAAGCATTCTTTAAATTCATAATCACCCAACTAGCATGACTTTAATATCACTACCTCCATATCTCAAAACAATTATCAAGTATCAAATTGATCATA
Organism: Triticum dicoccoides; assembly: GCF_002162155.2. Taxonomy (NCBI): domain Eukaryota; kingdom Viridiplantae; phylum Streptophyta; class Magnoliopsida; order Poales; family Poaceae; genus Triticum; species Triticum dicoccoides. The sequence goes on from NC_041387.1 coordinate 25,161,181, forward strand.
GCATCCAATTCACTTCCTATGATAGTTTTTATTATACCCAACTTGGATGCCTACCATTCTAGGACCAATTTTATAACCATAGAAAATACCATGTTGTTCTAAAAGACTCTCAAAATAATATAAGTGAAGCATGAGAGACTAATAATTTCTTCAAAATTAAGACACTACCGTGCTCTAAAAGATATAAGTGAAGCACTAGAGCAAAAACTATCAAGGTCAAAAGATATAAGTGAAGCACATAGAGTATTCTAGCAAATTCTAATCAAATAGGCTTCTCCCAAAAGGTGTTTACAGCAAGGATGATTGTGGTAAACTAAAAATCAAAGACTAATATAATACATGACGCTCCAAGAAAAACACATATCATGTGGCGAATAAAAATATAGCTCCAAGTAAAGTTACCAATGAACAAAGACGAAAGAGCGGATGCCTTCCCGGGGCATCCCCAAGCTTAGGCTTTTGGCTATTCTTGAATCTCTTGGGGTTCCTTGGGCATCCCCAAGCTTAGGCTCTTGCCACCCTTTATTCCATAGTCCATAAAAGCTTTACCCAAAACTTGAAAACTTCACAACACAAAACTCAACAGGAAATCTTATAAGCTCCGTTAGTGAAAGAAAACAAAACCACCACATAATGTACTGTAATTAACTCATTATTTATTTATTTTTGTGTTAAACCTACTGTATTCCAACTTCTCTATGGTTTATAATCTATTTTACTAGCCATAGATGCATCAAAATAAGCAAACAACACACGAAAAGCAGAATCTGTCAAAAACAGAACAGTCTGTAGCAATCTGTAACTAACGCAAACTTCTGGAACTCTAAAAATCCTACGAAAATAGGAAGTCCTGGAAATTTTATTTATTGATCATCAGAAAAAAGAATCAATGCAAAATCACGTTCTTGTGATTTAAAAAAATTATATTCGCGCGTGCAAAGTTTCTGTTTTTCAGCAGAATCAAATCAACTATCATCATAGGTTATCCTATAGGTCCTACTTGGCACAAACACTAATTAAAAGATAAAAACACATCTAAACAGAAGGTGTATGCAAGATTTATTACTAAACCGGAGCAAAAACAAAAAAAACATAAAGAAAATTGGGTTGCCTCCCAACTAGCGCTATCGTTTAACGCCCCTAGCTAGGCATAAAAGCAAAGATAGATCTAACGAGTGCCATATTTGGCACTAAATTCATCAATAAGGAGCTTGTGATCGCTAGGGATTTCTCCCCTTTTAGCAATGGCTAAACCTTTAGGCAAAAATTCAAGAAATTGATTGGAGCAAAAGGTCCCTTAACGATAGAGAGACAATTGGGAAGAACACTTATGGATTTGAGATCCGCGTCTCCCTTACTAGAAGATTCGCCCTTGTTTTTAGGAACATAAATAAACTTGGCAGTTTTAGTAGGGGGTTTTGGAGTGTTTTTCATGGGGGAAAACGCGGAACCTAAGTTTGTAATGATATCCTCAAGTTTACCGATTCTAGCAGAGTCTAGATCTATTTTTTCATTGACTATAGGTTCTTTTTCTTTAAGATTTTTCAAAGTAACTCCAACCCTAGATCCAAATTGGGTAATGTGATTATGAATCTCTTTATACAAATTTTCAATCAACTCAACAGTGGCAATTTAATTTCAATAATCTCAAGCCGTTGCATAACGTGTTCTAAAGTTAAAACGGTTCCATTGATTAAAAGAGGTGGTGGGCCAAACAAATCTAACATAGCATTATAAGCATCAAACGTATGGCTACTCATGAAATCACCACCGGTAGCAATATCAAGAACACATCTATTCCAAGGAGTAATGCCTACATAAAATTTGCCGAGAAGAACGGAAGTAGCAAGCTTCCTAGTAGCTTTACATTGGGCATTGCAAATTCTATGCCAAGCATCTTTTAAATTTTCTCGCTCCCTTTGCTTAAAATTGAGAATTTCTTGTTCGGGAGTGAGAATAAGGATAGGAGGACTAGCCATGGCAAACAGAAAAAGTCAAGCGAAAAAGAGAGGAGGAGATTGGGAAAGAGAGGGCGAATAAAACGGCAAGGGTGAAGTGGGGGAGAGAAAAACGAGAGGCAAATAGCAAATAATGTAAATGCGAGGGAGATGAGTTTGTGATGGGTACTTGGTATGTCTTGACTTGAGTGAAGACCTCCCCGACAATGGCGCCAGAAATCCTTCTTGCTACGTCTTGAGCTTGCGTTGGTTTTCCTCGAAGAGGAAGGGTGATGCAGCAATAGTAGCGTAAGTATTTCCCTCAGTTTTTGAGAACCAAGGTATCAATCCAGTAGGAGGATCCTCAAAAGTCCCACGCACCTACACAAACAAACAAAGAACTCGCAACCAACGCAACAAAGGGGTTGTCAATCCCTTCACGGCCACTTGCGAAAGTGAGATCTAATAAAGATAGTAAGATAAGATAAATATATTTTTGGTATTTTATAATATAGATGCAAAAAGTAAAGATGCAAATAAAAGTAGATTGAAAGCAAATATGATAAGAGATAGACCTGGGGGCCATAGGTTTCACTAGTGGCTTCTCTCAAGATAGCATAAGTATTACGGTGGGTGAACAAATTACTATCGAGCAAGTGATAGAAAAGCGAATAGTTATGAGATTATCTAGGCATAATCATGTATATAGGCATCACGTCCGCAACAAGTAGACCGACTCCTGCCTGCATCTACTACTATTACTCCACACATCAACCGACTCCTGCCTTCATCTAGAGTATTAAGTTCATAAGAACAGAGTAACGCATTAAGAAAGATGACATGATGTAGAGGGATAAACTCAAGAAATATGATATAAACCCCATCTTGTTATCCTCGATGGCAACAATACAATACGTGCCTTGCAACCCTTTCTGTCACTGGGTAAGGACACCGCAAGATTGAACCCAAAGCTAAGCACTTCTCCCATGGCAAGAAAGATCAATCTAGTAGGACAAACCAAACTGATAATTCGAAGAGACTTGCAAAGATAACTCAATCATACATAAAAGAATTCAGAGAAGATTCAAATATTATTCATAGATAAACTTGACCATAAACCCACAATTCATCGGATCTCGACAAACACACCGCAAAAAGAGTTTACATCAAATAGATCTCCACAAGAGAGGGGGAGAACATTGTATTGAGATCTAAAAAGAGAGAAGAAGCCATCTAGCTAATAACTATGGACCCGTAGGTCTGTGGTAAACTACTCACAACTCATCGGAGGGGCAAGGATGTTGATGTAGAAGCCCTCCATGGTCGATTCCCCCTCTGGCAGAGTGTCGGCGAAGGCTCCAAGATGAGATCTCGCGGATACAAAAGGTTACGGTGGTGGAAATTGCGTTTCGTCCTGCCCCTGGATGTTTTCGGGGTACGTAGGTATATATAGGAGGAAGAAGTACGTCGGTGGCCGCCCGAGGGGCCCACGAGACAGGGGGCGCGCCCTCCTATCTCGTGGGAGCCTCGGCTGCTTCTTGACTTGCACTCCAAGTCCTCTGGATCACATTCGTTCCAAAAATCAAGCTCCCGAAGGTTTCATTCTGTTTGGACTCCGTTTGATATTCCTTTTCTTCGAAATACTGAAATAGGAAAAAAACATCAATATGGGTTGGGCCTCCGGTTAGTAGGTTAGTCCCAAAAATGATATAAATGTGTAAAATAAATCCCATAAACATCCAAAAGGGGTAATATAATAGCATGGAACAATCAAAAATTATAGATTTGTTTGAGACGTATCAGCGATCCTCACGAGGCTGATCCCTCCAAGCCCCCTCGCAAGAATGGTCCTGCCAGCGGTCCTCGCGAGGCCGGTCACGCTACCCTTGGAGAGGGCCACGGTCGTCCCATCGTCCTCCACCTCTTGCTCCGCCTCGGCCGTAGCCCCGATCGTTGCGCTCGGGGCGTCGACCAACATGGCCTTCTCGCACGGCCCTGAGCTCTTGGCATTCGTTGGTGTTGTGGGTATGGAGATCATGGTACACATGGTACCGGCTACCCTTGGATGACTCCGGCTGGTCCCTGCCGCGCTTCATGTCCGGCTCTGCTGCGAGCACAGCTGCTCCCTTGCACTTCACATCCTTGGCCTTGGCTTTCTTCTCTTCTGGGTGTGCTGCCGGGAGCTTGAGAAGGGAGAGGCGTCCCTCCTTAGCCCTTGCGCACTTGGTCACCAGGTTGAACAGCTCCAGAGATGTACACAGATCTTCGTGGATCGCCAGCTCCTCCTTCATATTGACATCGCGGACGCCGTCAGAGAACGCCGAGATGATGGCCTCCTCGGTCACCCTGGGAATCTTGAGGCGAGCGATGTTGAAGCATTGGATGTACTTCTGCAAGGTTTCTCCGGGTTGCTGCTTGATGCGGTGCAGGTCACCCATGGCCGGCGGACTGTCGCGAGTGCCCTGGAAGTTGGCGATGAAGCGAGTGCGCATCTCGTCCCAGGAGGAGATAGTGCCAGGAGGCAGGTTCAGGAGCCAGGTGCGGGCGTCGTCCTTGAGTGCCATGGGAAACTAGTTCACCATGACCTTTTCGTCCCCGTTGGCGGCTATGATGCCCAGCTCGTAGAGCTGTAGGAACTCCGCGGGGTCGGCAGTGCCATCGTAGTGAGGAGGCAGGTCAGGTTTGAACTTGCCTGGCCAGGCGACACTGCATAGCTCGGTGGTGAAGGCGCGGCAGCCTACGGTGCCCACCGGAGCTCTCTGCTGATGCAAGGCTTGCTCCTGGGGGTTCCCGCGCGTTGCTGCCTGGAGCAGCACAGGGTCTTGATGTGCTGGCACAGGGATGCGGTCGTGGCGCACCGGTGCCGGGAGCACACGAGCACCTTCTTGGGGACGAGGGATTTCTTGGCAGCTCCTTTCTTGTCGCGCAGGCACCGGACACGGTGGATCTCGTCCTGGGCCGCGCGCCTTGGAGTCAGGGCGCCTTCTTGGGGAGGAGGTGGCAGAGGCACCTCCTGATCTGCGCCTCCTACGCAGGACGGAGGGCGAGGCAGTGAGAGGGACGGCACAGGGGAGCCCACTGCGGCGCTGACAAGCTCGGTGATGCAAGCGAGCCACTCCTCGTAGAGGTCGTCGACGGGATGGTAGTGCAGGAGCTCACGTATCAGGAGCAACGCGGCGTGCGCGTCCGTGGGGGCACGACGGGCGTGGGACGACGAACCAGCTGGAGTCAGCGACGGGGTGGCGGTGCGGCCTTCCCGCCGCACCGAAGGATGCAGCAACGAGGCCTGCTGCTCGTTCCCCGCCAGGCCGGTGGCAGCGTTGGCGGCAGGCGACGGGGAACGACGGGGAACGATGGGGACACCCACCGATGGGAGCCGTCTGGGTGACGCGGGCAGCGAGAGCTGCCCGGCGCTCAGCTCGAGCCCGGCGAGCGTCTGCCATGGACACGACGGAAGATCGACGCGAAACGGCGGAAGAAATATTCCGGCGCACCCCTACCTAGCGCGCCAAATGTCGGATGTTGGGTTCCGGCAGACCCTCAAGGTTCAAACTCTGGGGTGCGCGCGAAGATCTTCCCCCTACCGATTCACATCCGATCGCCTCACTAGAATCTAAGCTAAAATGATGAACAACACGAGGGACACAAGATTTATACTGGTTCGGGCCACCGTTGTGGGGTAATACACTACTCCAGTGTGTGGTGTGGTGGATTGCCTTAGGGGCTGATGATGAACAGTACAAAGGATGAACAGCCTCGCGAGAGGTGTTCTTGAGCTGGTGCGATGAACTACTTGGGTGAGTTCGATCGCCTCTCGGTCTAATGAGCACTCGATGAGTTCGTCCTTCACCTCTGTGGTGGCTAGTCCTATTTATAGAGGCCCTGGTCCTCTTCCCAAATATTGAGCAGGAAGGGCGCCAACAACGGCCATTTTGAAGGGGAACATCTAGTACAAGTTATCCTGACTAAAGTTGGTCTTCGGCTGCCAAAGGCACCGGTGATGACATCATCTTGGGCTCCATGGTGACCTCCATCCTGCCGCCCTGCTGGTCTTGGTCTCGTTGCACTGAAATGGCAACCTTTGCCTGATGCCTCAGTACTCCACGCCTGTGCTTGCCCCCTTTGCACCAAAGAGGAAACATGGACACTGCACAGGCTAGCGCCCGCCTGGTCTCGATCGTCACGGCTTGCGTCATGAGCACCTCATGAGGTACCCTGCCTTGATCTCTCCTCCTCCTCGCGAGCCTGCCTGGCGAGGCCGTCCCTGAGGAAGTCCTGTGTTGTCCGCCCCGCGAGGCTTGGCCCCTCGCAAGGGTCTTGAGTATTGCGCTGATGAAGATGGGTCGTACTGGGCCACCACTTGAGCCACGCCGCCGGCCGCAGGCAGGCAAGTCTGGGGACCCCCGTTCCCAGAACGCCGACAGATGTCCTAACTCCTAAATTTGGACGTACGAGCAATCTGGATGCTAAAACTTTTATCTTGGGGCAAGGGAATGTTATGGGAAAAGAACGTATTCACGAATTTTTCAGTTGTGTTGGGAATCTAAGTCTTGATGATGCTCCTATACTTAAAAGTACTAGATCTTATGCGGATGCTATTTCAGCACTAGTTCTGAAACTTGAAAGTAAATTTATTCGTACCCATCCTACTTTGCAAAGATTGTTTTTTGAGCTCCCCGACATAAATAATCCTAGGGCCAAAAAGTTGGCCACTCTCGTTCGTATAAATGAGTTTGACTACATAATACGGGAAGCTAGGGAAATCTTTGATTTTTATGGTATGAATCGTGAAAACCCCATGATAGATGAAATTACATACATTAGTGATTATGCACTAAGGCATTTGCTTGGGGATAATAAGATCTTTGATGAGAATCTTAAAAAGGAAGTCCCCGTTCTAGATATAATCCAACAAGTTTTTAATAATGTTAATCAACACTACTCTTGGATTGTTGCGGGTAATCAAAGGGGTTATGATGAAAACCAACTAAGGAATGCTAAAGTTCCCATGGATAATATGTTTTATGGTGTGTTTACAAAACCCCATGATGAAAATACCTCTAAGAAAATTAAGAAGAAAAAGGATGACGAAACTTAGATCCTTGCTTTATGCCTAGCTAAGGGCGTAAAACTATAGCACTTGTTGGGAGGCAACCCAATGAATAAAATTTATTTTTGCTTTTTGCTTTATGTTCTTGTGTGTTAACACAATTGTGCTACTGGTATGATTGTGTTTTAATTAGTGTTTGTGCCAAGTAAAGCCTTTAGGATCTTCTTGGGTGATAGTTGTTTGATCTTGCTGAAAAAGACAGAAACTTTATGCTCACAAAAATAATTTTCATAAATCACAGAAAAGAGATTTTTCTCTGATTCTTTTTCCAAAAGATTAATATACAAATTACACTGGTCTTCCTAAATTCGTAGAATGTTTGGAGTTCCAGAAGTATTCAAAAGTTCCAGATTACTACAGGCTGTTCTGTTTTGACAGATTCTGTTTTCTTTGTGTTGTGTGCTTATTTTGATGGCTCTATGGTTTTCTTTGATGAGTTTTTGCCTTAGAAAAGTTGGAATACGGTAGATATAATACAAAAAGCAAAATAAGAATTGGTTTGACACAACACTTATAGTAGTGGTTTGCTTTCTTTTACTAATGGATCTCACAAACGTTTTGTTGAGTTTTGTGTGATTGAAGTTTTCAAGTTTTGGGTTATCTTACGATGGATGAAAGAAGGATAGAAGAGCCTAAGCTCGGGGATGCCCCAGCATCCCAAGCTATTATCCAAGAATGAGCAACCAACTAAGCTTGGGGATGCCCTCGAGTGGCATCCCCTCTTTCTTCTAACGACCATCGGTATTTTACTCGAGGCTATAATTTTATTCATCACATGATATGTATTTTGCTTGGAGCATCTTGTATGATATGTGTCCTTGCTTGTTTTATTTTGTGTTTTAAGTCATCAATCCTTGCTGGACACACCTATTTGTGAGAGCCAAAATTATGTCATGACTTGTTAGAATTGCTCTCTATGCTTCACTTAAATTTTTATGAGCAATGGACTTGCTCTAGTGCTTCACTTGTATCTTTTTGAGCATGGTGTACTTAGTAGTTTTGAAGAAATTCTCTCCTGATTCACTTAGATTTATTTGAGAGTTAGTAAAATTTTGAAGAAATTCTCTCTTGCTTCACTTAAATTATTTTGAGAGAAAGAAAATATGTTACGCTCATGATCTTCACTTATATTTGTTTGAGTTTATGAAAAGCAACACATGAAAATTAGTCCCAAAGTGATAGATATCCAAGAAGGATAAAGAAAGAAAGAAATATATGTCATGAAGATCATTGGACAAATAAACTTGATTCTTAGTAATAGTTTTGAGATATGATGATGTGATATGTGAGTTATGTTGATGAGTAATTGTGCTCTAATAAGAATATTGGTGTTAAGGTTTGTGATTCCCTATGCATGCACGAAAGTCGATAATCATGAAATGAAAATTATATCCTACTTGTGGTGCAGTATTCGGTGTTAATTATGCTTAATGCTTGCTTATGAGATTATTCCTTTCTTGGTTGGTCTCTTCTCAATCTTTTTGCTAGCCTTCATTTTGCACCAAGTATGACTGCTACGTCTTGAGCTTGCATTGGTTTTCCTTGAAGAGGAAAGGGTGATGCAGCAATAGTAGCATAAGTATTTCCCTCAGTTTTTGAGAACCAAGGTATCAATCCAGTAGGAGGCTCCTCAAAAGTCCCACGCACCTACACAAACAAACAAAGAACTCACAACCAACGCAATAAAGGGGTTGTCAATCCCTTCACGGCCACTTGCAAAAGTGAGATCTGATAGAGATAGTATGATAAGATAAATATATTTTTGGTATTTTATAATATAGATTGGAAAAGTAAAGATGCAAATAAAAGTAGATTGAAAGCTTATATGATAAAAGATAGACCCGGGGGGGCATAGATTTCACTAGTGGCTTCTCTCAAGATAGCATAAGTATTATGGTGGGTAAACAAATTACTGTCGAGCAATTGATAGAAAAGCAAATAATTATGAGATTATCTAGGCATGATCATGTATATAGGCATCACGTCCGTGACAAGTGGACCGACTCCTGCCTGCATCTACTACTATTACTCCACACATCGACCGCTATCCAGCATGCATCTAGAGTATTAAGTTCATAAGAACAGAGTAACGCATTAAGAAAGGTGACATGATGTAGAGGGATATACTCATGCAATATGATATCAACCCCACCTTTTTATCCTTGATGGCAACAATACAATATGTGCCTTGCAACCCCTATTGTCACTGGGTAAGGACACCGCAAGATTGAACCCAAAGCTAAGCACTTCTCCCACTGCAAGAAAGATCAATCTAGTAGGCCAAACCAAACTGATAATTCGAAGAGACTTGCAAAGATAACTCAATCATACATAAAAGAATTTAGAAGAGATTCAAATATTTCTCATAGATAAACTTGATCATAAACCCACAATTCATCGGATCTCGACAAACACACCGCAAAAAGAGTTACATCGAATAGATCTCCACAAGAGAGGGGGAGAACATGGTATTGAGATCCAAAAAGAGAGAAGAAGCCATCTAGCTAACAACTATGGACCCGAAGGTCTGTGGTAAACTACTCACAACTCATTGGAGGGGCTATGGTGTTGATGTAGAAGCCCTCCGTGGTCGATTCCCCCTTCGGCGGAGCGCCGACGAAGGCTCCAAGATGGGATCTCGCGGATACAGAATGTTATGGCGGTGGAAATTGTTTTTCGTTGGCTCCCTGGATGTTTTTGGAGTACATGGGTATATATAGGAGGAAGAAGTACGTCGGTGGCCGCCTGAGGGGCCCACGAGACATGGGGCACACCCTGTATGGGTGGGCGCGCCCTCCACCCTCGTGGCCACCTCGATCACTTCTTGACTTGCACTCCAAGTCCTCTGGATCACGTTCGTTCCAAAAATCACGCTCCCGAAGGTTTCATTCCGTTTGGACTCTGTTTGATATTCCTTTTCTTCGAAATACTGAAATAGGCAAAAAAACAGCAATACGGGCTGGGCCTCCGGTTAGTAGGTTAGTCCCAAAAATGATATAAATGTGTAAAATAAAGCCCATAAACATCCAAAAGGGGTAATATAATAGCATGGAACAACCAAAAATTATAGATACGTTGGAGACGTATCAATGACCTCCACTTGTGCATCCAAAATCCTTTAAACCAGTTTTGCCACATGAGTCCACTATATCTACCTATATGCGGTATTCTTTTGCCGTTCTAAGCAAACTTGCATGTGCCATCTCTAATTTTCAAAATAAACTTCTCTTTTGTGTGTTTGTTTCGCTCACGGAACGGTAACAGGTGGCTAATATTTTTCATGCTGGATGTGTTATTCTCACGATGAGTGTTTATTCACTTGTCATTGCACGAGAGTAAGGCAAAGGTTTTAGGGATGCCCGGTCCCGAAATGCAAAAATGAATTTACTTTATGTTGTCAAATGATAAATTCCTTGGAAAGTGTTGGTATGGAGGGCAACCGTGGATACGGCTAGCCATGAGAAGTGAAAGTATGGTGGAAAAAGGAATAAACTTTATTTTCTATTTGGGAACCGCCTACAATATATCTAGCATGGAAAGTGTTGGGAACTCTAAGTCGGTTTTGTTGGTGGGATGGATACACCTCCCAAAATGTTTTTATCTCTAATTTTTTCGCTTTGAGCTCTAGCACCTCTACAAATCCCTACTTCCCTCTGCGAAGGGCCTTTCTTTTACTTTATGCAATATTTATTTTTCAAATTGATTCTCCATCCTCTCTTATAAAAGCACCAACTAGGAGGCAATATGGTCGTACTTAAGTATTGGGTGTAGCTAATATTTGAGTGTGTTTCATGAATGGGTCAATGTTTGAGCATGATGGGCTAGGGATAACTTGTTTTAGCATTGATATTTTGAAAGACATGGTTGCTTGTTGATATGCTTGAGTATCTAAATTATTATGTCAAAACTAGACTATTGCTTTGAATCACATAAAAGTCCAAATGTCCATGCTATAAAGAAAAGAATATGATATGACATGATAAACAGCACTCCACATCAAAAATTTTGTTTTTATCACTTACCTACTCGAGGAAGAGCACGAGTTAAGCTTCGGGATGCTGATACGTCTCCAACGTATCTATAATTTTTTATTGTTCCATGCTGTTATATTATCAATCTTGGATGTTTTATAATCATTTTATAGTCATTTTATATCATTTTTTGGTACTAACCTATTGACATAGTGCCAAGTGCCAGTTGTCATTTTCTCCATGTTTTTTACATCGCAGGAAATCAATATCAGACGGAGTCCAACTGCCCCAAAACTTTACGGAGAATTTTTATGGGCCAGAAGGAACACAACGGGCCCTGGCTGCCCCTCGGGGGTGCCCCGAGGGAGGCACTGAAGGAAATATTCCCTAGAGGCAATAATAAAGTAATTATTTATTTCCTCATATCATGATAAATGTTTATTATTCATGCTAGAATTGTATTAACCGGAAACATGATACATGTGTGAATACATAGACAAACATAACATCACTAGTATGCCTCTACTTGAGTAGCTCATTAATCAAAGATGGTTATGTTTCCTAACCATAGACATGTGTTGTCATTTGATTAACGGAATCACATCATTAGGAGAATGATGTGATTGACATGACCCATTCCGTTAGCCTAGCACTTGATCGTTTAGTATGTTGCTATTGCTTTCTTCATGACTTATACATGTTCCTGTAACTATGAGATTATGCAACTCCCGTTTACCAGAGGAACACTTTGTGTGCTACCAAACGTCACAACGTAACTGGGTGATTATAAAGGAGCTCTACAGGTGTCTCCAAAGGTACATGTTGGGTTGGCGTATTTCGAGATTAGGTTTTGTCACTCCGATTGTCGGAGAGGTATCTTTGGGCCCTCTCGGTAATGCACATCACTATAAGCCTTGCAAGCAATGTAGCTAATGAGTTAGTTATGGAATGATGCATTACGTAACGAGTAAAGAGACTTGCCGGTAACGAGATTGAACTAGGTATTGGATACCGACGATTGAATCTCGGGCAAGTAACATACCGATGACAAAGGGAACAACGTATGTTGTTATGTGGTTTGACCGATAAAGATCTTCGTAGAATATGTAGGAGCCAATATGAGCATCCAGGTTCCGCTATTGGTTATTGACCGAGAATAGTTCTAGGTCATGTCTACATAGTTCTCGAACCCGTAGGGTCCGCACGCTTAACGTTACAATGAAAGTTTTATTATGAGTTTATAAGTTTTGATGTGCCTAAGATTGTTCGGAGTCCCGGATGTGATCACGGACATGACGAGGAGTCTCGAAATGGTCGAGACATAAAGATTGATATATTGGAAGCCTATATTTGGATATCGGAATGGTTCCGGGTGAAATCGGGATTTTACCGGAACACTGTGGGGTTACCGGAACCCTCCCGGGGGTTAATGGGCCTTAGTGGGCCATGAGGGAGAAGAGGAGGGCCGGCCAGGGCAGGCCGCGCGCCCCCTCCCCCCTAGTCCGAATAGGACAAGGAAGGGGGGCGGCGCCCCCCTTTCCTCTTTCCCCTCCCCCCTTTCCTTCTCCACCAAGGCAAGAGGGGGGAGTCCTACTCCCGGTGGGAGTAGGACTCCTCCAGGCGCACCCCTAGGGGCCCGGCCGCACCTCCCCCCTCCCTCCTTTATATACGGGGCAGGGGGCACCCTAGAACACACAAGTTGATCTTCGTGATTGTTCCTTAGCCGTCTGCGGTGCCCCCCTCCACCATATTCCACCTCGGTCATATTGTTGCGGTGCTTAGGTGAAGCCCTGTGTCAGTAGAACATCATAATCACCACCACGCTGTCGTGCTGACGGAACTCATCCCCGACACTTTGCTGGATCGGAGTCCGGGGATCTTCATCGAGCTGAACGTGTGCTGAACTCGGAGGTGCCGTACGTTCGGTGCTTGGATCGGTCGGATCGTGAAGACGTACGACTACATCAACCGCGTTGTCATAACGCTTCCGCTTACGGTCTACGAGGGTACGTGGACAACACTCTCCCCTCTCGTTGCTATGCATCACCATGATCTTGCGTGTGTGTAGGAATTTTTTTGAAATTACTACGTTCCCCAACAGGCACAACCCACCAGGGCGCGCCAAGAGGCCCAGGCGCGCCCTGATGGGTTGTGCCCACCTCGGGTGCCCCCCGGACCGCCTCTTTGCTCTATAAATACCCCAATATTTCAGAAACTCTAGGGGAGTCAACGAAATATTCATCCAGCCGCCACAGAGTCTAGAACCACCAGATCCAATCTAGACACCATCACGGAGGGGTTCACCACTTCCGTTGGTGCCTCTCCGATGATGCGGGAGTAGTTCTTTGTAGACCTTCTGGCCCATAGTTAGTAGCTAGATGGCTTTCTCTCTCTCGCTGAATTCTCAATACAAAGGTCTCTTGGAGATCCATATGATGTAACTCTTTTTGCGGTGTGTTTGTTGGGATCCGATGAACTTCGAGTTTATGATCAGTTATATCTTTTCATATCCATGAAAGTTATTTGAGTTTCTTTGGTCTCTTATATGCATGATCTCTTATATCCTCGTATTTCTTCTCCGATATTTGGGTTTTGTCGTGGAATAGTCACGTCAGATGTCCTTGTGAAAGGACTTAGTTATGGAGCCATCGCAACTAGGAAGCTTGAAGGGGTTAAATCGGGACAAGCGACACGAGAGAGTTTATACTAGTTCGGCCCCTTACAGTGAAGGTAAGGCCTATGTCTAGTTAGGTTGGTATTGATGTTTTGATAACCAGGGAGCGAAACACGCTATGCCCGATTCTCGATGAGTTGTTTCTTGCCCTAAGTCGCCAGCAGGTCGTCCCCTTATATACACGGGTTGACGCCCACCGGCTTACAGAGTCCCGGCTGGCTTATAAACAGAGCCCGGCTCGGTGACCAGTTAAATCTACCTTACGTTATAAGTCATGCCATCATGGCGGTTTACTACAACGGGCTTAAGCCGCCCGTGGGCCTTAAGCTCCTTATTGAACCGCCATCTTCATGCTTGGTCTTGGGCTTCCTCTGATGAGTACTCTTTGCGTAACCCGACTCCTCCTGGGCGGCTTACACAAATAGTCATATCCCCAACATTAGGCCCCGGATTGATTTGAACCTGTTCATGTCAATCTAAAAAATATTTGTAAATAATTAAATCTTTAGTCTTCTGACTATACAGAGGGTTTTTGTTAACCCGCCATGACGTCATCTTCTAGATCCGTCTTAACCCGGCGTGATGTCATCCTTCCTTTAACTCATTTTTTATTCCACCGAATCCTTCAACGGATCTCTTCTTTACTGACTGTTCCGAAAATCGAGGCGTCAGGGCCGCTGGATAATAATTGTTATCTCCTCGTTTCCCGCGCCGTCTCAGTTATCTCCTCCCTATAAATAGCCACGACTTGGGTCCTTTCCCTTTTACTCTTTTAGTCGTCTTCTTCCTCTCCTCTCTGCCTCTCCAGCTCCGCTGCCGTTACCATCGACTCCCTTCATCTTCATCGACTCAGGCCGCTGCATCGACCTGACTGTAACCAGAGATCGACGGCGAGCTTCTGTAGTTCATCCTCATCCGTGAGTCCCCTTTTTCCCCTTCCTTAGATCTATCTTGAAGCTCTGCCGAGTTCATCGAGTTCATCACCGCCCGATGCGGATCCTTGCTAGTTTGCACTTCCACAGCCTGTTTAGATTGTAAAAACCGTGCAGAAACGCTGCGGTAGTTGTTTGTGTTCATCTTGTATACAAATAGATCTCATTTCTCTTGTTTGGAAACCTCCTTTGAATGCATGAACTTCTCTGCCCTGTTTTTAGGTCTAGAAATTTTCTCCTTTAGAACAATAGTTTGATCCATAATAAAGGCCGTTGTCTGTGAAACTTGTTTCTATCACCCGGAAAGCTTCTCCTGGAAAACTTACTTTATCACCACTGTCTAGGTGTCCGGTTTAAAAAATCCTTGAATGACTGTTGATCCTGATAGCGGTTTAAACTTTACTACACAATCACCCTTATATCATTAGGCCCCTTGCTTAAACCGCTAATTTAAATAAATTTGAATATTTCTCCCGGGTTAAATTTGAACCGGAACTTTTTACTTTGTCGTAGGCCACTACCGTTATGGCTCCTAAGGCGGCTAAGGCCCCTGTGACTTGCAACTGGCTCTGGCATCGAAGGCTGGGACATGCTGGCATGAGGAACTTACACTCACTCGTCAAGAAGAAGCATGTCATTGGCATCGAGGATGTCAAGTTCAAGAAGGATCATCTGTGTGGTGCCTGTGAAGCTGGAAAGATGACAAGGGCAAAGCACGCCTCGAAGACAATCATGACAACATCTCAACCCTTCGAGCTGTTACACATGGACTTATTTGGACCCACGCACTACTCCACCCTCACAACAACTGCCTGTCTCTATGGCTTCGTCATTGTTGATGACTACTCAAGATACACATGGGTTCATATAATTCTTTACAAGACTAAAGTGCAAGATGTCTTCAGGCGCTTCGCAAATCGAGCAATGAACAATTATGGTGTGAAGATCAAGCACATCAGAAGTGACAATGGCACTGAATTCAAGAACACTGGACTTGATCTGTATCTTGATACAATGGGAATCACTCATGAGTTCTCTGCTCCATACACACCTCAGCAAAATGGCATTGTTGAACGCAAAAACAGAACCCTCATTGAGATGGCTCGAACAATGCTAGATGAGTACAAGACACCAAGAAAGTTCTGGCCTGAAGCTATTGATACAGCATGTCACATCATCAACCGTGTATACATTCATAAGCTTCTGAACAAAACATCATATGAGCTACTTACTGGCAAGAAGCCAAACGTAAGTTACTTCAGAGAATTTGGAGCAAGACACTGGATAAAGGATCCCCATCACAATTTGCACCTAAGGCTCATGAAGGCTTCATGCTTGGCTATGGAAAGGATTCACACTCCTACAGAGTCTTCAACCTTTATCTCTACAAAATCGTTGAAACTGTGGATGTGAAATTTGATGAAACCAATGGTTCACAGAGAGAGATTCTGCCAAGCACACTGGATGAAGCTCCTTCAAACGAGGCAATCAAGTTGATGGGAACTGGTGAAATCATGCCCTCTTAGGCACAGCCTGAAGAGGAACTTATCATCTCTGCACCAAATCAACCTGAAGACAATGCTCAGACCGAAGACAATACTCCCAATGATGACAATGATGAGCCAGAGCAAAACATTCGTCCTGTTCATCCATGTATTGCAAATGAAGTTCAAATAGAGAAGATAATTGACAGCATCAATGCACCTGGTCCGCTCACTTGATCAAGAGCAACACAGCTAGCAAACTTCAGTGGGCACTTTTCATTTGTGTCAATATCAGAACCCAAGAAAGTTGCAGAAGCTTTTATGGAACCTGAATGGATTCAAGCCATGCAAGAAGAACTTCAACAGTTCAAGCTGAATAATGTTTGGGAACTTGTCAAGCGACCTGATCCTCGCAAGCATAACATTATTGGAACAAAATGGATATATCAAAACAAGCAAGATGAGCATGGTCAAGTCGTCAGAAACAAAGCATGTCTTGTGGCTCAAGGATACACTCAAGTTGAAGGAATTGACTTTGATGAAACATTTGCTCCTGTTGCTAGGCTTGAAGCAATTCGCATACTGCTAGCCTACGCTAATCATCACAATATCTTGCTATATCAAATGGATGTAAAGAGTGCATTTCTCAATGGCAAGATTGAAGAAGAAGTATATGTCGCTCAACCACCTGGCTTTGAAGATCCAAAACATCCTGATATGGTGTACAAGCTAAACAAGGCACTGTATGGCCTCAAACAAGCCCCTCGTGCCTGGTATGATACAATCAAAGACTTCCTGAAGAGCAAAGGCTTCAAACCTGGATCCCTCGATCCCACTCTCTTCACGAAGACATATGATGGTGAACTGTTTGTGTGCCAAATATATGTGGATGACATAATCTTCGGCTGCACCAACCAGAAGTATAGTGATGAGTTTGGGTACATGATGCAAGAGCAATATCAAATGTCCATGATGGGTGAGCTGAAGTTCTTCCTTGGTCTTCAAATTCGTCAGCAGAGGAATGGCATCTTCATATCTCAAGAGAAATACCTCAAAGACTGTCTGAAGAAGTTTGGAATGGAAGACTGCAAAGGCTACACAACGCCAATGCCAGCCAAACACCATCTTGGTCCCGACGACAATGGTAAAGAGTATGATCAAAAGGTATACTGCTCCATGATTGGTTCTTTGCTTTATTTATGTGCATCTAGGCCAGATATTATGCTTAGTGTTTGCATGTGTGCTCGATTCCAAGCGGCACCAAAGGAATCGCATCACTTAGCTGTGAAGCGAATTCTTCGATATTTGGCTTACACCCCAACACTCGGATTATGGTATCCCAAGGGCTCAAGATTCGATTTGGTTGGATTCTCGGATGCTGATTATGCTGGTGACAAGGTGGATCGCAAGTCTACATCTGGCACATGTCATTTTCTTGGTCGATCACTTGTCTGTTGGTCTTCGAAGAAGCAGAACTGTGTATCACTCTCAACTGCTGAAGCTGAATACATTGCTGCTGGATCCTGTTGCGCTCAGCTTCTATGGATGAAGCAAACTCTCAAGGATTATGGCATCAACCTGAAACAAGTACCTCTCTTCTGCGACAACGAGAGTGCCATCAAAATAGCCAACAATCCAGTCCAACACTCGAAGACAAAGCACATTGAAATTCATCATCACTTTCTCACAGATCATGTTATGAAGAAAGATATCGATATCATTCACGTCAACACTGAAGAGCAACTGGCAGATATCTTCACAAAGCCCTTGGATGACAAAAGGTTTTGCAAGTTACGGTGTGAGCTAAATATCTTGGAATCCTCTAATGTCCTGTGATCAGGCACACATCCTAACACTTATGCATGTTGATGACTTAGATGTGCAACACACAAAGTAATGTATATCTTCAATCAATGAAGATTTACACTCTGAGTGTGAATATATTAACATGGAATTTGACTTCGGAGCGCCACGATAATTGTGCGTCGTGTCTGGGTCTAATACTTCCTATACGGTGGGTAACGCCACCACCAACTTTCTTTGTTTGAAGTGTTTCACTCAAGGCGTTATATTGCAATGACTTCACATTTGGTTTGTCTTCAGTTTCAATTTGTCTTCATGACTTTCTGCACTATGATGATTTGATTGCTTTCTGATATATATATATATATATATATATATATATATATATATATATATATATATATATATATATATATATATATATATATATATATACTAGTGTTCTATCCTCTACAGCATTCACTTATTGCTATGTCTTCAAGATTGGATCTTTTGAACTAAGTGAATGTGATCGGACCCTACCCTCTCTATGCTTCCTATCTCAAAATCTATCTATCCAAATCATATGCATTCTATTGAAACTGTCGAATGTCTTCTCTGTGTCCTAGTCAGCAGAAGGCAAAGAGATAAACATTAAATATGTTTTAATGACTTATCTTTGCTGTTGAAATCCAGAGAAGCCGGAACAACTCTCCGACATGCCTGGCGGGCGTGGGAACGTGGGACAACTCTGAGTATGTTGCATGCTTGCCACGTGCCCCTCAGATGTGAACCGCCAGGGGCACCAGCGTAATTGCACTGTGTCTCTCACCTACTTATAAATACTTGTCCCCTGCGGTAAAGAAATCCTTCATCCACCTCTCCACCTCCGTCAAAACCCTAGCGCCACCGCTAGCTCGCGACGACGCCGGCGACGAAGCGCTTAGCTGACGCGACTTCTCCGACGCCGTCCTCACGCCGGCCGCAGACATCGTCCTCTCCGCCATCGCCATAGGTGTCCTCCGTCGCCAAGTTAGGGCACGATGGGCTGAACTGCTCGGTCTCCTATTCTTCCATCTAGCAGTTCTTCGTGCGGTAATTATAACTCTATTTTTACCACCTTTTTGATCTTCAAAATTCATCCTATTTACCGAAAGTAGTTTCTGTCTATTCAAAGCTAGATCTATTTCGTCTGCATCTCTGCTTAGTCGATTCACTTAGATTTCTTGTCTAGTTTGATTCCTCACTTGTACTTATTCACGGATTGGTACAAATCTGGAACCAACTCACCTATATAAGTGAATGTCTTCGCATCATGAGGTCAATGTCTTCAAACTGATTTATCTTCAAAATCTTCTGAGAATGCATATGACCTCTTCCCCTTCCCTCGCATCTCTAATGCTGTCACAGGTACATGTCCGTGGGAGAATCCCTTGGTTCTCATAGTCTGCATTCGTTTGCAGAATACTTACAGCATCATATAAATTCTCCTGAAGCCAGTTCCTGCTTGACCAGCAAGCGTAACTCTTTGAAGCCTTTGAACGTATTGAAGCCTTTCAGCTTGAAGTTCATGGCTACAAAAAAATCAGCAAGGAAGGGTGGCAGACAGCGCAGAGAAGGAACATCCAAAGATCTGCCTGATGACTTAGCAGAACTGTACAAGACAGATCCCGAAGAAAATTATCATCAGAGAAAGACGCGAATCCAATGGATCGACGCTATTGGGCTGAGGAGTGGTTCAAGTACAAGTTTGTGACAAAGGAATATGCAGAGAAGCATGCCATCAAGAGACCTTGGGGTGATATCCTCTATCGAGGCCTTCAACCCAAGAGCCGAGCTGAAGCCATTGAACAAGGCTTCTATCCATGCATGGTCCATGGGCCACAGCCTGCGAACGCAGATCCCAATTCACTACTATGGTGTCGTGACGACTCTCTCTTCAAGCGCAACTATCAGTTTGCTGTGGCTTCGGCCAAGAAGAACAAGAAGTCCTTGGGTTTGGACTTCAACCCAGGTCCCTCTGCTCCCCGTGCTGACGGCTCCCGTGAAGCTAATCCCAATGTCATTGGCCCCTACGCCAACCTTGACGGCCTCATCACCTACATCATGGTCCAAGGCGCCAGAGTAGATCATTCTGACGATGGTGCTGACTCTGATGAAGCCCCTGCTCCTCCTCCAAAGCCGCAGAAGCAAAAGAAGTCAAAGGCTTCAACCTCAGCTGTACCTCCAAAGACTTCTCGCGTGAAGCCACTGGCCACTGCACCTCCTGAAGCCAGTGTGCAATCTGAAGATCTGTCCCGTGTCTCCAAGAGAACGGACAAGAAGAAGCAACTTGTCAGACCATCTAATCAAAGAGCCTTGACTCTTGCTGCCATTCTGCATGAAGAACCCATTGATCTATCAAGTGATGAAGATCTTGCTGATGATGCTCTTGAGCAGCTGATAAAGAGCAAGGGAGAAGCAGAAATCTTCAGCAACCTGCCTCTCTTTGATGTGGCCATCATTCAAAACTTCATTGATGAGTGGTTCGACACCCCCAATGTTAGCTTTGAAGATTTACAGTTTCCAATTGGCCTCAGTGTCGCCTTCAATGGCGCCATTTCTTCTGAGCTAGCTCTCGCTCAGCGCATCGTTGAGCTCAAAAAGAAGATTGATTTTGAGAAGGCTCAATTCAAGAAGCATGTGGCCAAGCTAAGTGTTCAAGACGTCCGAAACTTCAAAGTCATGCTCCATGAGCTCAAAGAAGCTTTTCTCAAGAAACGCCAAGAAGCTCAGGGCTCTCGAGAGCGCATGAAGATTTTGGCGGATAAGTGTGTGCTTGCCTACAATGAGGCTGAGAAGCGCAAATCCCTTGCCCGCCCTGGCATTGACCCCAGGATGGCTGCAAAGAAGAAGAAGAAGCACCCTGAACAGCCTGAACCTTCAAGCCAAGAAGCCCCTCACATTATCTTCCCAAGCAGCATGACTGGCTCGAAGCCAAAGGTCACCACAACAGCTTCAGAACAAAAGAAGACAAGGGCTGCCGAGGCTGAAGCGAGAAAGAGAAAGAATACTGAAGCTTCTGATGCCGCTCCCTCCAAGAAGAAGCGCAAGACCAAGAAGACTAGGGCTGCTTCCACAGAGCCCTTAGTTGTTGAACCCATTACCGTGGTTCGCCCTGTGTCAGTACATCAAGAACGAAGAATGGTTGTCCATGAGCCTACTACCACAGAGGCTCATGAGGCTGAAGATGTTCCAGCAGCTGAACCCAACGCTGCTGAAGACATTGGTCAAGATGACAATGTAGCTGATGATGAAGTTCTTCCTCAGATCGAAAATAACTTGGTATCATCGCCTGTTCATACGAACAGCAAACTCATCAGCATTGGTCGTCCATTGACGCCAATTGCTCAGGATGCATCATGGGCTGATCACCCACAACAACAACAAGACTCCCCCAGTACTCCCCAACAACAACAAGCTACACCCCCCGTGCAAGAAGAGGATGAATACTTTCAGGCTCAGCCAACTCCATCTCCTAAGGTGAAGCCAGCTCTTCGCAGGCTTCGCAGAGGACAAAGGCCTGAAGTCCCTCTATCGAGCGTTCCAGAAGGAGAAGTGCAACATTCACCTGTTGCACGGCAAGTATTTTCTGAACCTGCTCCAACTGTGAATGTCTCCGAGTCTGAAGCACATGCTGCTGAAGATATTCCAGTTGCATCAGCCGAAGAAAATGAAGAAGAAGTACGTGTCCCTACACCCCCAACAATTGAAGAAGAAGCAGTTCATGATCTGAACGTGCCTATACCCGACCCTCCTGCTCGTCAAGAGGAGGTTGAAAATGTTGAGGCTGCCACCAACAACGCCAATGAAGCCAGTGACGTAGTCATGGCTGATGCTAATGTGGCGCCTGCACCAACCAGTGTGCCTGAAACCAATGAGGCCACTGTGCCTGAAGCAAATGTGGCCACTGAACCTGAAGTCAATGAGGATGCTGCACCTGAAGCCCATGAGGATGCTGCACTTGAAGCAAATTTGGCACTTGCTCCCGAAGCACCTATCGTGCAGCCTGCCTCCGATGTTGCCCCTGCTCCTGTTCCGCCACCAAGGCCTCACACAATTGAGCAAGCATACAGTCATGGTCAGCTTACTACTGTCTGATGGCCTGTTCTAGGGCCTCCACCCTCTGCCTCAGGACCGCAATTTGACTATCATGTTGAGCATAGGCCTCAGGTCCAGAAGCCAAAGCCCAGGTTGCCAAGGTTTCCAGGTACTGCAAACTCACCAGGGTCCTTCAATGCTAATGGCTTCAAAAGCCGAAATACCTTCTTTGACAGCGCCAAGAACCCCTACTCCAAGCCAAGGATATCATCAAATCGGTTCTGGAGCTATCAGCAGAGAAGCTATTACTCATGCGTGTTATATGATCAAGGGCGCATTTTCCCTCATATGCGCCTTGACGCTGAAGCTATTGCTGGATTGCCGTGCTTAGAAGAAGCACTTGACTGCTTTCGTGATACTGGTCTGCTCCACTTTGTGACAAACAAAGAACATTGGAATGAAGAGCTATTGCTTCAATTCTATGCTACTCTACACATTCGCGTCTACTACAGAGACATCAAGACATGGGTTCTCGAGTGGATGACTGGAAATGTTCATCATGAAGCCAAAGCTATGGATATCATCGAGCTTACTGGGCTAGCCACCCCTAGAGAACTCTATGAGCCTAACTGTCAGCTACACCGCAATGCTGTGGAGAGCATCTTTCATAAGCCAGAACCCAATATGAGCCAGATGTTAAGCATGATGAAGCCTTTGCCATCTGACGCTGAGTATCCCACACATTTCTTTGTTGAAGACCTTGAGTATCTGCCTCGCACCATATATCATATCATCAGGCGAACTCTATGGCCAGTCAAGGGACACTCATCAGCGGCCAAGCTTGAAGGAGCTATGAAGACTTTGGTCTTCTATATTCTCAATGGCATCAGCTTCAACACTCAGGAATTCTTCATCAGGCAACTTGCCGCTTCCGGCTCTGACCTATTTGCTCTGAAGTTTTATGCTCCATGGGTTATGCGCCTCATCAAGTGACACTCATCTGTCAATTATCAGCCCTCTGCTTGCAATCATATAATCTTTCTGCCAGAGGTTGATATGTCAGTTGATGCTATATACTCTGACCCTGCCAAGACGCCGCTTTGTCTTCAGAATATTGAGCACCAAAGCTTCACTCAGCCTATTGAAGGTGTTCAAGCAGCAACACGATTCTATCCACTGGCTGGTAACACTCGTCTGCCTCACAGAGCGCCCACTGAAGCCACTGAAAGCACCATTGTGCAAAGGCCTCAGAAGCGTTCTCGCGTTCTCAATGACCGAGAACTTCTTGTGGCCCTTCATCAGAAACAGTATAAGCATCATTTCTGGCTCAAGCGACAGATGCAAAGCCTCTTGGTGGATGTCAATCGCATTCGCAACCTTGCCACCAAGAATGCATTTGTTGCTCATGAAACTTGCCGGCGATCATGGAAGAGTTTGACCCTGCTCAGCGCTGAAGCTGATCTTCAAGACGATGGCTTCAATGAAAGATTCCAGTTTGACTCCACTCCTCCACGGACTGCTGTCTTACGTCGCACCCCATCTCTTGAAGACTCTGAATATTCTTCTTCCGCGGCAACAGTTAATGCCAGAGTGATCGATGATGAAGATGACGCTACTTCACCATCTCCTACTACTGCGCGCATCGACACTGCACCAAGATCGTCTGCACCGCCAACCAACAACGACAACCCTGCTGCTTCACCTACTCATGACGAGTAGATGCTCTATGTCTTCAAACCTTTTTGGTCATTACTGACAAAAGGGGGAGAAGCGTATGAGTTGATAGTCTTCAAGCGGGTTCATATGGGCGGTTGCATTATATTTTGATGCATGTTTACAACTCTTGCGTTTTGAAACATTTGGTTCTTTGAGTTGTAACACCTAAACTTGATGGTCGTCTGCTATTTCTGCTACTTATTTGCTTTGCGATGATAAATTCCGCATGTGCGATGATAACTTCCGCACTTAGATCATTCTGCAAACGTCCATTTTTCATTATGCATGTCATTCTACTTGCTATATCATTTCATGCATGATGAATTATCTTCATAAGTTGAAGTGGATCTCCACAAGTACAACCTGCCATGTGCATTTGCATTCCAAAAGCAAATTACTTATATGCACATCTTCAGGGGGAGCCCTTGCAACTTATGAAGACAATTTCCTATCCTTACAATTTCACATACTTTATCCCCGTTGAAAACTTCAACCAGTTTGTCATCAATCACCAAAAAGGGGGAGATTGTAAGTGCATCTAGTGCCACCCCTAGTTGGTTTTGGAGTATTGACAACAAAGTTGGTTGAGGGACTAATGCGTTTGTGAGAAATGCAGGATAACTCAGGTAGTGTCCCTCATTGATTCGGTTTACCTACCGGAGATGACCCCTAAAAATGTATGAAGACATTGAAGACAATGGTGGTATGAGAAGATATTCATATTGAAGACTATGACATGAGAAGACATTGTGTGAAGACTATGGAGCGCGAAGACTGTGTGGTGTTGTTGTTTCCTTTTCTTCTTTGTTGAGTCATAGGAACCAAGTGAACTAAGTCAGAGTGACTGAAGTGATGCTCAACTCAAATCCTATGTCTTCGAGCGAAGACAATGAGAGCAAATCTTATCCAGAGCTGGATGAGTCAGCTTTGCTTGTAGCCCAAGTAAAGTTGCCGCGTGTGTTTGAAATCTAACCGTTGGAACACGTGTCAGTTCCTTAGTGACCCAGGGTCATTTTGGACAAATCAGGTCGGGTTGCCTAGTGGCTATAAATAGCCCACCCCCTACACCATAAATTGGTGGCTGCTCAGAGTTTGTGCACGGCTTTTGTCATTTGAGAGCAACCCACCTCGAAGCATTTGAGAGAGAGAAATCCTTGCGAGGACAAAGCCCAAACACCCAGAGCCAAAGAGTGTTAGGCATCACTGAAGTCTTTCTGCCTGTGTGACCTGAAGACTTATTACACTTGAGGACTGTGAATCCTCCGGCCAGTTAGGCGTCGCGTTCTGAGCATCCAAGAGTCATTGTGGATTGCCGGTGAACGAAGTCTGTGAAGGTTTGGAAGTCTCCCTTGAAGACTTACCAGAGTGATTGGGCGAGGACTGGGTGTCCTTAGCTCAAGGGGAATAAGGTGAAGACACGGTCTTCTGAGTTAAATCTCAGCCTCCCTAACCAGACGTACAGTTGTCACAGCAACTGGAACTGGTCCAACAAATCATGTGTCTTCAACAAGAAACTGGTTCTATCCCTTCCCATCCTTACTTTAGTTTGTCTTCATGAAGTCATTGCCTATATATGTATCTGTTTGACTTCATTGCTTGACTACTATTGTTGATTGGCTTCACACTATCTTCCATCTTGATCCTTACTACCTAACTGCTATTAGTCATGTACTTTCACATCATTACCTACTTGACTATGGCTTGTTTAGGGTAGTTTATCTTCCGCTGCATATCAATTAGGTTATTTCTGTTGTTTGTCTTTGAAACTTCCAAGTTTTGAAGACTTTCATAAAAATTGCCTATTCACCCCCCTCTAGTCGATACTAGCACTTTCAACACTTCCATGGCACCCTTAGAGAGATTAGTGCCATTATCAGTTATGATGCTATGTGGAAAACCAAAACGAAAAATCACCTTTTTCATGAACTGAACCGCCATGGCTGCATCACATTTACTGACCGGCTCTGCCTCAACCCACTTGGTAAACTTGTCCACTGCCACCAGCAGATGTGTCTTTTTGTCTTTAGACCTTTTGAAAGGTCCGACCATGTCAAGCCGCCAGACCGTAAATGGCCAGGTGATTGGGATCATCCTTAACTCTTGAGCCGGCACATGAGCTCGTCGTGAGAACTTTTGACATCCATCACACTTACTGACTAGGTCCTCTGCATCAGCATGGGCCGTCAACCAGTACAAACCATGACGAAAATCCTTGGCCACGAGAGATTTTGACCCGGCATGATGGCCACAATCTCCTTCATGGATCTCAGTGAGTATTTCTTGGCCTTCTGCAGGTGATACACAGCGTTGAAATGCCCCGGTGACGCTGAGGTGATGTAACTCGCCGTTAACAATCGTCATGGATTTGGAGCGCCTAACGATTTGTCTCGCCAATGTCTCATCCTCCGGTAATTCACCCCAGGTCATATAAGCCAAGTAAAGCACCGTCCAATCCGGGATAACATGAAGAGCCGCCACCAGCTGTGCCCCCGGGTCTGGCACTGCTAAGTCTTCCTCGGTAGGCACCTTGATAGAAGGGTTATGTAAGACATCCAGAAAGGTGTTGGGCGGCACCGGCTTACGTTGGGATCCCAACCGGCTTAAAGCATCAGCCGCCTCATTCTTCCTTCGATCAATGTGCTCCACTTGATAACCCATGAAGTGACCAGCCACCGCATCTACCTCACGACGATAAGCCGCCATGAGGGGGTCTTTGGAATCCCACTTGCCTGACACTTGCTGAGCCACCAAATGTGAGTCGCCCAAGCATCGGACCCGGCTTAAGTTCATCTCCTTAGCCATCTGGAGACCATGGAGTAACGCCTCATATTCAGCTGCATTGTTAGTACATGGAAACATAAGCCGGAGTACATAACAAAAATTGTCACCTGGAGGGGAAGTTAACACTACTCCAGCCCCCGAGCCTTCTAGCTGCCTGGACCCGTCAAAGTGAATAGTCCAATACGTGTTATCCGGCTTCTCCTCAGGGGCCTGCAATTCTGTCCAATCATTGATGAAGTCCACCAAGGCCTGAGACTTAATAGCCGTCCGGGGCATGTACTTCAAGCCATGAGGACCAAGCTCAATAGCCCACTTGGCGACTCGTCCTATGGCCTCCCTGTTCTGAATAATGTCTCCCAAAGGGGCAGAACTTACCACAGTTATAGGATGGCTTTGAAAATACTGCTTCAACTTCCGGTTTGCCATGAACACCCCATAAACAAGCTTCTGCCAATGAGGGTACCTTTGCTTGGATTCAATGAGCACCTCACTGATGTAGTAAACCGGCCGTTGAACCGGATGCTCCTTACCGGCTTCCTTACGCTCCACCATGATGGCAACGCTGACGGCTCGTGAATTGGCAACCACATATAACAGCAAAGGCTCTTTGTCAATTGGAGCCGCAAGAACTGGCGGCTCAGACAATTGTCTCTTTAAGTCTTCAAAAGTAGCATCAGCGGCCTCACTCCAAACAAAAGTGTCAGTTTTCTTCATCATCTGATACAATGGGAGGGCTTTCTCACCGAGCCGACTTATGGATCGACTTAAGGCAGCAACACGACCCGCCAGTCGCTGAACATCATTGATGCACGCCGGTTTAGCCAGGGAGGTAATCGCCTTAATCTTCTCCGGGTTAGCTTCGATGCCTCTGTTGGACACCAGAAAACCCAAGAGCTTGCCCGCAGGAACGCCATGTTGGAAATATGCCCTAGAGGCAATAATAAAAGTATTATTATATTTCCTTGTTCATTATAATTGTCTTTTATTCATGCTATAACTGTATTATCCGGAAATCGTAATACAGGTGTGAATACATAGACCACAATATGTCCCTAGTGAGCCTCTAGTTGACTAGCTCGTTGTGATCAACAGATAGTCATGGTTTCCTGGCTATGGACATTGGATGTCGTTGATAACGGGATCACATCATTAGGAGAATGATGTGATGGACAAGACCCAATCCTAAGCATAGCACAAAGACCGTGTAGTTCGTTTGCTAGAGCTTTTCCAATGTCAAGTATCTCTTCCTTAGACCATGAGATCGTGTAACTCCCGGATACCGTAGGAGTGCTTTGGGTGTATCAAACGTCACAACGTAACTGGGTGACTATAAAGGTGCACTACAGGTATCTCCGAAAGTGTTTGTTGGGTTGACACGGATCGAGACTGGGATTTGTCACTCCGTGTAAACGGAGAGGTATCTCTGGGCCCCTCGGTAGGACATCATCATAATGTGCACAATGTGACCAAGGGGTTGATCACGGGATGATGTGTTACGGAACGAGTAAAGAGACTTGCCGGTAACGAGATTGAACAAGGTATCGGTATACCGAGGATCGAATCTCGGGCAAGTAAAATACCGCTAGACAAAGGGAATTGTATACGGGATCGATTGAGTCCTTGACATCGTGGTTCATCCGATGAGATCATCGTGGAACATGTGGGAGCCAACATGGGTATCCAGATCCCGCTGTTGGTTATTGACCGGAGAACGTCTCGGTCATGTCTACATGTCTCCCGAACCCGTAGGGTCTACACACTTAAGGTTCGATGACGCTAGGGTTATAAAGGAAGTTTGTATGTGGTTACCGAATGTTGTTCGGAGTCCCGGATGAGATCCCGGACGTCACGAGGAGTTCCGAAATGGTCCGGAGGTAAAGATTTATATATGGGAAGTCCTATTTTGGTCACCGGAAAAGTTTCGGGTTTTATCGGTAACGTACCGGGACCACCGGGAGGGTCCCGGGGGTCCACCAAGTGGGGCCACCAACCCTGGTGGGCTGCATGGGCCATGTGTGGGAGGGAACCAGCCCCAGGTGGGCTGGTGCGCCCCCCACAAGGGGCCCAAGGCGCAGGGGAGAGTGGAAGGGGGCAAACCCTAGGGCAGATGGGCCCTAAGGCCCACCCCAGGCGCGCCTCCCCTCTCTCCCCCTCTGGCCGCCACCCAGATGGGATCTGGGGGCTGCCGCCACCCCTGGGGAGGGAACCCTAGAGGGGGCGCAGCCCCCTCCCCTCCCCCTATAAATACTTGAGGTCTGGGGGGCTGTCCAAGACACAAGAATCTCTCCCTTCTCCTCTTGGCGCAGCCCTACCTCTCTCCCTTCTCCTCATATCTCGCGGTGCTTGGCGAAGCCCTGCTAGACTACCACGCTCCTCCATCACCACCACGCCGTTGTGCTTCTGCTGGATGGAGTCTTCCTCAACCTCTCCCTCTCTCCTTGCTGGATCAAGGCGTGGGAGACGTCACCGGGCTGTACGTGTGTTGAACGCGGAGGTGCCGTCCGTTCGGCACTAGGATCTCCGGTGATTTGGATCACGGCGAGTACGACTCCTTCAACCCCGTTCTCTTGAATGCTTCCGCTTAGCGATCTACAAGGGTATGTAGATGCATTCTCCTTCCCCTCGTTGCTGGTTTCTCCATAGATAGATCTTGGTGACACGTAGGAAAATTTTGAATTTCTGCTATGTTCCCCAACAGTGGCATCATGAGCTAGGTCTATTGCGTAGATTCTTTGCACGAGTAGAACACAAAGTAGTTGTGGGCGTTGATTTTGTTCAATATGCTTACTGTTACTAGTCCAATCTTGTTTCGACGGTATTGTGGGATGAAGCGGCCCGGACCGACCTTACACGTACTCTTACGTGAGACAGGTTCCACCGATTGACATGCATTTGGTGCATAAGGTGGCTAGCGGGTGCCAGTCTCTCCCACTTTAGTCAGAACGGATTCGATGAAAAGGGTCCTTATGAAGGGTAAATAACAATTGGCATATCACGTTGTGGTTTTGCGTAGGTAAGAAACGTTCTTGCTAGAAACCCATAGCAGCCACGTAAAACATGCAACAACAATTAGAGGACGTCTAACTTGTTTTTGCAGGGTATGCTATGTGATGTGATATGGCCAAGAAGAATGTGATGAATGATATGTGATGTATGAGATTGATCATGTTCTTGTAATAGGAATCATGACTTGCATGTCGATGAATATGACAACCGGCAGGAGCCATAGGAGTTGTCTTAATTTATTGTATGACCTGCGTGTCATTGAACAACGCCATGTAATTACTTTACTTTATTGCTAACCAGTAGCCATAGTAGTAGAAGTAATAAGTTGGCGAGATAACTTCATGGAGACACGATGATGGAGATCATGATGATGGAGATCATGGTGTCATGCCGGTGACGATGATGATCATGGAGCCCCGAAGATGGAGATCAAAAGGAGCAAAATGATATTGGCCATATCATGTCACTATTTGATTGCATGTGATGTTTACCATGTTTATGCATCTTGTTTACTTAGAACGACGGTAGTAAATAAGATGATCCCTTACAAAAATTTCAAGAAGTGTTCTCCCCTAACTGTGCACCGTTGCTAAAGTTCGTCGCTTCTAAGCACCACATGATGATCGGGTGTGATGGATTCTTACGTTCACATACAACGGGTGTAAGACAGATTTACACACACGAAACACTTAGGGTTAACTTGACGAGCCTAGCATGTACAGACATGGCCTCGGAACACAGAGACCGAAAGGTCGAGCATGAGTCGTATGGAGGATACGATCAACATGAAGATGTTCACCGATGATGACTAGTCCGTCTCACGTGATGATCGGACACAGCCTAGTTGACTCGGATCATGTAATCACTTAGATGACTAGAGGGATGTCTATCTGAGTGGGAGTTCATGAGATGAACTTAATTATCCTGAACATAGTCAAAATATCTTTGCAAATTATGTCGTAAGCTCGCGCTTTAGTTCCACTATCTAGATATGTTCCTAGAGAAAATATAGTTGAAAGTTGACAGTAGCAATTATGCGGACAGTAGAAAGCTTATGTCCTTAATGCATCGCTCAGTGTGATGAACCCCAAACGTCGTTTGTGGATGTTGCGAACATCGGACATACACGTTTTGATAACTACGTGATAGTTCAGTTAAACGGTTTAGAGTTGAGGCACCAAAGATGTTTTCGAAACATTGCGGAACATATGAGATGTTTCAAGGGCTGAAATTGGGATTTCAGGCTCGTGCCCACGTCAAGAGGTATGAGACCTCCGACGATTTTCTTAGCCTGCAAACTAAGGGAAAAAAGCTCAATCGTTGAGCTTGTGCTCAGATTGTCTGAGTGCAACAATCACTTGAATCGAGTGGGAGTTGATCTTCCAGATGAGATAGTGATGTTTCTCCAAAGTCATTGCCACCAAGCTGCTAGAGCTTCGTGTTGAACTATAACATATCAGGGATAGATACGATGATCCTTGAGGTATTCGCGATGTTTGACACCGCGAAAGTAGAAATCAAGAAGGAGCATCAATTGTTGATGGTTGGTGAAACCACTAGTTTCAAGAATGGCAAGGGCAAGAAGGGATGCTTCATGAAACGGCAAATCAGCTGCTGCTCTAGTGAAGAAACCCAAGGTTGAACCCAAACCCGAGACTAAGTGCTTCTGTAATAAGGGGAACAACCACTGGAGCGGAATTACCCTAGATACTTGGTAGATGAGAAGGCTGGCAAGGTCGATAGAAGTATATTGGATATACATTATGTTAATGTGTACTTTACTAGTACTCCTAGTAGCACCAGGGTATTAGATACCGGTTTGGTTGCTAAGTGTTAGTAACTCGAAATAAAAGCTACGGAATAAACGGAGACTAGCTAAAGGTGAGCTGACGATATGTGTTGGAAGTGTTTCCAAGATTGATGTGATCAAGCATCGCACGCTCCCTCTACCATCGAGATTTGGTGTTTGCGTTGAGCATAGACATGATTGGATTATGTCTATCGCAATACGGTTATTCATTTAAGGAGAATAATGGTTACTCTACTTGTTTGAATAATACCTTCAATGGTCTTGCACCTAAAGGAATGGTTTATTGAATCTCGATCGTAGTGATACACATTTTCATGCCAAAAAGATATAAGATAGTAATGATAGTACCACTTACTTGTGGCATTGCCATGTAAGTCATATTGGTATAAAACGCATGAAGAAGCTCCATGTTAATGGATCTTTGGACTCACTCGTTTTTGAAAAGTTTGAGACATGCGAACCATGTCTATTGGTGTATATGCATGAAGAAACTCCATGCAGATGGATCGTTTGGACTCACTTGATTTTGAATCACTTGAGATATGCAAATCATACCACATGGGCAAGATGACTGAAAAGCCTCGTTTTCAGTAAGATGGAACAAGATAGCAACTTGTTGGAAGTAACACATTTTGATGTGTGTAGTCCAATGAGTGCTGAGGCATGCAGTGAATATCGTTATGTTCTTACTTCACAGATGATTCGAGTAGATGTTGAGTATATTTACTTGATGAAACACAAGTCTGAATTATTGAATGGTTCAAGCAATTTCAGAGTGAAGTTGAAGATCATCGTGACAAGAGGATGAAATGTCTATGATATGATCATAGAGATGAGTATCTGAGTTACGAGCTTTGGCACGCAATTAAGACATTGTGGAAATTGTTTCGCAATTAATACCGCCTGGAACACCATAGTTTGATGGTGTGTCTGAACATCATAGTTGCACCCTATTGGATATGGTGCGTACCATGATGTCTCATATCAAATTACCACTATCGTTTAAGGGTTAGGCATTAGAGACAACCACATTCACTTTAAATAGGGCACCACGTAATTCCGTTGAGATGACACCGTATGAACTATGGTTTAGAGAAACCTAAGCTGTCATTTCTTAAAGGTTTGGGGCTGCGACGCTTATGTGAAAAAGTTTCAGGTTGATAAACTCGAACCCAAAGCGGATAAAATGCATCTTCATAGGACACCCAAAACAGTTGGGTATACCTCCTAATTCAGATCCGAAAGCAATAGGTATTGTTTCTTGAATCGGGTCCTTTCTCAAGGAAAAGTTTGTCTCAAAAAGTTGAGTGGGAGCATGGTGGAGACTTGATGAGGTTATTAAACCGTCACTTCAACTAGTGTGTAGCAGGGCACAGGAAGTTGTTCCTGTGGCGCCCACACCAATTGAAGTAGAAGCTTATGATAGTGATCATGAAGTTTCGGATCAAGTCACTACCGTACCTCGTAGGGAGACAAGGGTGCGTACTACTTCAGAGTGGTACAGTAATCCTGTCTTGAAGGTCATGTTGCTAGACAACAATGAACCTACGAACTATGGAGAAGCAATGGTGGGCCCATATTCCAACAAATGGTTAGAAGCCATAAAATCCGAGATAGGATCCATGTATCAGAACAAAGCTTGAACTTTGGTGGACTTGCCCGATGATTGGTAAGCCATTGAGATAAATGGATCTTTAAGAAGAAGACGGACATGGACGGTGATGTCACCGTCCATGAAGCTCGACTTGTGGCGAAGAGTTCTTCACAAGTTCAAGGCGTTGACTACGATGAGATTTTCTCATCCGTAGCGACGCTTAAGTCCGTCGGAATCATGTTAGCATTAGCTGCATTTATGAAATCAGGAAGATGGATGTCAAAACGAGTTTCCTTACCAGTTTTCATAAAGGAAAGGTTGTATGTGATACAATCAGAAAGGTTTTGTCGATCCTAAGGATGCTAAAATGTATGCTAGCTCCAGTGATCCTTCCATGGACTGGAGTAAGCATCTCAGAGTTGGAATGTACGCTTTGATGAGATGATCAAAGATTTTGGATTTATACAAAGTTTATGAGAAACTTGTATTTCCAAAGAAGTGAGTGGGAGCACTATAGAATTTCTGATGAGTATATGTTGTTGACATATTGTTGATCAGAAATGATGTAGAATTTTTGGAAAGCATATAGGGTTATTGAAAGGTGTTTTTCAATAGAAAACCTGGATTAAGCTGCTTGAACATTGAGCATCAAGATCTATGAGGATAGATCAAAAACCGCTTAATGGTACTTTCAAATGAGCATATACCTTGACATGATCTTGAAGGTGTTCAAGATGGATCAGTCAAAGAAGGAGTTCTTGCCTGAGATGTAAGGTATGAAGTCAAGACTTAAAGCTCGACCATGGCAGAAGAGAGATAAAGGACGAAGGTCATCCCCTATACTTCAGACGTAGGCTCTATAGTATGCTATGTTGTGTACCGCACCAGAAGTGTGCCTTGCCATGAGTCAGTCAAGGGGTACAAGAATGATCCAAGAATGGATCATTGGACAGCAATCAAAATTGTCCTTGGAATAAATAAGGACATGTTTCTCAGTTATGGAGGTGATAAAGAGTTCGACGTAAAGAGTTGTGTTGATGCAAGCTTTAACACCTATCCGAATGACTCCAAGTAGAAAACCGGATACGTATAGTGGAGCAACCATTTGGAATAGCTCCAAGTGGAGCGTGGAAACAACATTTACAATATGACATAGAGAATTGCGAAATACATACGGATCTGAATGTTGCAGACCCGTTGACTAAAACCTCTCTCACTAGCAAAACATGATCAAACCCCAGAACTCATTGAGTCTTAATCACATGGTGATGTGAACTAGTTTAATGACACTAGTAAACTCTTTGGATGTTGGTCACATGGTGATGTGACCTGTGAATGTTAATCACATGGCGATGTGAACTAGATTATTGACTCTAGTGCAAGTGGGAGACTGTTGGAAATATGCCCTAGAGGCAATAAAAAAAGTATTATTATATTTCCTTGTTCATGATAATTGTCTTTTATTCATGCTATAACTATATTATCCGGAAATCGTAATACAGGTGTGAATACATAGACCACAATATGTCCCTAGTGAGCCTCTAGTTGACTAGCTCGTTGTGATCAACAGATAGTCATGGTTTCCTGGCTATGGACATTGGATGTCGTTGATAACGGGATCACATCATTAGGAGAATGATGTGATGGACAAGACCCAATCCTAAGCATAGCACAAAGATCGTGTAGTTCGTTTGCTAGAGCTTTTCCAATGTCAAGTATCTCTTCCTTAGACCATGAGATCGTGTAACTCCCGGATACCGTAGGAGTGCTTTGGGTGTATCAAACGTCACAACGTAACTGGGTGACTATAAAGGTGCACTACAGGTATCTCCGAAAGTGTTTGTTGGGTTGACACGGATCGAGACTGGGATTTGTCACTCCGTGTAAACAGAGAGGTATCTCTGGGCCCCTCGGTAGGACATCATCATAATGTGCACAATGTGACCAAGGGGTTGCTCACGGGATGATGTGTTACGGAACGAGTAAAGAGACTTGCCGGTAACGAGATTGAACAAGGTATCGGTATACCAACGATCGAATCTCGGGCAAGTAAAATACCGCTAGACAAAGGGAATTGTGCACGGGATCGATTGAGTCCTTGACATCGTGGTTCATCCGATGAGATCATCGTGGAACATGTGGGAGCCAACATGGGTATCCAGATCCCGCTGTTGGTTATTGACCGGAGAACGTCTCGGTCATGTCTACATGTCTCCCGAACCCGTAGGGTCTACACACTTAAGGTTCGATGACGCTAGGGTTATAAAGGAAGTTTGTATGTGGTTACCGAATGTTGTTCGGAGTCCCGGATGAGATCCAGGACGTCATGAGGAGTTCCAGAATGGTCCGGAGGTAAAGATTTATATATGGGAAGTCCTGTTTTGGTCACCGGAAAAGTTTCGGGTTTTATCGATAACGTACCGGGACCACCGGGAGGGTCCCGGGGGTCCACCAAGTGGGGCCACCAACCCCGGAGGGCTGCATGGGCCATGTGTGGGAGGGAACCAGCCCCAGGTGGGCTGGTGCGCCCCCCACAAGGGGCCCAAGGCGCAGGGGAGAGTGGAAGGGGGCAAACCCTAGGGCAGATGGGCCCTAAGGCCCACCCCAGGCGTGCCTCCCCTCTCTCCCCCTCTGGCCGCCACCCAGATGGGATCTGGGGGCTGCCGCCACCCCTGGGGAGGGAACCCTAGAGGGGGCGCAGCCCCCTCCTCTCCCCCTATAAATACTTGAGGTCTGGGGGGCTGTCCAAGACACGAGAATCTCTCCCTTCTCCTCTTGGCGCAGCCCTACCTCTCTCCCTTCTCCTCATATCTCGCGGTGCTTGGCGAAGCCCTGCTAGACTACCACGCTCCTCCATCACCACCACGCCGTTGTGATGCTGCTGGATGGAGTCTTCCTCAACCTCTCCCTCTCTCCTTGCTGGATCAAGGCGTGGGAGACGTCACAGGGCTGTACGTGTGTTGAACGCGGAGGTGCCGTCCGTTCGGCACTAGGATCTCCGGTGATTTGGATCACGGCGAGTACGACTCCTTCAACCCCATTCTCTTGAACGCTTCCGCTTAGCGATCTACAAGGGTATGTAGATGCACTCTCCTTCCCCTCGTTGCTGGTTTCTCCATAGATAGATCTTGGTGACACATAGGAAAATTTTGAATTTCTGCTACGTTCCCCAACACGCCAAACACACATTTGGCCGGGTTAAGCATCATCTTGTAAACCCGGAGATTATCAAAGGTCTCTTTTAAGTCAGATATCAGAGTCTCCTTTTCTCTGGACTTCACCACAATGTCATCCTCATAGGCATGGACATTACGCCCGATTTGGTCATGCAAACAGTTTTGCACACACCGCTAATAAGTCGCATGGGCACTCTTGAGCCCAAATGGCATAGATACATAACAGAAGGCTCCAAACGGAGTGATGAAAGCCGTCTTTTCCTGGTCCTTAACTGCCATCTTAATCTGATGATAACCGGAGTAAGCATCCAAAAAACTCAAACGCTCACAACCCGCCGTAGCATCAATGATTTGATCAATACGGGGGAGAGCAAAAGGGTCAGCCGGACAAGCCTTGTTTAAGTCCGTGTAGTCTACACACATCCGCCAGGTGCCGTTCTTCTTGAGGACAAGCACCGGGTTAGCCAACCACTCCGGGTGAAAAACTTCAATGATAAACCCGGCTGCTAAGAGCCGGGCGACTTCTTCCCCAATAGCTTTCCGTCGCTCTTCATTAAAACACCGAAGAAACTACCTGACCAGCTTATACTTTGGATCAATATTGAGAGTGTGCTCAGCGAGTTCCCTCGGTACACCCGGCATGTCAGAAGGTTTCCATGCAAAGATGTCCCGGTTCTCACGGATGAACTCGATGAGCGCGCTTTCCTATTTGGGATCCAAGTTGCTGCTGATGCTGAACTGTTTAGAAGAATCACCTGGGGCAAAATCAACAAGCTTTGTCTCAGTTGCCGACTTAAACTTCAATGCCGGGTCATGCTCTGTAGTTGGCTTCTTCAGGGATGTCATATTCGCCGGGCAACATTATCTTGATAAAATTTGAGCTCCTCTGCTACGCAGGCCGACTCAGCATAAGCCGCGTCACCTTCTTCACACTCCAATGCTACCTTACGACTGCCATGTACAGTGATGGTGCCCTTGTAACCCGGCATCTTGAGTTGTAAATAAACGTAACACGGCCGGGCCATAAACTTAGCATAAGTCGGTCGTCCAAATAGAGCGTGGTATGGGCTCCTGATCTTGACCACCTCAAACGTCAACTTCTCAGCTCGGGAGTCATGTTCATCTCCAAAAGCCACCTCCAGCTCGATCCTGCCAACTGGGTAAGCCAACTTACCAGGGACAACTCCATGGAAAACAGTGTTGAATGTTCTCAGATTTTTATCAGTCAACCCCATGCGCTGAAAGGTCTCGTAGTAAAGGATGTTGATGCTGCTACCCCCATCCATGAGCACTTTGGTGAACTTATACCCACCAACTTGAGGCGCCACTACCAAAGCCAACTGACCCGGGTTATCGATCCGCGGAGGATGATCCTCCCTGCTCCATATGATGGGCTGCTCTAACCACCTTAAATAACGAGGAATCGCCAGCTCAATGGAATTCACAGCCCTCTTATGAACCTTCTGGTCACGTTTGCACAAGCTAGTGGTAAACACGTGATACTGTCCACCACTCAACTGCTTCGGATGACTTTGATAACCCGACTATTGCTGCCGTTGTCCACCTTGACTAGACTGCTGCTGATTGTTACCACCTGAATGTCCCTGAAAGCCGGAATTTGAGCCGCCGCCTGGGCCATGAAAGCCGCCGGCCCCTGAACCGCCGCCGGATCCGTGACCGCCATCGAAGGTGTTGGAATTTTTAAACGCCTTCATGATCGCACAATCCTTCCATAGATGGGTGGCCGGCCGTTCCCGGGTGACATGTCTCGAGCAGGGCTCATTGAGTAGTTGCTCCAGAGATGGGCCTGACCCGCCGGATCATGGCGGTTTACCCTTACGTCTCGGATTGTTACCTTGTACGTTGGCATTGGCCACAAACTCCGGGTTACCGTCCGCATTACGCTTATTGCCGCCTTGATTCCCCGGGTTATGCTGCTGACCCTTTCCATTGCCGTTCCTTTTCCCTTCCATGTCTTCTCATCGTCAGACGCGGGATCCTTGGTACTATCAGAATCGGCGTATTAGACTAAAGCCGCCATCAGCATACCCATATCTGTGAGGTAACGCTTAAGGCGCCCCAGTTTCTGTCTCAGCGGCTCAAAACGGCAATTTTTCTCCAACATAAGAACTGCAGATCCGGCGTCCATCTTATCGGAGGAATGAATTATCTCCTTGACCCGGCGTACCCAATGGGTGGTGGATTCACCTTCCTCTTGCTTGCAATCCGTCAAGTCCACAATCGACATAGATTGTTTACAGGTGTCCTTGAAGTTCTGGATGAACCGGGCCTTTAACTCGCCCCATGAGCCAATGGAATTGGGTGGCAAGCCTTTCAGCCACGACCGGGCTGTTCCATCTAAGATCATGGTGAAATATTTAGCCATTGTCGCGTCACTGACTTCCAGCAACTCCATGGCCATCTCATAACTCTCAATCCATGCCCGGGCTGTAAATCGGCCGTGTAATTTGGTACCTTTCGAGGTCCCTTAAAGTCCTTGGGCAAACGTACATCGCACAGAGCCGGCACCAGGCAAGGGACACCACCGGTTCTAGTGGCTACTCCCGCCTCAACAGATGTCATTGGATACTCCGGGTGATCATTCTCCTGATGTACTTGGTCCTGCGCCGGGTTATAGCCCCCGGGTTGGTTACGCCGTTGGGCGTTGCTCGACAAAGCTTCTGACTCCATGCGTCTGCTATAACTCAGGCTCCGGTTCTGGCGAGGTGGTGCCACCCAGGGTGGGGGAGTTGAATGAATCATGTCCCGGCTGTAAGAATAGGTCTCCTGTTGAGACAGGGCTGTCTGGAGGAGCTCTCTCACCCTCTGGGTTTCCACCGCCGTCGGGTCATCACCTTCCATGGGAAGAGCCGCTAAGCGCGTTGAAGCTGCGATTAAATTCTCCATGGGGTTGGAAAAGTGACCCGGTGGAATCGGCACATAACGCGGCGGTGGCATGCTTACGTGAGGCGGCACCATATCCCGAGGCTGAGCCGGTCCTCCTGTTCCGGCTGTCATAACCCGATCCGCCTCTGGCGGGTTACTAGGGCCAGCTCCGGGTGTAGAAAAGTGAACCCGGGGGTCGTAATTCGGAGGTAAACGGGACTGTGTTTTCTAATGTCTCCTCCTCATTACCTCATTGGATGCGTTTAAGCTCATCGTGAGCTGGTAAGCTTCTGACTGCAAGCGCTGTGCCCGGGCGTCGAGAGCCGCCCGCTTCACAGCTAGTCTAGTATCCTCAGCTACCAAAGCCTCCTTGGCCTTAGCTATCTCCTCACGCACCTGAGCCACCGCTGCGTCATGCTCATCTTTATCTGCAGGAATAACTGTGGCGGTTAACAGGGCCGTAAGCTTGTCCATGAGATCCATCAGCACCTGAGCCGGTGGGCGCACGGGGCCGCCTGCCCCAGCTGCTCCTGATCCGGACGTGATTGCTGGCGCTGCTGTAGAATTTGAACCGGGCTGAGTTCTAGCCATGAAGATTTCGGCCCATCTTGGCGGCTCATCGGGGTCCGAAATACTGATGCCATCGGAACAACCCCCGAGCGCGACGTCCTGTACCTGATACAACGAATCTGTTGAGCCGGCGGATGAGTCACCGTCTGAAAGGACGGCCGTCTCACCCACATCTTCAGATCCAGAAAGTTCCTCTCCGTGGACGCAGCCCACGAAGGCACGCCTCATGACCAGCTGAGTCCGGGTCTTCCTCGCACGCTGAGCCGTCTCGACGAGGTTGGTGCAGTTGTCCGGCTTAGGGCCCGGCTCATCGATCCGACCGATGAAGACATGGATTCCGCCGAAGGGGACCCGGTATCCGTACTCAATTGAGCCGGCGTCGGGACCCCAGCCTTCATCGTCGATGTAGATCTTGCCGCGACGACTCTTGGTCATCCGGCCCACTACGTACCCCTTGAGTCCTTCGAAGTTTCCCTTCAAGAGCTCAAATCCATCATGCGCTGGCCCTACGGTGGGCGCCAACTGTCGTGGAATAGTCACGTCAGATGTCCTCGGGAAAGGACTTAGTTGTGGAGCCATCGCAACTAGGAAGCTTGAAGGGGTTAAATCGGGACAAGGGACACAAGAGAGTTTATACTAGTTCGGCCCCTTACGGTGAAGGTAAGGCCTACGTCTAGTTGGGTTGGTATTGATGTTTCGATAACCAGGGAGCGAGACACACTATGCCCGGTTCTCGATGAGTTGTTTCTTGCCCTAAGTCGCCAGCAGGTCGTCCCCTTATATACACGGGTTGACGCCCACCGGCTTACAGAGTCCCGGCCGGCTTATAAAGAGAGTCTGGCTCGGTGACCAGTTAAATCTACCTTACGTTACAAGTCATGCCATCATGGCGGTTTACTACAACGGGCTTAAGCCACCCGTGGGCCTTAAGCTCCTTATTGAACCGCCATCTTCATGCTTGGTCTTGGGCTTCCTCTGATGAGTACTCTTGGCGTAACCCGGCCCCTCCTGGGCGGTTTACACAAATAGTCATATCCCCAACAGGTTTTGTTTGGCCAACTTGATCTATTTATCTTGCAATGGGAAGAGGTGCCTGGTAGTGGGTTCGATCTTACGGTGCTTGATCCCAGTGACAGTAAGGGAACCAACATGTATGTATCGTTGCTACTAAGGATAAAAAGATGGGATCTGTATCTACGCAATATATAAACGGATCTTGTCTACATCATGTCATCGTTCTTATTGCATTACTCCATTTTTCCATGAACTTAATACACTAGATGCATGCTGGATAGCGGTCGATGTGTGGAGTAATAGTAGTAGATACAGGCAGGAGTCGGTCTACTAATCTTGGACGTGATGCCTATGTAATGATCATTGCCTAGATATCATCATAATTGTTTGAAGTTCTATCAATTGCCCAACAGTAATTTGTTTACCCACCATTTCTTTCTCGAGAGAAGCCACTAGTGAAACCTACGGCCCCCGGGTCTTCTTTCTCATATATTTGCCTTGCGATCTACTTTTTCCTTGTGTTTATTTTCAGATCTATTAAACAAAATACAAAAATACCTTGCTACAATTTATTCTTATTTATTTTATTTGGCATTCGATCTATCAATCTACTACAATATTACCTCACGTCTTGCCTATCTTGAGGCGTCGTACCCCGAAAGGGATTGACAACCCCTTTAACACATCGGGTTGTGAGGTGTTTCTATTTGTGTGTAGGGGATGTTTAAGTTGTGTTGCTTGGTTCTCCTACTGGTTCGATAACCTTGGTTTCATATCTGAGGGAAATGCCTATCGCCGCTGTGCTGCATCATCCCTTCCTCTTTGGGGAAATGCTGATGTAGCTTCAAGCGACATCATCTGCCCACATGCCAACCCCGAGTGGGCCTCCAAGAACAAGGTTCAACCCTACCTTGTTGAGAAGAAGTTAGCCAATGGCAAGAATACTTTTGTGCTGAACCTGTTCCTTGACATCATGCAACGGATCTTCCGCAACACTCTTTTTCCTCGCATAGGGGACAAGGACGAGGTGCATGCTTATCTTGTGGACATGATGCTCATCTGTGAGAAAGCGCGTCTCCAACAACTTGAACCACTTGATGTCTCTCATATCATGTGGTGTGAGCTACAGTTTGTTGTGTTCAATCGTAAGGTGCCCATCTATGGACCTTACTTGCACCTCTTGATCTCAAAGACTTGGGAGAAGCTCTTTCCGGGTGAAGAGTTTCTTGCTCTCAACTGGATTCGCCATGAGCCGATCAAGCTACGCATCAAGAGCAAGTGGGCTAATACCACGACCCGGGCTAAGGCTGAGGCTGCATGGATGGATGTTGATGAGGATGAGTTTGAGGAGGAGGAGGCTGAAGTCAGTTCTGAGGAGTACGTTCCTCCCTCTGTTGAGCCATCTTGGGCTAAGAAGCTCAAGGCCAATATGAAGGCTCTGTTCTGCATGCAGACCAAGGGACAGTACAAGGCTCATGTGAACGCCAAGATGGCTCGTTGTCGCGACAAGGCTATTATCAGGCAGGTTAGTCTTGAGGTTGAGAGTGGCTCCGAGGAGAGGATCACAGATGAGGAACCATGGATCAGACAGCACTACCGATGGAGTGAGTCTGAGGAGGATACTGGAGTTCGCTCTTCATCTCGTGCTGTAGAGGAGTTTGAGGAGGAGGAACATGACTGGTGATGCCTTGGAGTTCTACCACCACCTGTGTCATAGGTTTCCTCTCTGCCTTTTTGGTGTCTTGATGCCAAAGGGGGAGAGATAGTAGGATTTGCGAGTCTTGTGTCGAGTCTTGTGTCGCTTTGCTTTCGTTCCGTGGAACCTTCGTTGCTTTGGTTTGTTGGTTTGTGGTTGTTTCCGTGTGGGACCAGGAGACTATTATATGGTGTGAGACATATGCCCTCGAGCTTATCTTATTGTCTAGTATGTTTAGTAGATTGTGACCTTATGCTATCTTGTGCTCTTTACTTCATGCTCACTTACTATACCTTGCCTCCATGCTTATTGTCACTTATATTGTTGCAATTCTGCCTTGTCTATAAAATATAGGAGGAGTGTTGATCCTAGTATGTGTGTCGTGCATTCCAAAGCATATCTATAGTGTGCACACATCTAGGGGGAGCCTATCTATATTTTATAGATGTTGGGTTTGCCTATGTTCATTTTATATCCTTATGTGCAAATCCCGTATTGTCATCAATCCACCAAAAAGGGGGAGATTGTAAGGGCATATTTCTCCCCATGTGGTTTTGGTGATTCATGACAATGCATTTGCGGACTAATCGTGTGCATTGAGCATTTCAGAGATCTCATGTCTAGGCACAAGATGATTTGGTGCCCCTCGGAGCCTATCGAAGACGGCGGTTTTCTACATTTCTTTTCGGTGGATTTGAGTCATAGGAAAGCCGTACTATTAAGAGGGGGTCCGCTTCGGAAAGTTTAGGGTGGAATCAACACGTACACATCTGTTCCTTTGTACCACCTTTCCTTCGCTTCATTGGAGCACCGGTCGTTTACCCTTGTCTATGCGAAGATGAAGGCCTCCAAGTGCTATAGTTTCTGTGGTGTGCGGTAGTACCGCTCAAGGGAGCAG
>NC_041387.1:25262624-25315076 GCF_002162155.2 Triticum dicoccoides
TGGCTTCGCCAGACCACAACGCGCGCGACCCATGTATGAAAATTGTTTTTTCCTTTTATAGCAGACGGATGCACAAAAATTTAGTACCACCTTGGATAGAAAAAACTTTACGTCGGTGAATGGATAAAAAATGGAAAAACGCACCATGCTTTATTAGTAGGTAATAGATATAGATATAGATAAAAGGTATTTAATTAATTGTCATAGGCACTATTTATTTATTTTAGTGCATCTAAATATTTTATGAAAATGTGGTTTCTCCACCATTATTACTTATGAATTATTTGTCCCATTTAGAACATTTTAGTTTTGACAT
The DNA here is from genome assembly GCF_002162155.2 of Triticum dicoccoides. Classification (NCBI taxonomy): domain Eukaryota; kingdom Viridiplantae; phylum Streptophyta; class Magnoliopsida; order Poales; family Poaceae; genus Triticum; species Triticum dicoccoides. The sequence continues at coordinate 25,262,941 of NC_041387.1, forward strand.
TTGAAAACTTTTATTGTTTGACTTCATTTAAAATTTGAATTTTGAATCGGTTTTGAATCAACGCGAGATTAGCAACATTAACAGTGGTGACATGACATTATTAGTAGAGGATTTACTGTAGCTTAATTATCCGGGCGTTACATTAAGGTATTTAGGGTTTTGGGTAAACCGAACCGATACATTTCGAAATATGGTTCGGTGGCTAATTTTTGTTTGATTATTTTGGTAGTTGATGTGTCAACATCACGGGAGGGGTCCGTCCGTCCCTTAGGGTGACAGTTCGTGAAAGTTACGGAGCGGCGATTGGAAAGCGACGGCGGCTTCGTTAGGGTTTATCCCTACAAGGATTGGATCCGGAGGACTGCTGATCTGTAGGCGCCGCCCGTGTTGTCGTGCAAATCCACCCCATCTATCCACCATAAGCCTTCTGTGAGTTGGGGATTACTGGTAGGGTTCCCTAGGGTTCGGTGCAGGAGGGAAGGAAGGAAGAGGCGATGGAGGATGTAGAGGGGCTCATGAGGGGACTAAAGCTGTCGGCGGCGGAGAAGAAAGGAGTAAAGATTGGGGAAGCAGAGAAGGGGAAGGAGGTCGATTGGGGGCGGATGATCCTCAAGCGGTGGGGAAATTATTCTCGGAGAACTCACCCACACAGGTGTTGTGGGACAAACCCTAGGAAGAATCTGGTGTCCGATCAAGGGACTAGACTGCAAGGAATTGAGGACAAATGTTTTTCTCTTTACGTTCAAGCAGCCCTCGGGATGGAGGAGAGCCCTTGAAGAGGGGCCATGGTGGTTTGACAAAGAACTGCTTGTGATGGAGAAATTTGATCCGGAAAAGACGATAGATGAATATGAGTTTAACCTGATACCCATGTGGTTTAGGGTTTTTGGGCTACCACTTGGTTACATGAATAGAGCAACCGGAGAAAATATTGGGGCGGATTTCAACGAACTCATTGAGGTGGATATGGGTCGAGACCGGAAGGCCGTGGGGAAATTTCTTCGGGTGAAGGTTAAGCTGGACATTACAGAATCGTTAATGAGAGGCTTTATCTTTGAAAGGGAGAAGAAAAGGGGAGAGAACGGGGTGGAGGTGGAAGAGGAGGAGGATGCAGCCAAACATAAGAAGAAGAAGAAGAAGGAGTTATTGTGGTGCCGATTCGAGTACGAACACCTACCAGATTTTTGTTATACATGTGGTATCATTGGACATGGCGAGAAAGAGTGCAACATTAAGCCAATACCAGGGGAAGCACCACAATATGGGGCCTGGATGCGAGCTGAGCAAGGAAGTAGAAGGGTTGAGGATGGAGGAAGATCATTATGGCAGGTCAGCCGGAGCAGTAGTGGCACAAAATCGAAGAGCACGGGGAGAGGAAGTGGAAGTAATCAAGGGGGAGGAGAGCAGAGACAATACAACTTAGGGAGGGGCATTGGTGGTACGGGAGTGATGCGCCAAGCTGGAGGAAGAGTCAGACTTCATCCAAGAACACTGATGATGGTGAGGTAGGAGAGGAGATGGAGGTCAATAGCCCAGTTAAAATCAATGAGAAGGGAGAGAGGGTTGACTCGGTGAAGAACAAAACAGTCAAGCAACTCACGTTTGGACCGAACAATGATGCTCAAGAAGCGCTGGGCAAGGTAGGCAGTGAATCTGAGAGGGAAGAGATGCATGCAGTAGGCGGGAGACGATCTGTGGAGGAGAGTCAGGGGAGCAACAAACCTGAGAGGGAAGAGGTGCATGCAGTTGGCGGGAGACGGTCTGGGGAGGAAAGTAAGGGGGGGACGCTGGAAGGGGTAGAGCAAAAGTAGGTTGCAGGAGCTGCTGAGAAGGACGGCAAGGGCAATGGAGGCAAAAAGTTCAGGCGTAAACCACGCATAACCAGAGCTGAGCAGCATGAGAAGCTGGGAGTTGAATTGGGCAAAAGAGTAGGAGTGGATATGAATGTTGACGCCACGGCCAATGTGAAAAAGGCTAAACAGGATGAAAGTGGACTGTCAGAAGGGGAGCAGATGTTGATGGAGGAAGATCAGCAGGAGGGAGTTACAACCACCAATATATCGGCCGGGCTGCCACAGCAGCCCCGCCGGGCCCAATGAAAATTGTAAGTTGGAACTGCCGGGGGCTCGGGAACGGCCCGGCAGTTCGTTCTCTTCTCGAGCTGGGAAGAGTGGAGGAGCCCGACGTACTATTTCTGTGTGAGACTAGGTTGGAGGACAAGGAGTTGAACCGTTTTCGATGGCTTTTAGGGCTCACCCAAATGTGCTCTTGGAAGGGGGAGGGGAGGAGTAGAGGGGTGGCAATGTTTTGGAGGAAGGAGGTGGATGTTACGTTGAGATCGTTCGGGAGAAGGCACATTGACGTTGATGTAAGGAGGGATGACGGTTTGGTCTGGAGGCTTACTGGAGTGTATGGCGAGTCAGAGATGGACAGGAAGAAAGAAACATGGCGATTGATGCGCCTCTTAAAACAGCAACACCAAGATGGACGCCCTTGGCTTTGCCTGGGTGACTTTAACGAGATCTTAACAAGTTTGGAGAAAGCAGGAGGGGTAGCCCGGCCGCAACACTACTTGGATGGCTTCAGGGAGGCGCTACAATTCTGCGAGCTACGTGATATTGGTTTTGAGGGGGACATTTTCACTTGGAGGAACCATAATAAGGAACTAAGAACATATATTTGTGAGAGATTGGACAGGGCCACCTCGAATGAGGAGTGGTGCGAGCAGTTCCCGGCTTATACAGTGATTAATGGCCCTCCCAGACACTCTAACCATCGGCCAATAATTGTTGATACGGAAGGCCCTGATAAGGAATGGAGGAGAGGGGACGGGAGCTTTCGGTTTGAAGCGAGATGGCTGCAGGAGGAAGGGTGTGAGGAGGTGGTGCGTGCAGCTTGGGAGAGGAGCAAGGAGATGGGGGATGGTACGGTGAGTGTGGCACTTCAAAAGGTGGCGGGAGATACCTCCACATGGAGCAAAAATGTGGTTGGGGAGTTGGAAGGTAGGTTAAAAAGGGAGAAAAAGGAGCTAGAAGGTTGTATGCGGACGGCAGTGACGGACCATAAAATTAAGGAAGAAGCAAGGCTACGGTGTCTAGTTGAGGAGCTGGAGGAGAAGAAGCATACCCAGCTGAAACAAAGGGCCCATATGTGGTGGCTTAAGGATGACAATAGGAATATAAAGTATCTGGAGTCTGTAGCCTCGGCGAGGAAGAAAACAAACAGAATTAAGGAGTTGAGGAAGGAGGACGGGTCGGTTGTGAAGGAAGGAGAGGAGATGACTAACTATGTGTGCTCATTTTTTCAGGAACTATTCTCTGCTTCATCTAATCCTCAATGGTTGCCGGAGCTACTTGAAAAAGTACAGCCTCGGGTTACTGAGGCCATGAACGATGTCTTATTGGCTGCTTTCACTCGCGAGGAGGTTAAAGCGGCACTAGATCATATTGGAGACTTGAAGGCCCCGGGACCGGATGGCATGCCATCGATTGTGTTCAAAAGGCACTGGCATTTCATGGGGGATCAGATCGTAGAGGAGGTGTTGCGAGTGGTTAATGGAGGAGACATGCCTGAGGGGTGGAATGATACCCATGTGGTCCTCATCCCCAAGGTAAAGAACCCACAGAGAATAAAGGATCTCCGACCGATCAGTCTATGCAACGTTTTATACAAGCTAGTCTCTAAGGTGATATCCAACCGGCTTAAGATGATCCTTCCATCGCTTATTTCTGACAACCAAAGCGCATTTGTTCCGGGAAGATTGATAACGGACAACGTGCTCATCGCATACGAGCTCACTCACTATGTCATGAATAAGAAGTCAGGGAAGGATGGATACACGGCGGTGAAGGCTGATATGAGCAAAGCATACGATCGGGTAGAATGGTGTTTCCTTGAGGCGATGATGTGCAGGTTGGGTTTTAGGAAGGAGTGGGTTGACCTAATAATGAAGTGTGTCAGGACGGTCCGGTACCAGGTTAAAGTGAACGGGGAGTTGACACATCAATTTTGCCCATCGAGAGGACTGCGCCAGGGGGATCCGGCATCACCGTACCTGTTTGTGATTTGTGCGGAGGGTCTGTCTGCCCTACTCAACGATGCGGAATAGAGAGGGAGGATCAATGGAATCAAGGTATGCCCGAGAGCACCATGCGTATCCCATCTGTTCTTTGCGGATGACTCTATGTTGTTGATGAAAGCGAAGCAACAGGAAGCCGAGGCACTACGTGACATACTCAACCTCTATGAGGAATGTTCGGGCCAGTGTATCAACGTCGAGAAATCAGCTCTCATGTTTAGCCCCAATACGGAGGATGGAGTTAAGGATAACATCAAGAATGCACTTAACATACGGAGTGAAAACTGGAATGAGAAGTACCTCGGGCTCCCGGTGCATGTCGGCCGCTCTAGGAAGAAAACCTTTGCATACATAAAGAAGAACATGTGTGGGAGGGTTTATGGATGGCAAGAAAGGCTCTTGGCAAAGGAGAGCAAGGAGGTGCTTGTTAAAGGGGTAGCACAGGCGATTCCCACGTACACAATGTCTTGCTTTGACCTCACAAAAACCTTCTGCCCGGAGCTGAACACATTGTTGGGCAAGTTCTGGTGGAGTCAACAGGACAAACAAAACCCGATGCACTAGTTAAGTTGGGACAAACTTACACAGCCAAAAGCTATGGGAGGTTTAGGGTTCAGAGAGATGCACAGTTTCAATATAGCTATGCTATCGAGGCAGGGATGGAGATTGATCCAAAACCCAGACAGCTTGTGTGCTCGGATACTAAAGCCCGGTACTATCCGAACAGTTCTGCGCTCGAAGCAGTAGCGCATGATGGCATCTCATATGCTTGGCGTAGCATATTGCATGGGATCAATCTGGTCAAGCAAGGTTATATTTGGCACATTGGGGATGGAGTTTCAGTGAATATTTGGAATGACCCGTGGCTGCCAAGGGCATGGTCGAGGTGAGTCATTACACCAAGGGGGCCGAGCCTGCTGACTAGGGTCGATGAGCTTATAAGCCCGGTCACCGGACGGTGGGATGAAGAATTAGTGTGGGACACTTTCTGTGAGGTAGATGCCCGACAGATCCTACAAATTCCCCTACGGCAAGGTGTCGACAACTTCATTGCTTGGCATTTTGACAATAAAGGTAACCATTCGGTAAAAAGCGCCTATAAGCTGCATGTGGAACTCCAAAAGCAACAGCAGAATGGGGCACCGGGAGCGAGCTCAGCAGGCGAGGGCAGCCTGGATGCAGTTGCCGATCAATCTTGGAAAAGGATTTGGAAAATGCCATGCCCTCGGAAGCTTCAGATGTTTGTATGGAGGATGCGACATGAGTCGCTGGCTGTATGTGCAAACTTGATGAGGAGGGGCCTCAAGCTTGATCAGTCAAAATGTTTTTTCTGTGGTAGAGCCGAGGAGGATGGGGCGCATTTGTGCATTAAATGTAAGCATGTCAAGCACGCCTGGAGGGAGCTGGGGCTGGAAGAGGAAAGGAGCCGGTTGGAAGCTTTCACTAGTGTGCATGATATGCTGGACGCCTTGTGGGGTTTCTCTGAAACTAAACGGGTGCTAATCATCACACTATGGTGGCAGTGGTGGAATATTAGGAACAAGATCAGGGAGGGAGAGTTGGCGCCGGAGCTCACTGAAACTATCCGGAGAGTAAGGTGTAGTGCCATGGAGTATGCAGACCGATTTGTCACCAAGAAGAAGATAATACACGAAGGGAAATGGCGGGCACCTAATCCGGAGGAGCTCAAAATTAACATTGACGGAGCCTTTGTGCCTGATAGTAACTTCTGTGGGTGGGGCGCTGTGGTTCGCGACTCGGAAGGACAAGTCATTGCGGCTCGTGCAGGACGACAGGAGCAGACAACAGATGCCTTCGGAGCGGAAGTTCAGGCTATGGCTGGAGCAATCGCCCTTGCAGCTGATATTGGCGTGGTTCGGGCTACTTTTGAGACTGACAGTCAACTGCTGGTGGAGGCGCTTACGTTCAAAAGATCGATTCCTCGCCGTATGTTGTCATCTTTGAAGATATCAAGCTACAGTTAAAACTCTGGTTTGCTAAACATAGTGTACGAGTATGCAAACGGAGCGAGAACGCAAACGGAGCGAGAACAATGTAGCACATGAGCTGGGCCAAATCGGCCGTATGTGTTTACCTGATATGTGTATGCACTGGGAGAATGATGTACCGCCCTTAGTGGCTGCTCGTGTGTTGGGCGATTTGCCTACACACCGGTAATCTATAAAGCTTTGCTTTGCTTTCAAAAAAACATCACGGGAGGGGTCTCACGAATGAGACGGTACGGCCTTGTCCCAGATAGAGAAAATCGGCTATTTGCCACTTTCAATATCGGGCTTCGCAAAACTGCCACTCTCAACATTGACTTCGCAAAAATGCCACCCAGTTCGTATGCACTTTGATTACCATGCCATTTTATCTTTTTTCATTGCTTTTATTTTTATTTTCTATTTTCTGGCACCTGAAAGGACCGAAGTACCCCTGTAGCTATCTTCACGTACTTTGGCATCAGATCAGCACTTGAAGCGGACGAGTGCGTGCTGCCCGCCGTGAATACCGTGCTTGCCGCATCCCTGGTCGCCAGGACTTCTTGGGTCAATCGCTGGACGCTGCCCCCATCTCCTGGGTCGCGACGCCGCTGATTGCCTCAACGCCGCGTGCCGCCAATCTCCTCGGCGTTGCGCGCCGCCGATGTCCTCGGCTTCGTGTGCTGCCCATCACCCAGTACCGCAGTGGCGACATGGAACCCAATCTTTCTGGATGGTATTACGTTTTACCTTTCCCTTGGTTTGTTCGTTTGACTCCAGTTCAACAAAGCTCCTCATGTGACGTATGGAATCTGTGGGAAGCACATTCATCATCCCTGATCTACTCCCTGTTGATAACCATTGATGTATAAATCCGAATGATGATATACCATCTTATTGAGAAGAATTTACAACAGAAGTAGCGCTCATAATGTAAGCATTAATTAAACAAAGGTAGTTTATTCATTGTTATCCTGGTGGCAGTGATAGGCTGTCAATTTACAACAGAAGCAGTGTTCATAATGTAAACTTAATTACGAAGGGAAGTAGTAAATTATGTTTGAGGAACTAGAGGATGATTACAAATAGTAGAAATCTGAAGTGTGGTGTGCACAGATGCGTGCAAAGGCTTGGAGAATGCGGTGAAGAATGTGTTCCCGAATGCTGAACAAAGGGAATGTTTTTACCATCTTATGAAGAATTTTGTGAAAAGGTTCCATGGGTTTGGAAGGATGTATCCGGCAGCAAGGGCTTATAGGGAAGAGGTGTTCACAGAACATATGGCAAAAATTATTAAAGAATCAAATGAAGTATGGAACTGGCTAAGTCAATACCATACTCTCAAGTGGATGAGGTGTGTCTTCAATCCAGATATCAAGTGTGACTACATCACTAATAACGTAGCAGAAGTTTTTAACAATTGGATCCGGGACATTAAGGACTTACTTGTTGCTGAACTAGCTGACAAGATTAGAGAGATGATCATGCTTTTGTGGAGGAAGAGGAGAAGGATTGGAGAAAGACTTCTATCTGGACGGATACTGTCGGCAATTATGGTTCAGCTGAGGGCAAATACAAGAGGTTTGGGGCATTTGAAAGTTGTGAAATCTGCCAATTGGAGTGCAGAGGTGTGGGACAATAGCAAGAATTGTGAAAGGCATATTGTGAAGCTAAATCAGCAAACATGTACTTGTCTTGAATGGCAGCACACTGGTAAGCCTTGTCAACATGTCTTGGCATTTGTGACCTCACAAAAGAGAGTAGACTTTGAGCAGTTTGTGCACGAGTACTACTCTGTGGACAGATTCAAGGCGGCTTACGGGAGAGAGATTCAGCCAATGACAGATAAATCACAGTGGCCACGAGTGGAGCTGCCATTTGCCGTGGGGGCACCACTTGCAAAAAGAAATAAAGGAAGGAACAGAAAATTGAGGATCAAAGGGTGTCTTGAAGGTGGCCACAAGAAGAAAGGCGCCAATGATGGTGTCAATGACGGCTCCAATGATGGTAGCACTGCTCCAACGAATTCTAAGGGGAAGAAAATGATTAGAGGCCCAGTGACTTGCAAGAAATGTGGTGAAAAGGGTCATAGGCAAGCTAGTTACAAGTGCCCACTGAATGGAACCAAAAAGAGGCAAGTGTTTTTTCTTTCTATATATCAAAGCTTAAATTATCACCTCATGGTAAAATATATCTTTGTCTAATTTGCAGGAAGAGGAAGCCTAGAAAGAACGTTACAAAAGCTAGGCCAACTGAACCTAGCACTCCGCAAAGGCCAACTAGAGAACAAATACTACAAGACAGCCCAGGCATGGTCACTAGAAGGTAATCAACAACGACAAATATCTCTGTGTTGAATAATATAAAAATGAGAAGCAAAATATTCATCTCATTGTGATAACACATATATGTGCAGCCGCCTTGCTTTCTTGCTGGGAGAGGGTACTTCTTCACAAGGCACAACAACTACTCCAGAGAGGATGCCCACTGCAGCTCCAGCAAAGAAGTTGACTCCAAAGAGGAAGCTACAGATTGGATGAATGATCTCTATGCAATTGATGTTACAGTTATTTGAGATGTGAACTCACAAGTAGTTTTCTTCTATGTGAACTCAGTTTCTCCAATTTCCGTGAGCCGTGAGCTATATTTTTTGAGCTGTGAACTCATTTCAGTTTTATCTATGAATTGTTGTTTTATTTTGTGAGATGTGAACTCGGTTCAGATTAATCTATGATGTAGGCAAAGGCCATCAGTAAGTTAATAAACTGATACATTGCCAAGGATGGTCAAAGTCAGTGAGCTTCTGTTGTATTTCTTCTTTTCTTGTTTTTTCAACAGTGTGCACTCACTCAGTTACTCTCTGAAACATCTAGTGGATCTGTGTGGCATGCTTATCTGGCTTCTTCTCTAGAACAGAGGAGCGAGGACGCACTGCTTTTCCCCTTGTACTATGAGACACTAGAAGAACTACTAGCACTAGCTAGCTTCTCCTTATGATTTGTTCGTGTGCCTCTTGATTTTCTGATCTACTAACTTCTCCCGTGCATTAATCTCTGAATCATGGTTGTAGTGTTTACATGTATCTCCTTTGCCAATATACTAAAATTTGAGGTCTACATGTTTTTGCCACTACACGCTACAATTCCATTTCCTGTCCTTGAACAAGCTACAACAAGTGCAGCAGAACGGGTTGCAGCAAGTAGCTTATAGACTGAAATTTGTGGCATTTCTTTCTTGTATTGTTGCTCAGTTGATCGAGGCCATGAAACTAAATGTGACATGCTATTCTTAATGTAATTTCCAAATTGCAATCCAAGAACAAGTAAATGCGTACATCAAACATGACTTACAGGTTGCTTGCATTCTACATTTTCAGCACCTGCACACGCGTTCGTCTCCTCCTCACGGACCATCAAAAGGGCCTCCAGTTGATGTTGCCATGGTGCTGGTGTTCAGGGACACGAAGTCGCTGGCGCACCTGTCTAGGATGCCGTGCGGCGAGCTCCGCCAGCACGCAGGCGAGGGCGAGCTGGGGTTGCTCGCGCAGGGCCTGGGCGGCGAGCTGCGGCGGCTCGCGCAGGCATCAGAGAGGCGAGGACGAGCTATGCCCGCTCGTGCAGACTTGGACGAGCACCGTCGACGAGCTACGAGAGCTCGAGCAGGCATAAGCGAGGCGACGGCGAGCTCCGCCGGCGCGCGCAGGCTTGGGCTACCAACGGCGGGCTGCGGCGAGCTGCGGTTGTTGGCGCAGGCGTGGGGGAGCCAGGGCGGTGAGCTGCTGTGGCTCGCACTGGCATCAGTAAGCTACGGCGGCGGGCTATGGCGGAGACAAGGACGAGCACCTCAGAGGTCAGAGCAATCCGACCCAACCACACACGCATCAGATAAGGTTGAAACAGCCTAGGGGTATTTTGGTCCTTTCAGGTGCTAGAAAATGGGAAAAGAAAAAGAAAAGCAATGGAAAAGAGGAAATGGCATGATAATCAAAATGCACACGGGCTGGATGGCATTTTTGCGAAGCCAATGTTGAGAGTGGCAGTTTTGCGAAGCCCAATATTGAAAGTGGCATATAGCCGATTTTCTCGTCCCAGATATTACTCCTCTTCTTCCCCGTCGCCTCTTCTCTCACTCTCGGCGTTCAGCGGCAGCCGTGCTCGTCGACGTCCCCCCCAACCTGACGACTCCCCCGCGCCGTGGTTCCGGATTGGGCGCAGATCCTCGCCCTGGGACACGCTGGGGGTGGAGCAGCAGGGGAGGGTCAGGAGGTCGGCCGTCGGCGGTGGGGGAAGGAGTAGCGAGGCCGGAGCTGCAGGAGGGACAGGCGTCGCGGGGTGGAGGAGAAGCCAGCGACGGGGGAAAGGCTGAGCTCCAGGCGGCGCTCCCATCTCGATAGGGTGGAGCTGCAGAGTAAGGGTTGGAGCAGGCTGGGGAGGAGGCCGGAACTAGAGAGGAAGACGGCTCGTCCGGGCTGCCGACGCTCCCCACCCGCCACTTCCACCGGGCGCTGGCTTCTTCTTCCTTCCTCTGCTTCGGAATGAAACAGACCAGCAACTCCCGGCCTCCTCTGGACCTCGCCTCCTAGTAGATTCATCTGTGGAATTGAGAAAGTTCACTATGTAGATTCATCTCATTATTTTGCGAGAAAGTTTGTCTGTAGAATTAAGAAGCAGCTGCAGATTAAATAGTTGGTTCCACTTTCTCGTTCTTCTATATGTGGGTGTACTTAGCTGAGGTGAGGAAATAAGAAGTTCAGATTTCACTGAGGCTCTCAGTTAAATGATTAATATACAGCTTTGTTATTATTTATATAAATAAAAAGGTGTACATCCACATAAGCCACGTTGAGAATTTTAGCCCCTTTTGTTTTGTGACACACACCATCTCCATATGTATATGCCTAATGCTTTGAATGTCAAAATGAGGTTGGAGCTGAATATGTTTAAGCAGTCTGCTTACTGTGCTGAAATGCTTTTTTGCAGGTCTGGGCAATCACTGACAGTCTGCAGTCCGCCAATTTGCTGTATAATAGAAACAATTCAGCCCTCATATATGCTTGAAGTGCAGGTATATACTGTTAACTACAGGTTTAGCTATTTCAGGGCTACTAGTAAGCGGCGTGCACCATTGCATCCAGTATGATATGGGTCCTTCGATCTCCACAAACAAGCATTTAACTTCCATAAAAATGGAATAGAACAGTTCTCCCATTCATAAACACTCAAATATAATAGTTTTATGATTTATGAACATTGGACTGGTAGACACTGGAGACTGGACTAGAATAACTCAAATACAGTCCCTTCTCTGATGGCTGAGTAGTTTGAACTTTGGAGACTTAATCTTCTGGGCAAGAGTAGTTTTTTCCAGTAACGCAGGGCCTGGGTTTCTCTGCAGGGTGACAAAGTTAGGAGGCAAAGTTAGTAGTAACTTTTGTATTCCGTCAAGCTCTGCAGCTGTGCCAGGCCCCATTGTCAATAATCTGACAGTACACCTTGGAGGTGTGGTTCTGATATTGTTAGTAAGACCGCACATGATTTGGTGTACAATTACTCTTCCAAGGCTATACTAATAGATAATCCTGGTCATTCTCTAATTTTTCCTATCGTGGATCACCCAGTACAAAGTGACGGTAATGAGGATATTTGTCGGAACCGAAAAAAGTTGTAGTGCTTCATCCTGGCTACCAAGAGAGAATGGGCTGAAAAGGCATTGGTTGCAGATGAAGGAAAATAAAAAATCATTGATTTATTCCTATGGTCGGTAGCGCTATGTACGCCGGATTGGCCAAGGTATAACTGCATTGATGTAACTTTATCGACCTTGCTCCATTCCATGTTTTTCACTTCCTTATGTTGATGGTGATTCCTTTCTTCCAGTGCAGACCTGGATTGTAGAATTGCTTGCTTCAGTTGAGGCTTTTGACTGTCCTTTGCGGTTCACAAATAGATTGTAGGATGTTTTGATTGATCTGTGAGATGTGTTACCCAGTGGTGAAGGTTTTTCACATTTGTTCAGGTAACCACCTACCGACTATACCTTCTGAAACGTTGTATGCAAATGCATTGTGAACTCTGAACACTTTGGTCCTCCTGTTGGTGGTTCTTTCTCATGTGATTACGTGTTATATGGCAGCTATGGGTTTGAAATGGTTGTAATTTCATACTTTTCAGATCCATGAACGGGGCTAAACTTTCTGAATTCTGATAGAATGAGAAGCCTACAGTGAATATGTCCAAATGTTCCTCTATCACCATAGCCTAAATTAATATATAGGAATTTAATTTAATTTTTTATTCCTGTTGGGTTCACATGTAATGTATTCAGCTATAATACACCAGTGAATTAGACATATCATCTTTTATGCTGAATCAGCACCACTGCATTATGTAGCTATGTTCACCACAGGTTATGAGTTTGTTTTTTGTATTACTTTAACAGCATGTTAATTTTTCACAAATCTCCTGCTTCAGCTATAGATTTCTTTGTACAACATGCGCAAATTATTGATCTTATTCCGAAGTCTTATTCTGCGGTGTTTAACTGCAGGCTGAGTTCAATTTGTTTTTGTGCCAGAAACGGAACAGGTAGTGCTCTAACCTCAGCAGCATATGGTCTAAATTTCATACTTAGGGTCATTCAAATATCTGGAATATTAGTCCTGAGTCAAGGTAATTTTCCTCATCCCTTTAATGTATCATGGAAATTTACGTCCACCTTTGTGCTTGCTTGTTAAAAATTGCTCATTTGGTTCTTTGTTCAGATTTACGATTATTACGATTTACTACTTCACCATAGATTTACAACAACAATATTTGTTTTGTTCTAGATCAACTGTTACGGGAATACATTATTCCCGAAGTTCTTTTAGATGTATTGGTCATGGCACTGTTTTTTTTTCTGCTTTTGTAGTTGAAGGGTTAGTTACACTCTGATTTTGTAGCATTTGTTCCATGTGAGAGAGATTGTATATTGTTGTCATCCTGAAACAATGCTGGAGCTCTAAAGAAAAAGCTAGCAGAGTACTCCATGGTTATAGGTTGTACAAATAGTATGGTAATGTTGCATTCACTGTAGGATGACCAAGATGCACCAAATTTGAGAAACTCGTGAGGTGAATTAATTGGTGCTTAACCTAATTTCACTTGGCCGCCCAGCAACTTCCTTTTTGTGTAAATGGTGCATCTGTATATGAAATGGTTATGTATTTTGATTTTTGTCATCTAATTTTTTAGAAGAGTTGTGATAGATTCTAAGCAGTTGCAGTTCATGATTTTCCTCTTTAATATCCATGTCATTCAGTCAAGATAGTGCGCAAAGTTTCTGGTTGTTTTTATTTCTCCAGGCAGTGAAAACATGTTGATTTCTTGACCACATCAAGTGATACATGCTATGTTAAGTGTTTAAATATTTTTTGCTCATTTTTTCCGCAGACCAGCACAATGGAATGAACTTTACAACATTTAGTTAGCATATTATATATTTTCCGAGGGAAAATGGCAGGCGCTCTGCCTTTGTTATAGATTATGAATGTACAAGAGGAGAACACAATGGAGAAAGAGAGGGAGGAAGCAAAGGAAAACGAAGAAGCAGTCACCCCAGGCGCTGCCTGTACATGGATGTTCAGCTAAGGTTCTACTACATTCAGCCAGATGAGCTGCAGATCATTGACAACACCACCACCAACAGAGACTGGGCATGAGGCCGTGTTTGTGAAGATACCTCTGTTCCTTTCGTTCCAGATGTGCCAAGCAAAATATGCCCCTGTAACAGCCGTGTTCTTTGGCCCTCCAGCAAGGTGCGGCCACCACTTGCCAATGGAGTTGAAGGATGTGATGTTTACTTGTTGGATAGCTGGATTTGAAGCGCCAAGTTTGAACCACATTTCAGCGATGAAAGGGCATTGACAAAAGAGGGTGAGCTGCAGATTCGATAATCTGATCGCATAGGGCGCATTTGTCGTCATGTTGGCTGCCCCGGTCCACGATTCAAAGATCCACGAAGGAATCGATCTCGTCAGAAGAGTTGATACGCTGAAGGCCCTTCATCCATCTGTCATCCGAGAGGGCAGCTGCAACCGTCAGGCTCTTCCTTCTTCGTCAGATTGAAAAGCTTTGGAGCAAGGTCTATCAGAGCAGAGCCAAAAAGGCGTAAGCTTTCCATCGCCCAGCGAAACAGTGGTGGATGCACGAAACAAGCTCAAATCACCCGCAGAGCAGGCCAGTGGGAAGCAAGTCCATGGTCGGGATGGGTTCTTCCAGGCAGTCCAAGGTCATCATGGGTTCTCATCCTGCTCTTTTGGCATTTATGACTGGTTGTTGCTCTACCCAAGGTTTCATCCAAACCATTGAACTTGACAGTAAAACTCTATCCAAAATTCTGAACAAGTAATTCTCATGCTCTTCCTTAGGTAAAACCGTGGTTTCTTGATTCTTAGATAGGGCTTGGTTAGCAGCACAGCTATTTACAAAATCTACAATGCATGACCGAAGCAAGGTGTTCTTTTGCTTTGCTATTGGTCAATAGTAAGTAGATAGACCATGGATGCATCTTCTCAATGCAGTTCTCAAAAAGAAATAACTTCATGTGTTTCGGAAGTCATGGTTACTCCCCTTGGCGATGTCAGCCTTTTCTTATTGCAAACCTTGCTGGTTCAGTCATATGGCCATCACCATTGGAATCGGTGAATATTTTAGTTGCAGTAAATGATCTTGCCTTATCCACCTGCATTTGGAGCTCTTTTATTATTTTATGTTCGCTTATCCAAAATTTGAACAAGTGATATTTCAGTTGCAGTAAATGATCCTTTGATTGTTTGTTTAGGTGTATAAGAGTGTTGATGATGTGGCTTAGAGGAGGCCTCGACTTGCACCAAATATATGCTCATATGCAACTACAGCCTATGCAGGCGAATCATGCGCTTGTGCCGAGCTGATCCAAGGTGGTGCATCTGCATCAGAGGACTGTTTTTGTTCGATTTTTGGAACCTAGCTTGCGATGTAGAAAAAAAAAAGGATGGCTACATCTGCTACATATCCTCCTGTGTTTTAACTTGAGCCTCTTGTGGTTTCAGCATGAAAAGCAGGTGAATGAGAAGCTGCACAACCCGCACACTGTAAGTTGCTCCTTCATGCCTATGCAGAACAAGTTACTGTGAAACAGAAGTGTATGCACGTTCTTTGTACAAAGCTCAGTTGTACCTTAATCTGGGAAGTAGGATGACCCCGACTATACCAAGTTTGACCAAATTTGTTGGTGAATTAGTTTGTTTTGCCCTGATTTTTGCGTGGTGGCAGTATATCTGAGCCTGGAATGCATATATCCAGTGCAGAGAAGATCAGTTTGCTGTATGAAATTTTCTAAGCATTTCATTTTCTTTATTCTTAGTTTTTATATGATGTCGTGCAGCAGAAAACTGGTTATGAATTTGTTAAAAAGTATGAATTTTTCATCTAAAATTCTTGGCAGCTACCCTTCATGATTATTTTTCTTCATGCAGTAAACGCCTAGGTGAAGCATCAAAATTCAATATAACTAGTTCTGGACATGGACAAGGGCTTCATTTGATCTTTTGTTGCTCTCAAGCCATATTTTCCCTGTGTGTCTCTTTGTGCAGGTACTTGAAAAAAATAAAAATACACAACTTGATGATGTGCTCAGTTTTGACTTTAAGTAGAATAAAAGGGCTTGCTAACATATATAAGAGTGCAAAGAAGATTGGTTGTATTTTTTCACTATAGTAGCTACTACAGATTTTTATGATGGTTCATATTCACCAAAATCTAGCTGCACTTCAACAGTAGACTATGTGATAATTTGTAAGAGTTTACAGCAACTGGGCAACATAAAGTTCCAAAAAAAAGTGCACTACACGGTTACTGAAATAAATTTTATTCTGCATTATGGAAGTAATTTGTATGGGGAGCAATTGCAGACGCGTTTGGATAAGGCATGATGCATCCAATTGACTCCCAGAATACAAAGCTTCAGAGTCAAGCTATAATGACGGGCTAAAAGTGTGAAATCGTTTCCTAAAAAATTTTGTTCACTTCACATTGGCCTGAACTGTAGTAGGATTTGCTGTTTTATTGAATGGTCTTTGACACATGGATTCCCTTATCTTTCTTGACTTGTCCTGAACACATTCAGAAGAATGTTTTTCAGATGGTCAGAACAGTTTGGCCCCTCTCTGCTTTGTATTTATAAAATATTAGAAACCTGAAACACTTTAGTATCAGGTTTTGTCAGAATCAAGGGAAATTCATACTGCCTGAGCCTTTGCTGATGTTAAGAATGGCCAACTGATTGAACTTGTTCACAGCATTAGCAGTAATCTTGATAAACTTGGCATTCCTGACCTTCTATATTTGATGTCCTGTTCTGTTGACCTATCTGCAGTGGTTTTTACAGAGGAATTAGTCCAGGTGCTACTGGTTCATTTGCTACAGGTGCAACATATCTTGAATCAACTAAGACATGGATGGAGCATGCTAATCCTAATCTAAGAGGTCATTGGTCTCACTTTATTGCTGCAGGAATTGGTGAGAAAATTGTGTTCTTATGTCTACTGTATTTTCTTTCCGAAAAATCTGCACGGTGCTGTGTAAAATTTAGAATGGCTCTCAGCATCTATTCGAGCATGCTAGCTTCCTATAGTATTTTCATGCGCACATTTCTGGAAGCATGAATGCATGTTCATGGAGCAAACTGGGTCGATTTTTGTGTGAAAAAAAGCGATACTATCCGCGCAAAGTTGTCTTATTCCACTCATTACTAAACATATGCATAATCCCTTCATTTAACAGGCATTGCAATCATTTTCCTCTGATCTTCCTATTTGCTTGCTCCGCGGGGCAAAACTCGGGACCAATGGGTTGTCAAGTGAGACAAATCCAAGAGAGCGAGGAAAAACTGAAAGGAGAAGAAGTGCATGGGTATGCTTTTAGTCGAGACAGGCGAAATCAAAGTGCATTGGAAAGCAAGTTTAAGGCGATGCTGGGCATTAAACTAGCTTGACCAATATGATGGTTACTTTCAAATATCCTAGCTCCATGAAAATCAGAATATAACTGGTGATGAGACTCGGCAGATGTTCAATGCCTGAAACACCAAATGTTCCGAGCAGAGTCACGACAGTAGAGCTACATTGGTCTGGATGAACATCCATGAAAGAACAGGCGTGCTAGACACCAAATGTTCCGAGCAGAGTCACGACAGTAGAGCTACATTGGTCTGGATGAACATCCATGAAAGAACAGGCGTGCTAGACAAGGAAGACGGCGAACGATGCAAGTAGAGCTACCATAGTAGAGACGAAGACGCCGGAGATGCTCGGCGTGGAGACGGAGCTGCCGGAGAGCTTCAGCTCGGGGTTGCCTTCAGCCCACACGGCAACACTGCTGCTCAACGTTGGCACCGTGCCTTCGAGCTTGTTGTCGCCTTGTCGGCAACATCGAGAACGCGCAGAGACGGCAGCCGCGCCACCGACTCCGGGATCTCTCCTCGGAGGTTATTGCCTGACATGCTGATCACTTGAAGCCAAAGCAGTGAGCCGAACGCCGAGTTCAAGCTGCCGTTGAGCCCGAGCCGGGACAGGTTGATACCGGTGACTCTGCGTTGGCTGTCGCAGTGCACTCCAATCCAGCCGGCACACGCGTCGTTCCTCAGCCAGCTCCGGGCGATGATCAGCGGGAAGGCCAGCGCGCCAGCGATGGATAGAAGAGCCGTCACCTCCGGATCGCACGGTCCCCGGTCGAGGCGGCAGAAACTTCCTACGGCCGCCGCTTCCGCAAGGTCGGTGACCACATACTTGCCGAACTCCGGCAGCGGCCCCTGCAGCAGGTTTCCAGCCAGGTTGACGGCGGTGATCCTCGAGAGCTGGGGAAGCGATGCAGGAACCACGCCGGTGATTTTGTTGTGGTCCAAGGAGAGGAGGCCCAGCCACGCGAAGTCGGTGAAGTCGGGCAGCTCGCCGGAGAACTCATTGTGGCTGAGCTTGAGGTGCTGAATTGATGACGCAACGCCGGAGATGAAGCTTATCGGCCCGCTGAATAGATTTTTGCTGAGGTCAAGCTTTGTGATCACGCCGCCTCTCATGTCCGGCGGTGTTCCGACCATTCGATTGCCGGCGAAGCAAACGGCGTCCAGTGATGGGAAGGGGAAGCCGGCGGTGGTGTTGGTGAAAATGACATCCAATGAGCCGACGATGCCCGCGTTGCTAGCTTCGAGGACGTGGAGCGACCTCAGCGAACGGCGATCATCAGGCAGTGTCCATGCACTGATGGGGTTGTCGGTCAGGTTGAACACCTGAAGGAGCGGCATGCCGCTGAAGAATGTCTCCGGCATGCTCGTGAAGAGGTTGCCGTCAAGCCAAAGGTATGTCAGCTGAGGCAGCAGCAAGATTGGAAGGCGGCCGGAGACCTTGTTGTTGCCGAGGTCGAGATCTTCGAGGGCCGAGAGGGAGCCATTGGCCGCGTCGGGCACCGAGCCGGCGAGCCCTTTGGCTCTCACGGAAATGCCGGTCACCCTGCCGAGCTCGCACCGGACCCCCGCCCATCCGCCGTCGCAAGGGTCGGTCCCGGCCTTCCAGCCGAGCGTGCCGTCAGCCCCCGTCGCCGCCGCCAGAAGATGCATGTATGCCGCATCCTCTGAACTGGCCACGGCCGCACATCGGTGTCCAGCCGCGAGGAGGAGCAGAAAGAAGAAGAGGACCTTCATCCTGAGGATTTGCATGAGAAGATCGAGCCTTGGTCGCGGCAGAGAAGGAGGAGCGAGGGCCGAGCAATGGCGGTGAAGGAGAAGCAGAGCATCGGCACTCAAGGAGAAGCAGAGCATAGACAGTGGAGGAAGGAGAAGCAGAGCATCGGCAGTGGAGGAGGGCGAGTTTTTCTGTCTAGATTTGGGCTGGTGGGGATGGGTTTGACGGGAATAACTATACTTTTTAAAGGATTGGTATCCGGATGGCCTAGCCAGGGTTAATTCAACCCTAAACGATTTTTTTGGCATTAAAAGATTACACAGAAAGGGCTATAAAATCATTTATAAGAGCAATTTTAGCAAATGAGCTATCCGCCCGCCCCGCAAATTCGTTACATGAGCCGTCGGTAGAAAAAAATTGCGGTCCTGCGAGGGCTCCGTCGGAACAGATCCTATCATACCGTTTTTTGCGGTACGAGTTTACATGATTTGTTCCGCGTCGGAGCCTTTTCGGTACCCAAAAAAATTTGCGGGCAAATATTTACATGATCTAGAATTTATGCAAATGCACAAAACTCATAGAAAATAAGTATGCATCAATGGTTCACCCCCAAAATCATGCGCAATATCAAGAGGTAGCAAGTTTGTCCCTACGAATGTGTAATCAGACAAAATACAACATGATCAAGCACAACCGGCCATGATCAAATCAAACAACATTATTCTTGCAAAGATCGCCGCCACCACCATCGGCTATAGCATCACGGGCATCATCTTCATCAACAATCATTGAAGAATGGGCACCATCTTCACGGGCACCATCATCATTGGCTCGAGCATCAACACCACTACCATTAGCCGAAGCAACACCACCTCCATTGTTGCCCACCCCCCACACGCACATTATCCGATCTAAACTGTCATTGCATCTTAATAGTGTTCCTGGTTGATCATAGGACGTTTTTTTTCTACTGCATTTCCCAACAAGTTTCATCAGACCAACATTTACTTTGCGGTTAATCACATTTGTCAGTACCTTCACTCCCTTCATGATTCACAATGGCCTGCTATCAAGCGCATTCTCTGCTATGTTAGTCTAATGGTCCCTTATGGCTTGCACCTTTTGCTTGGTCCCTCTGGTGTTCTTTGTGCTTTTTTGGATGCTGACTGGACATGCAATCCTAATGAACAATGATCTACAGGGGGATATTTGTGTTCTTTGGTCCTAACTTGATCGTCAAGAGTGCTCGAAAACAGCCATGGTGTCTCGTAGTATTGAGGCTAAGTACAAAGTTGTAGCCAATGCGACCACAAAATTTATTTGGGGGTACAATCATTGCTTCGTGAGTTGGGGGTCTCTCAGCGACAACCACCAATTCTTTGCTGTGATAACATTGGTGTTACATACCTTTCTTATAATCCGGTATTTCATGCACGAACAAAGCACATCGAAGTTGATTATCATTTTCTCAGGGAACATGTTGCACAGAAACTACTTCAGATCAAGTTTATCTCTTCTAAAATCAACTTGCAGACATCTTCACAAAGCCGTTGCCATCAGCCTTGTTTGAGCCTTGCCGGCGCAATCTCAACTTGCACGACACAGTTGAAATTGTGGGAGGGTGTTAGGCGTTATATTTTTACTAGGTGTAGCTTCTGGCATATACCTTGTATTTGTACATATGTAACATCTTATAAGTATATGTGCAAGGCCACCCGCAGAGGGTTGAGCCGTTCCCCTAAACCAAACCTAAGTCTAATAAGGAGCGACTTGGTCCGGCCGAGCCGGTGACCGACGTGTGCCCTAACAGTCGTTTGGTGGTCGTCGACTCCCCATATGGCCACATGGCACTGACAGGTGAGTCCGCCTTGTCATAATCATATTTAAGACGGCCGAGCGGGCAATTAAGTGGAAGTCGTACGTACTCCCTCCGCCTCATGATATAAGACGTTTTTTGCAAGCGATAAATTAACGCAAAACCGTTAATGTTTTGTTAGGCAACATAAATGTGGTAGTTATCGCTCACGCTTGCCACAAAAGTGGTAGCGTTTTGCTATGTACTACTCCCTCTGTTCGGAATTATTTGTCTCGGAAATGGATGTATCTAGAACTAAAATATGTCTAGATACATCCATTTTCACGATAAGTAATTCCGAACGGAGGGAGTACAAGTCAATGTCATTTTTCTTTAAATTAGTCAATGTCATTTTTTTTGGTTGCTCACAGGAATGGCCTCCGTTGTACATATTGCCACCGCACAAAAATCTAGAGCGCGAACGTTTGGGACGCACGCCGCACATTACGAGTTACGAATGGCGTGCGCTCAAACGTTGCAGCCAACCGAGGAGAAGGAGAGGAGGTCGTGCATGTCTTGTGAGCCAACCAAGGAGAAGCGAGTTAGCAGGGCGGGAGAGATGATC
The DNA here is from genome assembly GCF_002162155.2 of Triticum dicoccoides. Classification (NCBI taxonomy): domain Eukaryota; kingdom Viridiplantae; phylum Streptophyta; class Magnoliopsida; order Poales; family Poaceae; genus Triticum; species Triticum dicoccoides. Next base: position 25,284,118 of record NC_041387.1, read on the forward strand.
GGCGGGGTGGTGATGCCGTTGGCAACGAAACGATGGTGTGGTCACGACGGCCCTAGCCTGGGGCTAGAGGAAGGCCTAATGCCAAAGGTGGTGAGGTGGACGGTGACAGGTCTAAAGGTAGCCTGGGTGCAGAGGAGGACGCATGAGACGCTAGTGGTGTGGTGAGCCAGAGAGAGCCGAACACAAGGGGCGGGAAGGAGGATGGAAGTGGAGTACCCCAAGTGTCAATGCCAAAGGCATCAGGATGAAAATGGAGAGAGATCCTCCTCCACCTTTGCGTCCATGTCATCTCCCTCCAAGTACCATAACTGAGGCACACAATGAGGTAGTAGCTAGCAGGAGCGTAGGACACAGAAACAGAAGCGCCTGCAGGCTGATGGCAACCCGGGGCGACTGGCGAGCCCACACAAGCGGCCGAGGTGACCAAAGCTGTGGGCCACCATGTAATCGATCATGATGAGTACTGATCGATCGGGTAACCCAGGACACAGCACCTTTAAAACGCTGCACCACAGGTTCGTCCAACGGCATGGTGAAAAAGCTAGTTGTAGTTGAAGACATCACGTAGTAGCATTATTTTGTAGGAGTATTATGTAATCTTTTATGAGTATGTTTGATTCGTAGGACTGAAATCGATAGGATTTGCTTCGGACTTGCATGCATTTCCAAAAAAAAATACCAACTCAAATTGGAAATTTTTCTCCGTGTTTATGACCATTACGGCAAATCTAACCATTGAAATTAGTCCTTGTATTCTTTATATGTGCAACCGAGTAACTTTGATTAGTACGCGTGTGCAGGAAGGCTTCCTCTCATGGATATTGGATTATACCATCTTCCTCATATAAATTGAATTCATTAGATATGGTCTGACCTGGCCCTTTCTATCATTCGATCAAGTCAGTTCTCTGCTTCAATCATAGGTTTCAGTTAATATGAATCTCATTCACTTTCATTGCAAACACGATTAATAATTTTAGTGCAGAAGTATAATGAATATAGCCGAAACAAGTTTTCACAATTACAGAAGTATAATGAATATAGCCGAAACAACTCATCACATTCATAGCCTTTACCAAGAAATTTTATACACTTAGACACTACAACGTTATTGGACTCAAAAAATAATTTGTAGCCATCTGTGCATAAAAGAGAGCCACTGGTAATAATATTATTAATTGTAAGAACATGGTGCATGTTCTTGAGCCGCACGGTCTTTCCGGAAGTAAACTTCAAATCGGCAATACCAACACCATGAACAGAAGGTGGGACATGTTTCCCATCAGCGCAAATATAGTTCTGTTGACCCGACATCCTTCATCTAAGTATCACATATAACAAAAATAGAGGTCTTGCATTTCTTCCCATGCTAACACGTGTCAACTTGCAGTCTAAAGCCTAGCACTAGGGATCACCACGGACATGGCATGCTCCGTTTCTCTTCTCATTCCCCTTCTTCTTAAAGTTGGTAGTCTGTGAGGTCGTGTTCCTGTCTTCAAACATCTCTTTGCCCTCATACTTGTGTTTGATTGGAAACTATTCTTGTGCACTGGATTGACAATAGAATTTTCCTCATGGACTTGAGCAAACATTTCTTTTGCCCTCGCCTTTTCTTCCATATCAAGAGTACCAATGGGATTCATAACAGAAACCCCCTGCATCTTGTGTTTCATAGAAGTGGCAAAAGTTTCTCCATGAGAGAGGAAGCATGGCAATAATGCCTTCGGCAATAAACTTGTTCGTAACACACACTAAAAGTACTCAAGTTTCTCGGCAAGTGATTGTATCTCATGAGCTTGCTCAACTACAGAACGAACTCACTCATATTATAGTCATGATATTTCATGACATACAACTTGCTTCCTGCTTCCAAGACCCCAAACTTGGCCTCGAGTACATCTCATGTATCCTTGCCAACAAGAATGCTCATGAAAAGGTTGATAATATTATCACCAAGAACATCACCTATGAAGAGGGGTGTCAATAGCCTAGAAAGCTTGATGTTGTTCACAGTAAGTGTTCCCTTGGCTTGCCCTCGGAGGCATGAAAGTAGTTTATGGTGGTTAGCCAAAGAACTATCCTCGCATGTCATCTCTTGTAATTCACACCCTTGAACGCCCGAGGTTTAAGGATCGCAGCAAAAGCAATCAAAGAAATTTCTCTATAATCAAGTTCTGGATTGTTGAAATATATTGCCAATTTCTCATATAATTTAATCCAAAATTATGATAGATAAATCATGATGAACATAATAAACCTGATGATCGGACTAATAAAGGTACTACACAAACTAGATATATGATCGGAAGTGTAAGATGAAAGTAACATGTCCAAATCAATTGTTTGTACGAAAAGGTTTTGAGAGGCTTCTGGAAGCTTCTGAGCCAGGTATTTATTTATGTGTCAGCCCTTTTAAGTCGGTTTTGGCTTTTTTTTTGTTTCCTTTTTCTGGTTATGTTTCTTTTTCCCTTTTCCTCCTTTCTTATTTCAATAAAAACATGAACTCCATCTAGATATGCGATTTTTTTAAAAGTTGAGAACAAGTATTGCATTATGAACTTTTTTTTTCAAATCCACAAAGATTTTTTCAAATATATAATTTTTTTTTCAAATTTTTGGACCTTTTCAAATCCATCAAGTTTTCTTCTGAATCCATGAACTTTTTTCTAAATCTTTTATAATCTGAGAACTTTTTTAAGTTGAATGAACATTTTTGAAATCATGGGATTTTCTCGAAGTCATAAAGTTTATAAAACCCATGACCATTTTTTCAATTCTGAAACATTTTTTTCAAATCCATGTATTTTTAAGTTTTTGAACATTTTTTAATTTATAAAAAATCAAATTCACAACCATTTTTTATTTGACAAACCTTTTCAAATTCGGGAACATTTTGTAATGTATAATTTGTTTATCTATAAAAAATGAAAGATGGTTTTTTCTCAAACCACTAATTGTTTTATATGTCACAAATGAGCAATGAGGCAATAAGAAAAAGAAAACGAGCAGCGAGGTGACCGAGCAACCAGCAAGCAAAATTGGGCCACAGACCTGTTTGGCATTGGCGCGGACGTTGATACGCGAACCGCGCGACGACTCCAAGGAGCAGTCCTTCCAAAGATCACTTTCACTTTACCAGGTTGTGGCAAATGACGCGCTGCATGTACGTCATTTGTCGCAATCTGTGAGTTTTTCCCTTTTTTCGTAGATCTATTTATTTAAAATATTTTATCTCTTAAACTGTGCGTCTAAATCTTGAACCTTTTTCACACGTTGGATTTCTCACATCTAGACCTTCAAAACTAGATCCCATATTGATAAGTTTCTATGATTTTTTTCTTTTACGAAAAAATCGGATGAAATAATCCGGACCGGGAGCACTTCTTTTTCCTTTCCAAAAAGACACGTATTTTTCCTCTTTTATAAGGCACGGCCATTCCTCCCGCGGAAGCAAATCTTGCCTACATGATAAGTAAATCCGTACCTCTTGTGAAACAAAACGAAGACATTTTTTCCTTTCCGAGAAGCATGAGCATGCCTCTCGCAGAAGCAAATCCGTGTCTCCACGAGAAATAAATCCGCGCGTCTCACAAAACGAAAGAAAGAGAAAAACGTGTTTTTTTCCTTTTCAAGAGACATGACCGCCTCTCACGGAAACAAATCCGTGCATCCTCGAGAAGTAAATCTGTGTCTCTCACAAAACAAAAGAAGAAAGAAAACGCGACTCTCGGGGAAGCAAATCCATGCTTTCATGAGAAGTAAATCTGTGCCTGTCGTGAAACCAAAAAAACGCATTTTTTCACGCAAAAAAGTTGATTTTTTTTGTCCTAATCAAGAAAAACCAATGGAAAACCGAAAAGCCATAAAAATCTTAAAAATACATCTAAAAGCCGAAAACGCGTATAAAAAAGTAAAACTAAAAACAAAATCCGGAGAGAGCACCCAGATCACGACATATGGTGACAGCTAAGAGCGCGTCAAGTGGCACGCTCCTAGCCCACACCAAATGACCCTTGCGGGGGCTCCTAAAGAAGTACTCCTTGATTAGTTGCTTCCCGAGTCTAATTATGCTAGAGTTTCTTCTGTCTCCCTGAACATTTTTCCCTTGCGGCGTAGTTGTTGAGCCAGCCCATCTGTTCTTTTTTGGGGTTAGGCGGTCGAGTGCACCTGTTGCGCCTCATTTGATGGTTCACAGTTTTTTTCTTTTTACGATTTTTCTTTGTTTCCTCAGAAGTTTCTGCTGTCTTTTGTTTTCATTTCTTCAAGGTTTTTCTTTGTTTCTTCCTGGTTTCTCTATTTTTCTTTGTTTCTCTTTCGGTTTTCCTATATTTTTTTTATTTTCTTTGTTTTTTTGTTTGTATCTTTCTCAATTTTCATTGGTTTTTCTTTGTTTCTTTGTTGAATTTTCATTGTTTCCATTCTTTTAATTGGTTTCGTTTGTTTTTTCAATTTTTTTTGTTTTCTTTCATTTTTTGTATTTACTAGGTTCTTGTTTTTTTTAATTTTTGGTTGATTTTCATTGATTTCTTTATCAGATTTCATTGTTTTTAATTTATTTGCACTTCTTTCTTTGGTTTTATTTTTTGGCTGTCATTGAATTTTTTTTGTTTTTCTTTTATTATTTTACTTTTCATTCTACATTTTTGTATATATTAAGGACATTTTTCTAATACAAGTTGAACATTTTCGAAATATAAGCTTAACGTTTTTTAGTACGCAGTCAACATTTTTTTCGTACACATTTTAAACTTTTTTTAAATGTCTGATTAACTTTTTTCAAGTACAAGTCTAACATTTTTTCTATGTATAATTTTAATATCTTCCAAATGCTTCATTAGCTTTTTTATAATACAAGATTAACATTTTTAATACATGGTCAGCATATTTTCTATACACATTTCAATATTTTTCAAATGCTTAATTAACATCTTTGAGATACAAGATTAATATTTTTTTTCTATATCACTATATAATGTGTGAATAACTTTGACTATCGGCCATTGAATGAAATCCATCTAACGGCTGAAAGGTGGCTAATCCGAGTAGTCTTGGCCGTTAGATATTCTCTTCACTACATCAGATTTTGCCACATGTAATATCCAGAAGATTATACTTGAGCTTAGACACAATCATAATATGCACAAACCTCAAAACAAAGACACTTCTCATTTGTTCTAGATTCTTTCATACTTCAATTCTCCAACATTTTTCTATTAAGATAATTGCCGCTCATTTTTTTATATGATTTACGTTGCATAATATGAACAAAATGAAACCACTTCTCATTTATTCTAGACTCTTCTCCCAATTTTATTTCTTACAAGATAATTGACATGTGTTTCTACTATATGATTCTTTGTTTGTTTTGTTTCAAATCTGCGGCAACATCTCCCTAAAGTTCAATTTGTCTTTGCAGATTGAGTATTTAGCTATTCTTATATATTTAACATTTGTTTTGTGTAGTATATACCACACAATCGTCGAATATTCCATAGACATAATTTGATCTTTAATGGAATGAGCGTTCCGACTTAAACCTATATCGTGTACTTCGTCATACGTGACTCCAAATATATATGTTTGCCTATTATTACATGGCAAGTCGATATTCGGTCGCACTTACTCTCACGTGCAAGGCACGTGTAAACTTACTAGTATATCAATGTCAACATTTTCTTCTATATACATTAACATTTTGGAAATGCTTAATTAACATTTTTCAAATACAAGATGAACATTTTCTAATACATGATCAACATTTTTTAATACATATTTCACATTTTCAAATGCTTGATTAACATTTTCAAATACTTGTTCAACATTTTTTAAATGCTTTATTAACATTTTCTAAACACATGATCAATTTTTTCATCATCTTTTAATAAATGGTCAACATTTTTTCTATACACACTATATATTTTTCAAATGCCGGATTAACATTTTTTAGATACTTGTTTAACATATTAACATTTTATAATACATGGTCAACATTTTTCCTATACACATTTAACTTTTATTAAATTGTTTATTACGATTTTTTAAATACTGGTTTAATTTTTAAAAATGCTTGGATTGACTTTTATAAATGCATTTTTCGTATACATGAGAAATAATTTATCTATACACATTTAACATTATTAAAATACTTGGTTAAATTATTATTTTCAAATGTTTTATGTATCTTTTTTATACTATATTTATTTAGAATATTTGGAAGTATGAATGAAAGTAAAAAAGAAATTAAAAACGGAAACAAAAACATGAAAAAAACAGAAAAAACCAATGGCACGAGGAAGAACCTAATTGGGCCGGCCATTTTAGGAACGCTAGACGGGAGACGGACCGTTGTCTCGCTCTAAGCGTGACATATCACCTCCCTGTAAACCGGAGCTATTTCATCCTTGCCTAAAAAAACGTATTTCATTCGCCGTGTTCGTTTCTGTTCCTGTGAACGAAAACGACGGCCCAACACGGTTACGCAAATGGATGGATGTTCGTTTTGGTGTCACAATTGAACCCATTTTCAGTGCAAATTTGGATCGGATTTGTATCCGTGCGGACATGCAGTGGAAGCACATGTTGTTCTCCTCTTGTCCTTCCATGGCCCGTCCACCAGTGGCACACCATCTCCACACCACCCTTTCATCTCCCAAAACTCTCGCAACCCCACACCGCCGCCATGACCAACACACCCGCTGAAGCCGCGACTGTTGGGGAACGCGGTAATTTCAAAAAAAAAAAATCCTACGATCACGCAAGATCTATCTATGTGATGCATAGCAACGAGAGGGGAGAGTGTGTTCACGTACCCTCGTAGACCGAAAGCGGAAGCGTTATGACAACGCGGTTGATGTAGTCGTACGTTTTCACGATCCGACCGATCTTAGCACCGAACATACGGCACCTCCGCGATCAGCACACGTTCAGCTCGGGGACGTCCCTCGTACTCTTGATCCAGTTGAGGCCGAGGGAGAGTTTCGTCAGCACGACGGCATGGTGACGGTGATGATAAAGTTACCGGCGCAGAGCTTCACCTAAGCACTACGACGATATGACCGAGGTGTGTAACTGTGGAGGGGGGCACCGCACACAGCTAAACAATGTCAACTTGTGTGTCTATGGGGTGCCCCCTCCCCCGTATATAAAGGAGTGGAGGAGGGGGGAGGGCCGGCCCTCTATGGCGCGCCCTGGAGGAGTCCTACTCCCACCGGGAGTAGGATTCCCCCCCCCCCCTTCCCTAGTTGGAATAGGAGAGAAGGAAGGGGGAGTGAGGGAGGAAGGAAGGGGGGCGGGGGGGGGCACCCAATTCGGATTAGGCTTGGGGGGGCGCCCTCCACCTGGCCGCCTCCTCCTCTCTACCACTATGGCCCAATAAGGCCCATATACTTCCCAGGAGGGTTCCGGTAACCCCCGGTACTCTGGTAAAATGCCTGAACTCATCCGGAACCATTCTGATGTTCAAACATAGTCGTCCAATATATCAATCTTCATGTCTCGACCATTTCGAGACTCCTCGTCATGTCCGTGATCACATCCGGGGCTCCGAACTACCTTTGGTACATCAAAACACATAAACTCATAATACCAATCGTCATCGAACGTTAAGCGTGCGGACCCTACGGGTTCGAGAACTATGTAGACATGGCCGAGACAAGTCTCCGGTCAATAACCAATAGCGGAATCTGGATGCTCATATTGCTTACTACATATTCTACGACGATCTTTATCGGTCAAAACGCATAACAACATACGTTGTTCCCTTTGTCATCGGTATGTTACTTGCCAGAGATTCGATCGTCGGTATCTCAATACCTAGTTCAATCTCGTTACCGGCAAGTCTCTTTACTCGTTCCATAATACTTCATCCCGCAACTAACTCATTAGTCACAATGCTTGCAAGGCTTATAGTGATGAGTATTACCGACAGGGCCCAGAGATACCTCTTCGGAACACGGAGTGACAAATCCTAATCTCGATCTATGCCAACCGAACAAACACCTTTGGAGACACTTGTAGAGCACCTTTATAATCACCCATTTACGTTCTGACGTTTGGTAGCACACAAAGTGTTCCTCCGGTATTCGGGAGTTGCTTAATCTCATAGTCTGAGGAACTTGTATAAGTCATGAAGAAAGCAGTAACAATGAAACTAACACAATCATAATGCTAAGCTAACGGATGGGTCATGTCCATCAGATCATTCTCCTAATGATGTGATCCCGTTTGTCAAATGACAACACATGTCTATGGTTAGAAAACTTAACCATCTTTGATTAACGAGCTAGTCAAGTAGAGGCATACTAGGGACTATATGTTTTGTCTATGTATTCACACATGTACTAAGTTCCCGATTAATACAATTCTAGCATGAATAATAAACATTTATCATGAATTAAGGAAATAAATAATAACTTTATTATTGCCTCTAGGGCATATTTTCTTTAGTCTCCCACTTGCACTAGAGTCAATAATCTAGATTACATAGTAATGATTCTAACACGGAGCTTTGGTGTTGATCATGTTTTGCTCGTGAGAGAGGCTTAGTCACGGGTCTGCAACATTCAGATCCATGTGTATCTTGCAAATCTCTATGTCCCCTTCCGACACTTGATGACGAATGGAATTGAAGTGTCTCTTGATGTGCTTGGTTCTCTTGTGAAATCTGGATTCCTTTGCCAAGGCAATTGCACCAGTATTGTCACAAAAGATTTTCATTGGACCCGATGCACTAGGTATGACACCTGGATCGGATATGAACTCCTTCATCCAAACTCCTTCATTCGCTGCTTCTGAAGCAGCAATGTACTCCGCTTCACACGTAGATCCCGCCACGACACTCTGCTTGGAACTGCACTAACTGACGGCTCCTCCATTCAATAAAAATACGTATCCGGTTTGCGACTTAGAGTCATCCGAATTAGTGTCAAAGCTTGCATCGACGTAACCATTTGCGACGAGCTCTTTTTCACCTCCATAAATAAGAAACATATCCTTAGTCCTTTTCAGGTATTTCCACTAGTAGAAAAAGGGCCTTATGTGAAGCACATTAGTCCCGGTTTGTAACAAAACAACACTAATATGATCCGGTCCCAACGGCTAGGGGGGCGGAGATCATTAGTACCGGTTCGTGGCAAACCTTTAGTACCGGTTCGTGCCACGAACCGGTACTAAAGAGGCTGTTGTAGGCTGTGGTCAGAGTGGGGCCCCACCAGCACCTTTAGTACCGGTTCATGCCACAAAGCGGTACTAGAGGTTTCTAGTTGATTCATTCTGCAGCGGTTTTTAGTCCCACCTCGCTCCGCTAACAGAGTTTTTACCACCTTAAATATGTTACTTCTCAAACTATCACAACCACTTGGTCTTCATTGAACTCTGTCTGTAGATTTGTGGCCACAATACGAGTCTTCTTCGATTTCTAAACCGGTGATGGCTCATATTGACAATTCAGATTGTACACAAAAAGATCATTGATGATCAATGTATTTTTGATGTATTTCTCTATAGCAGTAGCGTGTTTTTGCTGAAAGGCGGTACTAATCAATGTATTTTTATGTATATTTTTACATGTTTACACAATTTTAATAAATTATTACAACTCCCAACTTTTTTTGTGTTCAGATGCACAATTCAAATCCACGTCATCAACTTCAATCCTCTCTGACATAATTTGCTATTTTTGATGCATTTACTGATTTATTTTGAGAGTTAAATGACCGTGAAATTGAAAAACACTACAAAATGAACTTTGAAAAGGTTGAAACTTGGCATGGTATCATCATTTCACCCGCATAGCATGTGCAAAAACAATTCTTTTATATCAATCATTTTGGTCGGTTTTTGGTTGGTTTCCTTTTTATGTTTCTTTTTCCTTTTTTCTTCTTTCATTGAAAGCATTATTATTTTTTCATGAATTTTTTTCAAATTCCTGAAGTATTATGAATTCAAGAATGGTTTTCAAATATTCAAACTTTTTTTCAAATATGTGGACTTCTTCGAAATCCATGAACTTTTTATCTGAATTTGCGAACTTTTTCCTAACTCGTGTTTTTTTTCAAATTTCATGAACTTTTTAACTTGAATGGATTTTTTGAATTCATAAAGCTTCTAAAGATCCACGAACATTTTTCAATTTAGTGACTTGCTTCGGCCTTTGGGTTCACCGGTCCGATGATAAGGCCGCTGTCTTTATCACCCTGTGAATTTTATTCTAAATACTACTAGTACTAGTATTGTCATGGCGGCTGGTATATGCGGAGAAAATCAGGGCCCCGGCCCCGATCAACACAAGCCCAGCGCATGCGCATTGTGCTCGAGGATGCAAGTGGACGATGTCCATTTGTCCGTCATCGTTTACGAAGCAAAAATACAGTAAAAACTGTGTTACTAGTTTATGTTTTCTATTCAAGGACGCTTGCATCCTTAATTGTGCTTCACCAACATTGTGACATTACCGAAACGTGATATGACCAAAGCTAGCTGTGGACCACTAATCAACTGGTGATGATCCTTGGCCAGACTCAACCCATGACACGTCTCTTATGGCTGTTTGCATTGTAATGATGTAGAGGTCGAGGATGATCCTCCTTTTCTAAAACAAAAGACATGCCTCTTATTACATATTCTTCGTCCATGACGTGTACGAGGAAGACGAATCTAGCGGTACTTATGGCTAAGGTCTTCTTTTCATGACGTGTACTTTATATTTTGCTTTTACTAAAAAAATGATCAAAATTTGATGAAAATATGAGGGGGACTAAGAAACCAGAACAAAGTAAGTATTTCTTAGTTCATCTACAAATTATTATTTATCAGTCGATATTCATACTCATCCGACGAAGTTCTTCTTAACCCCCTGTACTTGCATGAATCTCGATGACAAAATCAGATCCCTCTTAGCGTCAACTTGGTCGAAAATTCAATACCGTTTTATTATATAGTATTAAAATAGTTTAGCTACATATTCTTCGTCACCATAGTACTCAAATAGACTAGAACTTGCCAGACTCTTTTGCCCGGATTAACTATATCTTTTGTCAAGATCTAGGCGGCACAACGCATACACCAACGCACCTTAGATAATTAAGTTTATTTATGTCAAGCGCGACGCCTAGAATCACAATGTAGGAAGGACGCCTATCGAGCGATGGCAATGCAAGATTCGTCATCTCCGAAGGTTCCTTCGAGGATGGGCTAAACACACGCATGGTATATATAAGGCGGAGAAGGAGAGACTTCTTCTACTTATTCAAAACCTTGACGTTAAAGCTGAAACTTCTATCTTGGATTCCAGTGAGTTGGAAACAAAGATAGAGGCGGAGATGCGACTTAAACAGCTTCTTCGCGAGGAGGAATTGAAGTGGGCGTTGCAAGCTAAGGTTCGCAAGATAGTACAAGGCGAGGACAATACTCAATTCTTTCATATGATTGCTAATGGGAAGCATCATAAAAAGAGAATTTTCCAGCTAGAACAAGACGAAGGGACGATAGTTGGTCAAGACAATCTGAAGGTCTACATTACCAATTATTATAAGCAGTTGTTTGGTCCCCCGGAAGAGAATTTTGTGTCCTTAGATGAGTCTAGGGTTGAGGATGTTCCTCAACTTGAGACTGCCAAGAATGAGCTCCTGACTGTTCCTTTCTCCGAGAAAGAGGTGTTTGAAGCCATTGCACAAATGGAGAATAATAAGGCTCCAGGACCGGATGGGTTTCCGGCAGAGTTTTACAAAAAATGCTGGCATTTTATTAAGGGTGATTTGATGCCCATGTTCCAGGAGTTTTTTGAGGGGCAGCTTCAGTTGTTTAAGCTGAATTTTGGAACGATAACTCTTCTTCCTAAGAAGACAGACGCGGTTCGCATTGAGCAGTTCAGACCTATATGTCTGCTTAATGTGAGTTTCAAAATATTCACCAAGGTCGGGACGAACAGACTTACGCAGATTGCGCACTCTGTGGTTCATCCGTCCCAGACTGCTTTCATGCCTGATAGAAACATCCTTGAAGGGGTTGTTGTCTTGCATGAAACGCTTCATGAAATCCACTCAAAAAAACTTGATGGCGTAGTTTTTAAAGTGGATTTTGAAAAAGCATATGATAAAGTTAAATGGCCTTTCCTTCAACAAGCTTTGCGTATGAAAGGTTTTGATCCGGCATGAAGAAACCAGATTGATTCCTTTACGCAAAAAGGGAGTGTAGGGATTAAGGTGAATGACGACATAGGTCACTATTTCCAAACACACAAGGGGCTAAGGCAAGGAGACCCGATGTCACCGATTCTGTTTAACATAGTGGCTGATATGCTCACTATCTTAATAGGTCGGGTAAAGGATGCAGGGCAGGTAGGTGGCCTGGTCCCACATCTAGTTAACGGAGGGATTTCCATTCTTCGGTATGCTGATGATACTATCATCTTTATGGAGCACGACCTAGCGAAAGCAAGAAACATGAAGCTGTTGTTATGCTTATTTGAACAATTATCTGGCCTCAAAATTAACTTCCACAAGAGTGAATTGTTTTGCTTTGCAAGAGCAAAGGATGACCAGGATACGTATAAACAATTGTTCGAATGTGAATTGGGCTCCTTACCGTTTACGTACTTAGGTATACCCATTCATCATCGTAAGCTGACTAACATTGAGTGGAAATGCATCGAGGATCGCTTTGAAAAGAAACTGAGCTGTTGGAAAGGGAAGCTCATGTCATACGGAGGACGATTGATTCTGATTAATTCGGTCTTTACCAGTATACCTATGTTTCTCTTAACTTTTTTCCAGGTCCTGGTGGGAGTCAGGAAAAGATTAGATTTCTACCGATCTCGATTCTTTTGGCAGAATGACGAGCTCAAATGAAAGTATAGGCTTGCTAAGTGGGATATAATCTGTAGGCCGAAGGATCAAGGGGGTCTAGGTATTGAGAATTTGGAAGTCAAAAACATATGTCTCCTTAGCACGTGGCTATTTAAACTGTCGTCTGAGACGGAAGCTACTTGGGCACAGATTTTGCGTAATAAGTATCTTTATGCTAAAACCTTGGCTCAGGTAAATGTGAGGCCTTCCGACTCACCTTTTTGGAAGGGTTTGATGAGAGTCAAACATTTTTTTCCAGCAAGTCAAAATTTATTATCGGGAATGGTGCCACTACGAGGTTTTGGGAGGATACATGGCTTAGGGAGACTCCCCTTGCACTTCAATATCCTACTTTGTACAACATTGTGCGACGTAGAGAAGCCTACGTTGCAATTGTTCTGCAATCCACTCCCCTAAATATTAGTTTTCGGAGAACGCTAGTTGGAAATCGTTGGGAGGCATGGCTCCACCTCGTTAGACGTTTAATGGAGGTCCGGCTGACCCAGCAACCAGATCAGTTGTATTGGAAACTTACTAAGAACGGTGTGTTCTCGGTTAAATCTATGTATCTGGATGTCATTAACTCTAGCGCTGTCCCTTTCTCGATTCACGTTTGGAGAGTAAAGGTTCCCTTACGTATCAAAGTGTTTATGTGGTTTGTGCATAAACAAGTCATTTTGACTAAGGATAACCTGGCAAAACGCAACTGGGTGGGCTCATCTAGGTGTAGCTTTTGCGATCATAACGAAAGCATCAAACACCTCTTTCTCGATTGTCCGTTGGCTAAGATTCTGTGGCGGTCGATTCATATTGCGTTCAATATTAATCAGCCCACCTCTATCAACATGTTATTTGGAACATGGCTTGATGGGGTTGATTCCGATACTGCAAGACACATTCGTGTTGGCGTTTGTGCTTTACTTTGGGCAGTATGGAACTGCAGAAATGATTTAGTATTTAACAGATCAACAAACATTCACTTTTTGCAGGTTATCTTCAAGGCCACGGCATTCATCCGTATGTGGTCGCTACTCACTCCGATGGAGGCCAGGGAGCGTTTGGTTACTGCGTCTACCCGATGGGAAATGGTAGCGTGGGATATTTTCAACCGGTTTGGATGGCGGTCATGTAATAGGATAGACATGTAGTGATCCTATTGTGTTTGCCAGCCGGTTGTGGCTTTGGGTTTGAGCTCTTTCAAGCCTTTTGTTTATCTTCGCACCTCGATACTTGACGACTTTGTTGCTGGACTTTATTTTTAATAATATGAGCCGTATGCATCTTTCTGATGCAGAGGCTGGGGTAAACCCCCTTTTCGAAAAAAAACATATATTTTTCTATGAACTTGGACGTGAGGATAAGTGATGTTTTGCAGGTTGATGCACACGTCACTTTAGGGTCGCTTGACGTGGACAGTGACAACCATCACTACTAGTTAGCCAGCTGGCTGATCCAGTTGTAATTTTACAAGGTACTCCCTTAGATGACCCAACTTTGTACTACAAAGTTGGGTACAAAGTTGGGTCATTTATTTTAAAACGGAGGGAGTACTAGTTTTTAGACATAGTAACTTCCGAGAGCAACGAATGTGATGTTGACCAATGAATGGTAGTTTCAGAAAAAACATGTTTCGTCAAGTTTGAGAAACTCGTGTAGAAAGGCCGCACCCTGGCCGGGCCCAATGCCACGCATATGTTTCAAATGGGGAAGGAGAAATCCAATAATCCAATGCCACGTATGCTAGCTAGTGTACATGGAATATGGTTTTGGATTTCAGCCATACATAGCCGAAATCGCTGAAATCCAGTGATTTGATTTTCAGTTCGGCCAAAACACCAAAATTTCCACTTGAATTTGATTGAGATCACCCAACAAAAAAAAACAAATTGTGTGTGCTACCGGAAGTGTTGAAATATCTTGACATAAAGGGAATTATTTCAATATGCACCAAAATTGATGAAATTACACTGAAAGTGAAAGCCATATGGGTTGTCTTGGAGATTTGTGCCCTCTCTAATTTTTGTGATACATGGTAAAACATTACAGTGTAGTCCGAGATTAAAGGAGATGATGGATGAAGTTAGATAAGAACCAAATGGTGTTTTGATGAACGGGCTCCATGGAGCCCAAAAGTTTTAAAAAATCAAAATTTAAACTTTCCATTTTTAAAAATTCTGGAAAATATGCAAGCATACAAGGATGAAATGCATATGTGTGTAAAAATTCAGGATAAAATACCATGGAATGCAACCTGCACAAAAAAAATCCATCGACTTTGAGGATGAATAGTATCATGTGCTGAAAAGTCCCAGATTTGTTTTTTTTCAGAGCCCTCATTTCAACATATTTTGTCCAAAAAATTTACGCACATGTACATTATGCCTCCATGTATATATTTATTTTATTCAGAATTTTTTGAAATATCAAAATATGAATTTTGAGGAATTTTGAATTTTGCAAATGGAGGCCTCGATGGTGCTCGGCCTCCAAAAGCAATTTTTGCCAAAATGGTGTACTATTATTTTGCTGGCTCACGAGGAAACATTACTCTACATCAAGATCCAATGAGATTACAAATAAA
This sequence comes from Triticum dicoccoides, assembly GCF_002162155.2. Classification (NCBI taxonomy): domain Eukaryota; kingdom Viridiplantae; phylum Streptophyta; class Magnoliopsida; order Poales; family Poaceae; genus Triticum; species Triticum dicoccoides. The sequence goes on from NC_041387.1 coordinate 25,299,541, forward strand.
TTCAATGGTGAGCTCTTGTTTTGTCGACAAATGATTACACATTATGATAATAGTCGTCTATGGCTTAACTACACAACACATGTTTGGTTTGAGCCAAAGTTCACCTAGTAACTAGTATTTGGCTAAGTTTTTGTTTGCCCATGAATTGGCCAATGTTGAGAAAAAATGGACTAGAGAGGACAAATAGGCATGAGCGAGCCAAATCTTTGGCAACCATCCGAACAAGAACCTTTTTTTTTTTTGCTCTGACATTTTCTTTGGTGGGTATATTTTGAAAACAAACCAAACATATAGCCATATGAATGGCCTTGCGCACACTCATGTTGTGTCCCACTATTTGTGTGTTTACTTTCAGTGGACTTGCATACAACTCCAAAGGATTTTTTTTTTAGATTGAGTCAAATGGAAATATTTTCTTTGTATTATGACGACTAGCAAACATCTAATAATTGAAAAACTCTTGTATTTTTTTAGCAGGGGAAATAAAGTATTGTATTGTTCATACGGGACCAAATAACTTACATTAGGAAGTATTCATACAAAATGCACTTGGCTAGCCAGAGAGCACTTATATATAAAATAATCTAGCTACAGATTCTTCGTCACCACAAAATATTCAAATAGACTAGAACTAGAACTTGCCAGCAGCCTCTTTAAGCCCGGACTAAACTATCCTTTGTCAAGATCTAAGCAACACAACTATGCACACGTCAACATAGGCAGATAAGATTTTCTTTGATACCATGTCTAGCTGGACGCCTGGAATCACAGTATGGGAAATATATTACTATTTTTTTGCAGGTTGATGCATGTGCAACCCCGTCACTTTGGCGTCAGCTGACGTGGGCAGGAGGAACTGGCCAATACCTGACTGTAATTTTACACGGTAGATTTTGGACGTAGTAACTCCCGATAGCGATGAAGGTGATGCTGATCGATGAACGGTAGTTTGAGATACCACGTCTCGTCAAGTCTGAGAAACTCCCGTGGCCTGTGGCCAATGAGCAATGACGCGCCTAGTTCCCGTCGACGGCGTCCACGTGTGGCGTCCGGTGACTTATCTTGTTGCCTGCAAGGTAGCACCATGCATGCACCGGCTTTGTGGTTGTGCTATGCTAGGGTTAAGTTTCCGTTGGCTGCAATGGAGTCGTCGAAACCAAAGAAGAGAAGCACGTACGTTCCCGTGGACGCACTTGCTCACTTCCGCTATAAAACCAGCCGGTATCTACGCTAGGGAGATCAGTGTAAGCCTTCAAGCTCGCTCGCTAGCTAGCTAGCTAGGTCAGTAGATCACTTCTCGAGCCAATCCGTAAGCAAGCTAGCTAGGTACGTAGAGTGGCCAATCTCTCCTCCAAGGTACGTAGCCATGGAGGACGCGACGTACAACGCAACCCTCCTGGTCCTCCTGGCCGTGTCGATGATCTACTTCTTCAAGCCGTCCTCGGGCCGCCGGCCACCGGGGCCGCGCACGCTGCCGATCATCGGGAGCGTGCACCACTTCGTGAACACGCTGGTGCACCGGAGGCTCCGGGACCTGGCCGGCGTGCACGGGCCCATCATGATGCTCAAGATCGGGCCGATGCCGCTGGTGGTGGTGACGTCGCGGGAGCTGGCCCGCGAGGTGCTCAAGGTGCAGGACCCCAACTTCGCCAACCGGCCCCGGCTGCTGGTGGGCGGCATCTGCGGCTACGGCTGGACCGACATCATCTTCGCCCCCACCAGCGACTACTGGCGCAAGATCCGCAAGCTCTGCATCCACGAGATCCTCAGCCCCAAGCGGGTGCTCCAGTTCCAGTTCATACGCGAGGAGGAGGTGCAGCGGCAGGTGGACCTCATCCGCGCCGCCGCCGCGGCCGGCGAGCCGGTCGATGTCACCAGGATGGTGTACGACATCAGCAGCCGGACCATCTCCAGGTCCGCGTTCGGGGAGGTGAGACCGGACATGCCGGTGTTCCAGCACGCCATCAAGCGCGTCGTCGGGCTCTCCAGCGGGTTCAACGTGCCGGACCTCTTCCCGCGGCTCCGGGAGGTGCTCGGCGAGGCCACCGGCATGAGGAGGAAGCTGCGGGAGATCCACAGGACGTTCGACGACATACTCGTGGACATCATCGAGGGGAGGCGGAGGGTGCGTGCCGACAGGATCGCTGCCGGCAAGGACGTCGTCGATGAGAACGTCGTCGACGTCATGCTCTCCCTGCAGAAGGGCGACAACCCCTGGGGGTTCCCGGTCACGGACAACACCATCAAAGCGGTCGTACTGGTAAGTCGTATGTACTTTGATGATGTCCCAGATTAACGTGTATGCATGCATGCATGCTTACCAGCAGATTAAATGAAAGTGGCTTCATATAATGGCAGGACATGTTCGCCGGCGGCACGGGGACCTCCGGCTCGTCGACGGAGTGGGCCATGTCAGAGATCATGCGCACCCCGCGGGTGATGAAGAAGCTGCAGGACGAGGTCCGACGAGCGTTCCACGGCAAGGACAACATCAGCGAGACGGACCTCCGTAGCAATAGCGTCAGGTACCTGAAGCTCACCATGAAGGAGGCGATTCGGTTGCACCCGGCGGCGCCGCTACTGGTGCCGAGGGAGAGCATCGAGACAACGGAGATCGGCGGGTACGTGGTGCCAGCCAAGTCCAGGATGGTGGTGAATGCGTGGGCCATCTCCAGGGACCCGCGCTACTGGAAGGACCCCGAGGAGTTCTCGCCGGAGCGGTTCGAGGAGGATGGCGCTGTGGACTTCCACGGCCTCCACTTTGAGTTCACGCCATTCGGGGCCGGGAGGAGGATGTGCCCAGGGTACAACTACGGGCTCGCCGGCATGGAGCTCACGCTGCTGCAGCTCATGTACCACTTCGACTGGACGCTGCCCGCCGGCGTGGAAGAGGTGGACATGGTGGAGTCCATGGGGCTCGGCGTGCGTAGGAAGAACCCGCTTATGCTCTGCGCCACTCCCTACGTCGTCCCTCCTCCTGCCACTCCCGTGGCTTCGACATGAAGCGCGCTTGTTGCATTGGACGTACAATGCTGGACGTCTGGTAGTGCAACACGCATGCCTGTGATAAGTACCAGGGATCCAGGGCTGGCTCGACCGGGATTAATGTGTGGGTGTGGGTGTGTATACCACTCTTCTTTTGTTTTTTTTAACATCAGTACAGACACAAGCGCTCATATACACGCGCATACACTCATCCCTATGAACGCACACAAGCACACCCTACCCCTATGAGCACCTCCGAAAGACTGAGCCGGCGTATCATCTTGAGATTTATGAAGTCACCATATGCGTCTCGTCGTCGACGGGAACGTCTCCTATCACTGAATGCGCATCACAGGAAATCCTGAAATAAATCCAGGAATAAATGCGAGCACCAGGATTTGAACCCTGGTGGGCTGGAAACACCACAGTCCCTAACCATCCAACCATAGGTTGGTTCGCACCACTCTCCTTTTGTTGGCATGTACTTCTGCACGACTATTTTTTCTTTTTGCGGTGTACATGAGTATTTTCTTTGACATGAGGAAAAAAATATGGAGCATTCCTATAACGAAACGACGTACCAACTCTTATTTAGAGGTTTTTTATGATAGCCTTGTACTCCCAATTGGAGGTGGGGAGTACGGATCGATATCCACCATAGATTCGAAAAGGCAATATTGACTTTCTCTCCGGAACATAATTCTCCGCGCAGTTTGTGCCTAAATTCAGTTTACATGCAAGATCGCTGATGCGTACATCTTGGTGGGTGCCGAGGCGCCGATTGATCTGGATCATCCCCTCATCTCTCGCACGACTATCATCTCAGCCGCTACCGCCACGCCGATTTTGCTCCTTCCATAATTGGTGCTCATTGGTTGAAATTAAATTGATGTTTGCAGTCGCTTGCTAGTTGCTGCTAGTACGATTTGACCCTAAGTGCATCTACTTGTCACATGTCCCATTGGTTTTGATTCTCCGGTGCTCAAGGTCTGCAACTCTGCATCTCGTTCTTTTGCCCTGCATCGCTTATCATGAAGAAAGTAATTGCAGGTCTCTGGCAGCAGTCTCGCCGGCGGGGCCTCGTCCCTATGGTCCAGCTGATGAACTTAGGGTTTAAATATTGTGATGATCTTTTGATAAAAATGAGTAAGAAAATGATGTGATACGTGTTGTGTTTGTAATTAATATTACACCAGTTACCCTAGGTAATTGCCGGTGGTACCATTTTACCCTTAAGATAACGGTACTCCACAACTTTTGGCGTCGCTACTCCTTTGATACTACTCCCTCTATCCCATAGTATAAGAACGTTTTAAACACTAGTATAGTGTCAAAAAACGCTCTTATATTATGAGACGGAGGAAGTAGGTTGGAGTACCAATTAAGATTATCCATTGGATTTGACAAAATGGACGCCTTATATATAATTAGGGGTACTATAAAAGAGCTCCTCATTTAATAGTACATATTGTCCAGCAAGGTTCATGCAGTAAATATGGGCCCAGGGTCCAATCATCTATTTTTTCATCCTCGATTGAGTAAAGTACTCGCTAGAGAAATATTTCCTGCGGGGAGGGTGTGGTGTTAAAGGCAAAATTTGAAGATATGAGGGAGGGGGGGGGGGGCAGTGCCCCCCTCGTGTTCACATAGCTCGCGGCACCAAGGAATCCAACAGCCTCGCTTGAGAGCAGGAAGACAATGTCCCTCGGTAGGGTGTCGTTGAGGCCAGCGTTCCACATGCGCACCGCGGTGCCCATCCCGTGCGCATTGCACGCCAGGAGAGGAGTCGTTACCCTAGCCCAGGGCACGGTTGACATTGAGGGCCACCACGATGTTGTGCACTACTAAAATACTTGAATTCATGTGTATTATTGAAATTACTGAAGAAAAAAATCACTATAATCTCGCTAAAGGTGCGGTGCCCAATAATCCAATGGACATGGAGGTAAGTTGTTGTTGTCGAGTCGTGACCTCTTTAGCCGGAGGAAGACGGTGTTGGGAAGCTTGCCGATAATGTAGTTGTCCCGGAGGTCGTCCTCCTTCAACCTTGCCAAGAAGGGAATGTCCCTTAGCAAGGTGTTGTTGCGGCGGGCGTCTCATGTGCAGATTGTGGTGACCCTCCCACGCTCATTGCAGATTATGGGCTAGCCTAGGGTCCGATCAGCTATTTTGCCGTCTCGGTTGAGTAAAGTACTCAAGCTAGAGAGAAAAATTGGGGGTGTTGACGGAAGCATTTGAAGATATGAGGGGGCCAAACATATTTTTTCACATGTAAGACCTCCAAAAAAACTATTTCACATTTTCCCCAAATTTGGGGGGGGGGGGGAGGGGGGCAGTGCCCCCTCGTGTTCACATAGCTCGCGACACCAAGGAATCCAACAGCCTTGCTTGAGAGCAGGAAGATAATGTCCCTTGGTAGGGTGTCGTTGAGGCCAGTGTTCCACATGCGCATCGCGGTGACCATCCCGTGCGCATTGCACGCCAGGAGAGGAGTCGTTACCCTAGCCCAGGGCACGGTTGACACCGAGGACCACCACGATGTTGTGCACTACTAAAATATTTGAATTCATGTGTATTATTGAAATTACTGAAGAATAAAATCACTATAATCTCGCTAAAGGTGCGGTGCCCAACAATCCAATGGCCATGGAGGTAAGTTGTTGTTGTCGAGTCGTGACCTCTTTAGCCGGAGGAAGACGGTGTTGGGAAGCTTGCCGATAATGTAGTTGTCCCGGAGGTCGACCTCCTTCAACCTTGCCAAGAAGGGAATGTCCCTTAGTAAGGTGTCGTTGCGGCGGGCGTCTCATGTGTAGATTGTGGTGACCCTCCCACGCTCATTGCAGATTATGGGCTAGCCTAGGGTCCGATCAGCTATTTTGCCGTCTCGGTTGAGTAAAGTACTCAAGCTAGAGAGAAAAATTGGGGGTGTTGACGGAAGCATTTGAAGATATGAGGGGGCCAAACATATTTTTTCACATGTAAGACCTCCAAAAAAAACTATTTCACATTTTCCCCAAATTTGGGGGGGGGGGAGGGGGGCAGTGCCCCCCTCCTGTTCACATAGCTCGCGGCACCAAGGAATCCAACAGCCTTGCTTGAGAGCAGGAAGACAATGTCCCTTGGTAGGGTGTCGTTGAGGCCAGTGTTCCACATGCGCATCGCGGTGACCATCCCGTGCGCATTGCACGCCAGAAGAGGAGTCGTTACCCTAGCCCAGGGCACGGTTGACACCGAGGACCACCACGATGTTGTGCACTACCAAAATATTTGAATTCATGTGTATTATTGAAATTACTGAAGAAAAAAATCACTATAATCTCGCTAAAGGTGCGGTGCCCAACAATCCAGTGGCCATGGAGGTAAGTTGTTGTTGTCGAGTCGTGACCTCTTTAGCCGGAGGAAGACGGTGTTGGGAAGCTTGCCGATAATGTAGTTGTCCCGGAGGTCAACCTCCTTCAACCTTGCCAAGAAGGGAATGTCCCTTAGCAGGGTGCCATTGCGGCAGACGTCTCATGTGCAGATTGTGGTGACCCTCCCACGCTCATTGCAGATTATGGGCTAGCCCAGGGTCCGATCAGCTATTTCACAGTCTCGGTTGAGTAAAGTACTCAAGCTAGAGAAAAAATTGGGGGTGTTGACGAAAATATTTGAAGATATGATGGGGCCAAATATATATTTCACATGTAAGACCTCCAAAAATATTCCTTCCCATTTTCCCCAAATTGGGGAGGGGGCAGTGCCCTCCTGGTGCTCACATAGCTCGCGGCACCAAGGAATCCAACAGCTTCACCTGTTGTTGTCGGGCCACAGCCTCATCAGCCGAGGAAGACGGTGTTGGAAAGCTCACCGGTGATGGAGTTGTCCCGGAGGTCGAGCTCCTACAACCAGGGCAGGAAGGCAATGTCCCGATAGGGTGCCGTTCAGGCCAGCGTTCCGCACGCGAATCATGGTGACCCTCACTAAGATTTGTGCGACATTGTTTAATATAAAAAGTAAATCTTTTTTTTGAGAATATAGAGCAATACAACAAGAGAGGGGTCAATAATTACAGCTTTTTGTGTCGGGCAAGAGAGTGAGAGAGGAGAGAGGGGCGTTGCATGCACTGAACATTGCCGTAACTAAAGACCTACGTTTAATTTTTGTTGTATCATTTTTAATGGCTCATAATCTTTGAACCAATATTCCAATTTCAAAACTTTTTATATATTTGAACTCCTGTTGCAAAGACATTTAAAACAAGACTGATTTTGGATACATTTAAATTGGTTCAAAAAATCATGAAACAAGACCGATTTTTATATATTGACATAGCCACTGCCACAAACCTAATCAAATCGGTCTCGCTGATAGGGATCTCGGTCTCACCGAGATGGGATTGTAATCTCTTTGTTTCCTTTTGTAACGTTTCGGTCAAACCGAGATGAGCTATCGGTCCCACCGAGATTGCAATGCAAACTCTCTGTTTCCCTTTCGTAATGTTTTGGTCCAACCGAGATGAGTGAATCGGTCCCACCGAGTTTGCCTGACCAACTCTCTGGTTAGCTTATTACCAAAATCGGTCTCACCGAGTTTGTGTAATCGGTCTCACCAAGATTACGTTATGCCCTAACCTAACCATATCGGTCCCATCGAGTTGACATGTCGGTCCCGACGAAAATCCTAATGGTCACATTATGAACTAAATCGGTCTGAGCAAGTTTCACGATTCGGTCCCACCGAGTTTAGTAAGTTGTGTGTAACGGTTAAATTCTGTGTGGAGGCTATATATACCCCTTCACCCACTCTTCATTCATGGAGAGAGCCATCAGAACATGCCTACACTTTCAACATACATTTTTTGAGAGAGAACCACCTGCACTTGTGTTGAGATCAAGATATACCATTCCTACCACATAAATCTTGATCTCTAGCCTTCCCCAAGTTGCTTTCCACTCAAATCTTTTTTTCACCAAATCCAAATCCTGTGAGAGAGAGTTGAGTGTTGGGGAGACTATCATTTGAAGCACAAGAGCAAGGAGTTCATCATCAACACACCATTTATTACTTCTTGGAGAGTGGTGTCTCCTAGATTGGCTAGGTGTCACTTGGGAGCCTCCGTCAAGATGGTGGAGTTGAACCAAGGAGTTTGTAAGGGCAAGGAGATCGCCTACTTCGTGAAGATATACCCTAGTGAGGCAAGTCCTTCGTGGGCGACGACCATGGTGGGATAGACAAGGTTGCTTCTTCGTGGGCCCTTCGTGGGTGGAGCCCTCCATGGACTCACGCAGCCGTTACCCTTCGTGGGTTGAAGTCTCCATCAACGTGGATGTACGATAGCACCACCTATCGGAACCACGACAAAAACATATGTGTCTCCAATTGCGTTTGCCTCCTCAAACTCCTCCCCTTTACCTTCATATGCAATTGTTTTACATTCCGCTGCTATACTCTTAGAATTGCATGTGTAGGTTGATTGCTTGACTTGTCTTAAGTTGCTAAAATCTGCCAAGAACTAATATCGGGAGAAGGCTAGATTTTTATTTGGTCAAGTAGTCTAATCACCCCCCCTCCTCTAGACATACTTTCGATCCTACACTTTCCGATCAATCTATTGAGCCGTCCCTATAAGTGTCACAAACATCCCTAGAGTTCATACTAAAATAACGCCATACAAAAACACGTCAATCAACCCTAATGTCATCTAGATACTCCAATGTCACCACAGGTATCCGTGGGTCAATTATACGATATGCATCAAACAACTTCAGATTCAGAATATTCAATCCAACACAAAGAACCTTAAAGGGTGCCCCAAGATTTCCACCGGAGAAACAAGGACGAAAACATGCATCAACCCCTATGCATAGATTATCCCAATGTCACCTCGGGAATCTGCGAGTTGAGTGCCAAAACATACATCAAGTGAATCAATATGATACCCCATTGTCACCACGGGTATTCATATGCAAGACATACATCAAGTGTTCTCAAATTCTTAAAAGTATTCAATCCGATAATAGCGAAATCTCAAATGTAAAACTCAATTCATCACAAGAAGGTAGAGAGGGGAGAACACCATAAGATCCAACTATATTAACAAAGATCGCGGTACATCAAGATCGTGCCAAATCAAGAACACGAGAGAGGGAGATCAAACACATAACTACTAGTACATACCCTCAGCCCCGAGGGTGAACCACTCCCTCATCATGGTGGACGCTGGAATGATGAAGATAGCCTCCGAGGATGATTTCCCCCTCCGGTAGGGTGCTGGAACGGGGTCTCGATTGGTTTTTTGTGGCTACAGAGGCTTGCGACGGTGGAACTTCTCATCTAGGGTTCTTTTCGTGGGTTTTGGTATTTATAGGAGTTTTTGGCATTGGTCTCACGTCAAGGAGGTGCCAGAGGGGCCTACAAGCTTGGAGGGCGCGCCCTAAGGGGGGTGGGCGCGCCCGCCAGTCTTGTGGCTCCCCCATCCACTTCCTAGCCCGGCTCCAGTGCTTCGGGGGTCTCTTTTGGTCCATAAAAAATCACCGTAAATTTTCAGCCCATTCCAAGAACTTTTATTTCTGCATAAAAAACAACACCATGGTAGTTCTACTGAAAACGGCGTCAGTCCGGGTTAGTTCTAATCAAATCATACCAAAACCATATAAAATTGTTGCAAACATGGCATGAATACTTCATAAATTATAGATACGTTGGAGACATACCACAGAACACAAGTAAAAGAAGTCCAGTGTTCACATTGCATTTGTATCAATCACTATTCAAAAATGTTTTTAGTCAAGCTTATCAATAACCCGCTACCCCCATGGCGTAGAGGCCAATTGCAGCTAAGAAGGTAAGCAAACTATATGAAACAGTGTGTGACTATTGAATTCAGATACAGTCCATTCATACACAAAGGGCATCTTCACCCTCTTCCATAACCGTCATACACATCTGCATAATCACAATAACAACCATATGATTAGAACATTAGGCTGCATCACCCAAAAGCAGAAAAATGGCACTCAAACATGAACAGAACCATTGTCATTAAACTAATACATCACCAGGTGCATGACCACATTGCTATCTAAGAACAGTAATTCAGGGTTCAAAGACGAACGAAGGAGGACTATCTCCTTAATCATGGCAAGGCAGTGGTGTTTGCTCGCCGTATCTGCCCACCACCCTAAAACTAAGTTCGTTCATGACCTTGAAGGTGAGCAAGTACCCAATCTTCAGACCATGAGATATGGCGAAGCTAGCCCACCCTTGATCAATGGAAAGGTGCCTATTGACATCCCAGAGCTTGAACCTCCGGTCATGGCCAGTGTTGGTTCTTAGGACAATCTCCTCTAGAATGATACCCATTGTGCTCCCGGAAAGCATGAGGGAGGGGGGGTCCTAAGGGCATGTACAATGCGGTGCTAAGGATGGGTGCTAGGGATCATAATCCCGGCCGTTTCACTCGTCAGGAGAATTTTTCCTGGCGCCTGCTTGGGAGCGCTGCCAAGTCTGGCAGCGAGCGCTCCAGTCGACATGGTACTGATTTTACGTGAGAGAACTAGCACCCCACAACATCTCGCGTTGGAAGGTGAGGCGCTTGTGCAGGCGCTACACAATGTTTTTTTAATTTTTAATCCTTAAGCGCCTATGCAATGAACTCGGGTGCTAAAACCACCTTGCAAAAGTGAGTTGGACCTTTGACTTGATGGAAGTGCCCAACATATGTTTGCTTTCCACAGCGCTTGTTGGAGGCGCTTCCTCTTCCACTATATCCTGGCCCTTTGAACAACTTCCTAGAACATCGATTCTCAAAAAAAAAAACTTCCTAGAACATCGTTATCAACGACCAATACACTTGTGGACCAATGCAATGAAGAACAGCAGGTTGAATAAACAACCATACCACAAAATAAATCGAACCAAAGCGTGAAGAATTATAATAACGTATACATGCCAACGACCGACTATCATAACACGTGGAGCACACCTTCATGAAGATCATCGGTGAATACAGACCTAAAACAATTGCTCTTTTCCAAATAAATGAACCACCCTCCAAGAAAGCCCAAAATCTACACGAAATACAACCTTCAGTCTACACGCAAATCAAAGAATCTACACTGCCATTATCATCCATAATCGATTATAAAATGCAGTAAAAAAACAATTCGGCGCTATAACCGGTGCCAGGATCTAATCCAATGTGCAAAGCTTGTCACATGATCGAACCAACTACCCTAAAAAACCATAGTCGGTGTTTCAAATCGACTCGGGCAAAGATGAAATGGTACGGTGGATGTACTTACAACGTCCAAAGCAACCATGGTCCATGCCTGCGAAGGCATAGGTGGAGCGCGTGGAAAGGAGGCAAACCACGATGGGAACGAGGGCACCCCATGCACGGTAATACGTCTTTAAGATATTTATAATTTTTTATTATCAAATGCTATAATATTATCAGTTTTGTATGCTTTATATGTCATTTTATATTATTTTTCTAAAATAACATATTAATTGAGTGCCCGGTATCACTTCATGTTTTTGCTTGTTTTTGGTTTCCCAGAAAATCCATACGTACTGAAGTCCAAACACGATGAAACTATTTGATACTTTTTTCTGGACAGTAAGAGACCCTAGAAACTTTTGGGAAGGACGAGAAGACCCACAAGGGCCCCACAAGCCAGCAGGCGTGGCCTGGGGGGTAGGGGTGCCACCCTAACTTGTGGGCCCCTCATAGCTCCGTTTGCCCTAATTCCTAGCCTATAAATTCCCATATGTTTAGAAACCCTCGAAGTGAGACCCGAAACCCGCCGCAGGCCTCTGTTTCGAAGTGATCCCATCTGGAGCCCTGTTTCGGTACACAACCGGAGTGGGGAATCATTGGGGAGGCTATGTTCGTCAACCTTGTTGCCTCCATGATGATGTGTGAGTAATTCCCTCAGGACCTACAGATCCATAGTATTAGCTAGATGGTTCTCTCTCTTGATTTTTAATACAACGATCTTCTCTAAGATCCATACGATGTAATCTTTGCGGTGTGTTTGTTGGGGTCATATGAATTATGGGTTTATGGTCAGAATATTCATTGAATTATTTTGAATCTTTTGAGGTTTCTTTGCTGCATAATTTTATAGCTTTGTATTTCTCTGATCTATCCATCTACTTTGGCCAAGTTTGATTGATTTATCTTCGGGGGGGTGCGGAGGAGCGCTGAGTAAGAGGACGGGGGAGGAGAAATGCAGTGCATGTCGAACCATGGCGACTACGGTGGATGGTGGTCGCGGTGCCGCGGCCGACAACTAGCACCGAGTCGTAGGCGAGCGACCCATCGACAGCGCGGCAAACTAGTTGCTAGCGTCATTGTCGTAGAAAAAGTCCGCGCAGAGAGGCAAATAGTAAGGCGATGAGATAGAGGACGGAGGAGGAGAAATGCAATGCGCGTGCCATGGCAGCGTCAGTGCGGTAGGATGAGGGAGAGGAGGCCGAGATGAACGACGTCGGAGATGACTTAGGACGTGGACAAGGAAGTCGAGAGGAACGGCGTCTGCGGTGGTGACAATGCAATAAGGCGCGTGAGAGGAGGCCGAGAGGAACAACGCCGACTGGTGGTTCTAGTGTAGTAGTATGCATGAGAGAAGGCAGAAAGGCAGCGACACCGCGTCCGACACGACAAGCACGGGGTCACGGGCGAGCGGTCCCGTCAGAAACACGACGAACTAGTTGCTAGCGTCATCGCCGCAGAAAAAATCCATGCGGAGAGACGAATAGGAGGACTCCAAGACAAAGAACGGAGGAGAAGAAATACAGTGTGCGTGCCATGGCGGCGTCAGTGTTGTAGGATGCAGGAGAGGAGGCCGAGATGAGCGACGGCGACGATGACGCCACTGCAGCAAGACATGGGAGCGGAGATCGAGAGGGACCACGCCGACGGTAGCGTTAGTGTAACAGGACGCGGGACAGAGGCCTAGAGGAACGATAAGGAGTGTCTTAAATCAGACCACACATATGCATATGTACAATTGCGAGGAAGATGTAGATCCACTCATCTATGATCATTAAAATGGAAAACGTGTAACATGAAAGTCGTGTGGTACTGCGAGATGAAGCTACTGGCCAAAGTAAATTTCAAAGAGTCGATTGTGCGCGACGAATTCAACAAAATTTGTCCAAAATAGCTTCAAACATGAACACAACTAAAATTTACAATGGATGAAACTACAAACCGATCGCCTGAATGAATGAAACGACAACATTAATGTGCTTCTTTTTCACGTATATCTTATATTGAAATGAAGCATCGTTATGTAGATTATAAGGAACTAGTAAGTGAACGAGATTAAGAATTAAACGAACATACTAGGTGCAACCTCACGTACACCACGTCTGAGACCGAAGGCTTGCATTCCTGGACCCATACATCATCGGCCGAGCCTGACTCGATGGCAACGGCTGATTTGGACGTTCTTCCTAGCCGGACTAAGAGCAACTTTACCAGATCCTGCAAAAGGTCCCGACCAATAAAATAACCGTTAAAATGCGGGTCGACGCAGAAAATCCCGTTCAAACAGACCCCGCAAACGCGGTCGGTCCCTAAAATATTTTGAGGGGCGCGGCAAAAACTAGGCCCCAACCCGCGTATTCACGGGTTTCCGCCTCGCCCCTGCGGTGCCCCGTATCGCAGTGAAGCAATTGACGGGAGGGACATTTCAGCCTGCGCCCCTTTCCCCACCTCCTTCCGCCACCGCCCGCCACAGGTTCCGCCCGTCTGCCGCCGCCGATTCCGGCCAAATCTGCGCGCGAAATTGCATCGCCGGGGCGTCCTTCACCCTTCACCACCGCTAGGCCGCACCGTCCCCGCGGATTCGGCGAGAAGAGCCGCCCCTCGTCGCTGTCGCCGTCGGGGATCGACCACCCTCGAGACGCCCCTTGTCGTCTCCGGTTAATGTTTTTTTGTGCTTCTTGTCGATGGAATTGAGCCCGTGCGAGAAGTTTCTACTCTCCGATTCGTCCGATTCGGACGACTTGGATGTTGAGATGATGCTCTCAAACTTTCGGCAGCAAACATTGGTGATGGCTCTTGCCGTCAAGGAGCACGAAGACGAGAACCAAAAGAAGCGGACCTTGAACAACATCATGACATGTTGTGTTATTCTTCATAACATGATTCTCGAAGATGAGAGAGGCATGGACTTGGAATTCTTCTACGACAATGTGGGCAGTTGTGTCAAACCAGCTAGAGACCCTAACCGCATTAGAGCTTTTCTTCAAACATACAAGGAGATTAAAAATGCAAACACCCACTTTCAGCTTCAGGAGGATCTCATTGAGCACCATTTGGCAAAGGGCTGGACAGTAACAAACTCATTTTTCCATTCATTTGTATTTGTATTTGTATTCAGGACAAGTTTTCTATTGCATTGTTTGTATTTGTATTCGATGATTTGAATAAATTTTTGTAATGTGGATGATTGTTGTATTATGTTATTATTGATAATTATGGTGTGATATTGATATTTTGCAGACCGGTGGAATGCAGGATGCAGCGGTGCAAGAGCAGACCCCGCAAAGCCGACCCGTAAAAAAGTATATTCCGCGAATATCCTTTTGTACGGGTCCGTTTGAGGGGTCTGTCTCTACGGCGGTCCGCGCCGGCCCGCAAAGACGTTCTTCCGCGAACTGCAAACGCGTTTTGCGGGGCGGCGGGATGCGGGGTCTGCTAGAGTTGCTCTAACTGAAAGGTGCTTTAAGTTCCGCCTGAGCACAGTTGTTTGCGCGTCTGACTTGGTATCCTCAAAAAATAAAATTCTCAAACATCCCGTGCCTAGTAATTTCATTCGGGCAACCAAACACGCACTATGTTTTGAGTTTGCGTGTCGACTTGATATCCTCAAAAGAAAATATTCTCAAACATCCCGGGCCTAGTAATATCATTCGGGCAACCAAACACGCACGATGTTTTGAGTTTGGGCGTCGATTTGACATCCTCAAAAGGATATTCTCAAATGTCCCGGGCCTAGTAATTTCATCCGGGCAACCAAACACGCACTATGTTTTGAGTTTGCGGAGTT
Organism: Triticum dicoccoides; assembly: GCF_002162155.2. Taxonomy (NCBI): domain Eukaryota; kingdom Viridiplantae; phylum Streptophyta; class Magnoliopsida; order Poales; family Poaceae; genus Triticum; species Triticum dicoccoides. The sequence continues at coordinate 25,314,570 of NC_041387.1, forward strand.
TGCGCGTGCGTCGACTTGTGATATCCTCCGGAAAATTGTGCGTCCTGAATAGGCCCGATCCAAGCCGTTGGTTGCTTCCCCGCGTAGACCGATCCATCTGAAACTTCCACCGTGCGGCTAAATTTCATGTTTTGACCCTTTTGGCTAACAAATTCAGGATCTGACCCCCTATGAAAATATTTTGGGATCTGACCCTTTTACCTACCGCCAGGGCCCGTGACGGTAGGCTTTCACGTCCTACCGACATGCTCCCTGGCGGTAGGTCCCTTGAAGGTGACTGGCGGCCGTCTGCTCGTGCTGACGTGGAAAAGGGCCTGCCGCCATGGGCCATGGCGGTAGGGTACTAAACCCTACCGCCAAGGAGGGGATGTTTCTCGTAACAGGAAAGATTCCACCCCTGTGCCACACCTTACCGCCAGGGGCTCTGGCGGTAGGTTTTAGCAACCTACTGCCAAGGTCTGTGGCGGTAGGGTCTGGCCATTTATAAATTGCACCGCCACCCGCCCT
>NC_041387.1:25315390-25319564 GCF_002162155.2 Triticum dicoccoides
TTCCTTCGCCGTTTTTGCGGATCGAGATGCCCCTTGCTCCAGAAACGTAAGCTCCTCCCATCCCCCCAATTACTTTGAGTCAAATAACTCCCCTTTTTTGGTGCGTAACAATGATTTATGTGTTCATGTTCATGTTAAAAATCATAATGAACCCTAGTTTAGTTGATATGATGAAACTAGGTGATTGCATCCAGATAATACAAGTTAGGTGATGATCCTTGGTGATGAATCATGATGAACCCTAATCAATTTTTTGACCAAATGGTGAACTCTAATTCATATTTCTAGGTTTAGATTTTTTGTAAGGTGATGAACCCTAATTGATTTTTCTAGATAATACAAGTTAGGTTTAGAAATTTTGACCATATGATGAACCCTAGGTTTAGGTTTTTGACCATGTGATGAACCTTAGGTTTAGATTTATTTTTTGTAGATGATGAAACTTAATTTCTGTGATGCATCCATATGTTTAGGTACCCGACCTTCCCCAAGCACACCTCTCTGCCATGCCGCTGCCGTACGTGTACGAGTCCTTCCCCAAGCTGCTGCAGACGGTGGGATCTGTCTCAGACGAGGTCCTAGAGGCGAGGAGGGCAAGGTGGTGGCAGGAGAGGGCAGAGCGGATCTTCGATGATGTCAAGTGTTGGGCGCAGAGTTTGAAGGAGTGGAAGCGTGTGATGGCAGAGATGGAGACAGATCCAAATATCTCCTGTCTCCGCCGGGAAGAGACCATTGAAGCTGCCAAACAGCACTCCAACTGGGAGCTGCACAATTTAGGCCGGAGAATCTACTTCGAGAACACTGCGGAGGAGAGAGCCAGGATGCCGCCCACAAATGCATCGGCTTTCGACATCATCAACTGGGGAAGAGCGGAGGCGAAAACTCAAGCGGGCAAGGCAAGGTGGGAGTGCATGAACGGTCGGATGCCGACCAGCGTTCCGCCTCCGCATGAACCGGTGGATCCGATGCCTTATCTGTCTCCACGACCAGGCCTAACATACGAGGAGGTATAAACTTGTCTGAAGAACTTGTTGCATCGTTTGTTGGCTATTTGCTACTTATGAAACTAATTGTCGTTAGTTGGGGTTGTCAATGTGGACAAGTTTGCTATTTTGCTACTTATGAAACTATGTGGACAAGTTTGCTATCTGGCCCCTTTATTAAGTTTTTCAAGTTGTGAAACTTTATTAATATGTGAGCTCATATTTTTTTGCTATTTTGCTACTTATGAAACTTATGAAACTTTATTAATATGTGAGCTCATATTTTGCTATTTGTGAAACCTGTGATAAAACTTTACAAAAGAAACAAACACTAAAACTTGTAAAAAACCAAATCCACAAGACCTACCGCCAAACCACCTGGCGGTAGGGTTCAGTACCCTACCGCCATGGACCATGGCGGTAGGCCCTTGTCGACGTCAGCACGAGCAGACGGCCGTCAGCCGCCGTCAAGGGACCTACCGCCAGGGAGTATGGCGGTAGGTCGTGCAAGCCTACCGCCAGGTGGCTTGGCGGTAGGCAAAAGAGTCAAATCTTGAAAAAATTCAGAGGGGGTCAGATCCTGAATTTGTTAGCCAAAAGGGTCAAAACACGAAATTTAGCCCCACCGTGCTCTTGTGTTCATGCAGCAGAAGAGAACGGCTAGACAGAACACAGAACACAAGCTCCGGAGCTAAGTACGAACATTTTATGTAGCTCGATCGAGAAACGAGCCGATATTAGCTCACTCGATTATAACTCAATAGTTTGATATCATATAATTATATTAAATAATCTTGATATATTAAAATAAAATAGAATATTTACTGCCATATATACTGTGTAAGATTTTTCTTTATTTTACCTACTAGCAAACATGAAATCTTAATTAAGCACAAAATAAAAAGTTTAGCCTTAATATTATTTGTGGTCAGTCATGTGTTAAATTTCATGTTATTCATGGTTAAAGTTTGACACCTTCATATTTTATCTTGCTGGTTCATTCAAGATCTCTTGATATTAAGTACTCGTCTTCGGTTGAGAGAAAATAAGTAAAAATTTATAGTGATTTCTAATATTGTGCTTTCGCCTATCTTGCTTGAAAAAATATCTTAAATTATTAAGAAAATCATCTTATTTAGCTTCAATCTAGCTCTAGATTGACTAGAGATCAATACAAGCTGAGCATAAGCCATTTTCTATAGCTCTACCTTGAGCTTCACTTGATTTGAGCTCGCTCAAATTTTAGTATAAACTAAGCTTAGCCTAGTTGAACTCCCTCAAACTTGACTCATTTGCATCCCTAGGCGCAGTGGACGGTATCACGGCCTGCTCGGTCCTACTCGAACACGCTGCAGCTCGTACACGGCGCATGCACCTGAGTGAGGCAACTCTGCTATTTGATTACACGCGGATCCACCATGTAAGGGCATCTCCAACGCGGCAACGCCAACCCCCAAACAGTCTGGATGCAGTTGTTCGGACCTCACAAGCCATCCAACGACGACCCGCACCGGTCTGCGGAGTCGTTCGAACCGTAATTTTGCTTCAAACCGGAACCAAAGTGGGCGGGCAGGGAGATGTTTGAGATCATACATGATGGAGGCGAAGGAGGATATTTCCCTGAGGAAGGGCAGGCGGGTGATTTGGAGCCCACCCAGGGCGGTTCGTACATTCAGATGTTTAATATGTTGATGGTGGCAACTGAGAAGAAGCTCAAGCTCATAGAGAAGAAGGTTGAGATCGTAGCCGCTTCGAAAGACGCGAAGATGTTGACCTTGAAGATTGAGGATTTGGATGACGACGCAAGGGTGATCGTGCAAGCCGTCTGTTTCGAGATGTTGAAGCGGCAGTAGGAAGAGCTGGAGGCGGAGAAGGCGACGGCAGAGAAGGAGGCGATAGAGAAGAGGGCGGGTGAGACGGCGGAGAAGGGGGCAGAGGCGGCGACGTGAGATTGAGTGTGGAGGCTCGGGTTGCCCCCTTTCAAGAGTTTGGGGTGTGACGTTGGGCCAACAAGCAGTTCAACAGGGTCTAGATCGCAGGTTTCATCAACGCCGTCGGTCGTTAGCAGGCCCGATCCAAGCCGTTGGTTGCCTCCCCGCGTAGACTGAAACCTCCACCCACCGCGCTCTTCTGTTCACGCCGCGGAAGAGGACAGACAGACGCACACAACACAAGCTCCGGCGCCGGTCATCCTCCCCCATCCCGACCCTCCACCGCCACACACTTCTCAGAAAGAAAAAGAAAAATCGCGCCTTGCGCTCCGCCATGGCCGCCGCCTCCCTCCTCGAGCCCGCCCGCTTCATCTCCCCGCACCACCCGCGCTCGCTCCGGCCCCCGCCCCGCCGCGGCCCGCACCACCTCCGCCCCTCGCCGCTCCCCGCCCGCGCCCGCTTCCCGCGCCTCCGCGCACACCCGGCGTCCCCCATCCCCCCGTGCCACGCCGCCGCCGAGCCGGCAGCGAGACCGCCGCCGCACCCGCTGCTCGACGCGCTCAGACGGTCCCTGCTCGACTCGCTCGCGGCGCTCAGGAAGCCCGCGCTGGCGCTGCTCCTGGCCGGCGCGCTGCTCGCGGCCGCGGCGCCCCAGCACGCCGCGCTGGCGGCCTCCGGCGGCCGCGTCGGCGGGTCCGCCTTCTCCTCCCGCTCCTCGCGCTCCTCCCCGTCCCCGTCCTACGGGTACGCCGCGCCGGCGCCCAGGATGGGGGGAGGAGGGTACTCCTCCGCGCCCTTCTACTCGCCCTCGCCCTTCGTGTCCGTCGGCCCCGCCTTCGGCATCGGCTTCGGGGGCTCCGGCTTCCTCCTCACCCTCGTCGGCTTCGCCGCGTTCCTCTACCTCGGTGGCTTCCTCACCGACTCCTCCGGGGGCGGGAGCGTGCTCACTGACACGCAGAAGACCACCGTCCTCAAGCTGCAGGTTCCTAATCCTTCCCTTTCTTCTTCTGCTATTTTCCTCTGGTATTTCGACCTGAGTAATATTCACATTAGCTTGATGGACTCAACACTCTTCACATGTTTGCACGAACAATATGCAAATGAATTGCCCATAGCTTGGTTACTGTAAAATGTAAACCACTTCTTGATTTGGCGCGCCATGTCTAGATGTCTGCATAAAACATTGCCTGAGCATGCCATCGTGATTTAGCATGATCTTTGTTAACTGATACCATTGTTTTTAAGGCGTCCCGCCTTGGA
>NC_041387.1:25319839-25326238 GCF_002162155.2 Triticum dicoccoides
ACAAATATGCCCGCCTTAGGCGCTTAGGCGTCACCTAGGCGATAAGGCGCCCCCCCAGCGCCTTAGGTCGCCTTACCGCCTTAAAAACTATGACTGACTATGTTTTTAAAGCGTCCCTAAGGCGACGCCTAGGCGTCGAAGCGCTCCCCCTCCGCTTTGGAAAATCGACCGCTTTGGGCGCCTAGGCGTCCAAAGCGCCCGCCTAGGCGTCGCCTAGGCGCCCCCCCTCCCTAAGGCGGTAAGGCGTCGCCTTAAAAACATAGATGACTGATGCACTAGAAGCCATGTGTGCCAAGAATTGATATTTGTGGCTATTTGGTATTTTGGTTATAAATTATTCCGACTGTTCCTCAAATGAATTGTTGATAAGCTGGTTACTGTTAATTGTAAACCACTTATTCAAATGGATTGATGGTAGATTGGTTATTGCAATATCTAAACCACTTCTTGATTTGGGCACCATTTCTATATGTTCTGCATAAAACATTGCCTAGACTTGATATTTGTGGTCATTTGGTTCTAAATTGTTCTGACAGTTCCACAGTGCTAACTTCTTGGATTCTAGATCCATCAATGGTTAAGGCTGTATTAAAAAGACTTAGCTTTTGTGTGTACATCTTTAATAAGGTTAGAAACTTTCGGAGCAGGTCCAGCTATGTTGTTCATTCTGTGATCTTGATGTATGTTGGCGGCTGTACTGTGATGCAACTGATGATATAATCATGCAAATGAGATAATGTCAACATTATTCATGTCATATAATTTAGACTCCTAATTTGTTTGGGTAAAATGAGGGCCGTATACCACAAATTGTCCTTCCTAACATATAAACGAGACTGCATTAGGATCAGCTGGTGATGCGACACTGTTGCCATATCATGGAGAATTTCAATTCATAAGAGCTATGGTATAACAAAGATATCATTAGCAGTTCTTTGTTTGATTTATTACACATTTGCCTCTGATTGAGTGATGGTATGTTTATCTTCTAAAGCTTAACTGTGTAGTGTTGCTTTCCAAACCGTGATACATCATATATGTTGTTTACAGCGTAGTGTGCTTAGATGTATAGCAATTGTTAATTGCCAAATCAGGGCTTCTGGTGGCAGCTTTAATTTGTTTATTGGTAATCATGCCGACATTAGGCAATCAGAAATGCTTGCTAGCATTAATCGTTTTATCAGTAATCATGCCAACGTTACTCACAATGTATGTAGATGTACAACAAATTCACTGATACTTAATCCACATAGCATATTCCTTTATTTATCTGTGGAAGCAGTCCATTTTAATTTCCTAATCTATATGTTGAAATATGTTCGTAGGTTGGCTTACTAGGCATGGCCCGATCATTTCAAAAGGAGCTTGATCAAATAGCCGAGAAAGCAGATACGTCAACGCCAGCTGGGTTGAGCTTTGTACTAACAGGTAAAACCAGATAATGTTTGTTGCTTCATTATAGGGATGAAAACGGAGCGGAAACGGACGGAACTAAGTGCTACCATATTTGTTTTCATATAATTTTGCAAACACGGAAACGAAAAAAGAAACTGCGAAAATGAATACGGAAACAGATACTACCGAAAACGGACACGGAACGAATACAAAGCGGACACGGAAACAGAAGTGGGTGTTGAACGGAACTTAAAAACCCTTGAATCATAGAGAAATACACACAAAACACAAGCAAATTTAATGGATTTTTTACATGGCTAGAAATAACATCGTTATGTTAGCAACTTAGTGTAGTATTGTAGTAATACTGAACAATTGCATATACAGTCAAGCTAAGTAAATGTGTGGTTGTAGAAGATGGGCTCAAATGATCCATTCTACTCATTGTATAATTGTGTGTCGTTGGTGGTTGGACTACAAAGCAGCCATAGGTCTATAGTAAAAACAGAAATTCCATATTCACGGAAATGGAAAGTTCCGTTTCCACGCCTATTCCACCGGAAAACACCATTCCATTTTTGTTTCCGTTTCCGCATAAAAAATTCCACTTCCACTTTTGTTTTGCAAATTTCCATTTCCGGTTTCATATTTCCTCTCCATTTCCATTTTTCCTCCGGAAAAACGGAAAGTTTCCACTCCATGTTCATCCCTACTTCATTATACCACTTCAAGTTACGGTGGTATATGGTATAAATATTAGGCAACAGCAGAATTGTTGTGTGACAATTTTTATTATTGGCATGATGGTTTCTCTGCTTTTTCTCGTCTGAGTAGTCTTTTGTTGGGCTCTGTACCCCTTGGTTTGTTTGGAAAGATTGTTTTCATACTTCAATAGACCCAATATCTATCTCTCATGGAAACTGGGGGTAGTTTTGACCTCCAGTCTCTCGACCTATAATTCGTTTTATTTTGCGAAGGACACATATCTCCTCATATATACAATAAACATGGTGGTGGTAAATTGCATCACATTATGCTTCAGAACCAAGCATATTGTGAAGATTTGCTATTTTCATAAGATTTTGACCCTTTTTCTTCTGCAATCAATCTAACTATTTTGTTGTTGATATGATGTCTTCCAGAGACAACATTGGCATTACTTCGGCATCCAGATTGCTGTATCTCAGCTTATTCAACAGTAAGCATACTTAGTTCTTGTAGCGTATGTATTTTTTTCAATTCACTGGTAGTCAGTCATATTCGCCAATGTTTCATCACCGAAAATATATATTCGCAAATTTTGAATGGTACACTATACTTTCGTACTTAAGTTTGTAGGTTGCCTAACATCCCATACGAGCACTATATCATGTAATTGATCTCTTTTTTGCCAACCAAGGAAAGGAGTTCTGCCTGTCTTACTAGTGAGATCTTATATATTTGGAATCAGTAAATTTCTAGTTCGGATTTATATTTCTTAATCTCTTTGGTTTTCACTTGTTCTCAAGGTGGATGTCAAACGAAGCATGGATGATGGGGAGAAACGTTTCAATCAACTGTCAATTGAGGAACGAGGCAAGTTTGATGAAGAGACACTCGTGAATGTGAACAGTATCAAGAGGCAAAAGGCAGGCACTCAACGATCAAGCGGTTTTAGCAACGAGTACATTGTGGTATGCTTTTTAAACATTCAAATTAAATGGTGGCAGTCTTTTGATGTTTATATATCTCATACTAGTACTGATATTTGGGACCTTCATAATATGTAGAGCTTCACTTATTCTAGTCCTTCCTACCTACTCGCTCCGTCCTGTAATATAAGAATGTTTTTCAAGCTATGTAGCTTGAAAAACGTTCTTATATTATGGGACGGAAGGAGTAGCAAAATAAACACATTTACTGTGGAAATATTCTCACCCTTGTTGCAAATTTGTTAGCTGCTAATGGTAATCATCATTTCATATCTGAAATTGTTTATTACTTATTTGTAGATTACCATATTGGTTGCTGCTGAGGGAGTGTACAAGCTACCTACTATAAACAGCAGCAGTGACCTGAAGACAGCTCTACAAATGCTTGGTGGCGTACCGTCAAGCAAAATAATGGTATTATCTGCTTGTTTCTTTTCTTTCTTACTGCCTTGTCAACTGTACTGGAGTCAAAAGAATGTAAACCAGCGGCAACCTGGTTACCGTAACTAAAATTAGCAATGATTTGTCATAGATCTGGTTAGGCCCACACAAATTTTGCAGTCCACTAGTATCAAAAAATCTGACATAATTGTGTTGTGCGCACTCAATGAGCAACATCTTGTTAGGTTTCTTGCAATGCATGCTGTTATCCACCTTTGGTTGATTTGCTGAGGCTATAGCAATAGTGTTTAACATTTTCAATGATCTTCTTCATAGGCGGTTGAGGTCTTATGGACACCACAAAATGAGAACGACACATTGTCGGAGCGGGAACTCCTGGAAGATTACCCGCTTTTGAGGCCCCTATAGAAGGATTAAGATGTGTACTGCCCTGCCCCTACAAAGGATTTCATTTTTGACAGCCCAGCTTATTAACTATAGCTCAGATTTTTGCGTTTATAAAATATATACTTGTAAATGAAGTCACTCACTCTTAGCAGCTACAGTACATGAAAGTTTGCTCAACACAACAGTGCAGCATTCAGAATCTGACATAGTATATTGTAGTATCATTCAGTTTTTCTGATGTGACTTAAGTTTGTAAGCAAGCTTCTTCTGCATGAACACATTGGTCGTATTCCCGGTTTGTCGCTTGACGTTCTATTTAACACAGTGAATCATGTCAAGAAACACTGGTGAAGAAACAAATATAATGACAAACCTGCAGTTAAGTAGAAGAATAACATTCCCAAGCAAGAAATTGCATATGCATCAACATTAACATCTGCAAGCAAATGTTTCCACTCAGGCACATCAACACTTTTAATACTTAAGAGCACAACATGTTGTGCTCTTGTCATGGTATTATTTGATTGGCGCTATTTTAGATTTAACAGATGAAACGCAGCGCGCGTGTTAAAAAAAATTATCAGCACCGAAAACAGCACAACAGTAATAAGCAGCAGCAGTAACAAGCAGGAAGTCCGAAATACCCAGAACACAGCATTCGATAACCGAAAACAGCACAACAGTAATAAGCAGCAGCAGTAACAAGCAGGAAGTCCGAAATACCCAGAACACAGCATTCGATAGCAAGAAACAGTGAAAACATATAACCATGAAAAGGGGGTCATAAACAGACTAGTCCACATCTGGGTGAATTTGCAACACAGATCTCGAACCGAAACGTATTGCGATTACATAGTGACAGTACTCGGAAACAATTAACAGGAAGGGTTCAGCCACCAGCCAGCCAAATGACCACCGACAGGGCCAATCACCTCAGGCAGTTGCAGGGCTGTCACCTCCGATCTCACGCCTAGCATAGTCCCTGGCGCCATCCTTGTCCACGATCTTGATGGCGAAATTCTGGGGCGCGACGACCAGCCGGAGTCTGATCTCCTTGATGCACTTGTCAACAAGGTCTACCGCTTCCTCAACAGACATGTCAGGGCGGTACAACTTGTCCATCAGCGACAGACAGAAGTACGACCCGTACCCGAATGCTCCCTTGTCGATCTTGTGGAGCGTCGCGATGTAGTCAATGTAGTACATCGATGCACCAGCGTCTTTATCAAACCCTGCAAGTATGATGTTTACGGAGTAGGGATTCTGCAAAATGAAACAAAGACATAATGTCAGAGGAAGAAACACGAATCTGTCAAGAGAAAAATATGAATATGTCGCTACCAAAATCAGTTGATGCTGCATTTGAGTTCAACTAGAGCTCTACAGTAGTAAGTAGTAACCTCACTCAGAAACTAAGGCAAATGGAAAAGGTGGAACGGAGGTGCTGACAAAGTAAATGCAATTATGTTACAAATGGAATAGTTAGGTGGTGTAGCTCGAGTCTGCGCTAAATATCAGAAGTTTTTAATCTGTAAATTGCAGTCAAGATTTCTCTCTAATAAACCTCCAACTAGGAGCCAAACAACAACAAAATTGAAGACGGAGAGTGAATGTGCTAACTTCTGAACTATGCACTTAGTGCAAGTTAAAATATTGCAACATCTAATAAAAATGTTAATGAGTTCGTATGAACTCTCACAAATGGAAACAACAAATTTTGTCAATCAATTATAATACACTACCTCTGTAACTAAATATAGACGTTTTTGCAGTTCAAATTGAACTGCAAAAATGTCTTGTATTTGTTTACAGAGGGAGTACAATACAAGTTTATTTATTAGAAAGGGGAAAACATCAGCCTTAGTGGTTGCAGCCCATATGCAGAATATAGAGTTGGGGAATCCCATCTAATGTAGAGGTGTTCTGGCTGGCCTTAACTTTAACCGGCATAAACACAGCGCACACCAGACATCTAATTTTTCCAGAAAAATGTTTGACAAACAAATAACAGACAATATTCATCAGCAAAATGTAAATACAAACAAGAAAACCTACAAGGCTACACAATAGTAAGGCATAAGCCCCCATTTAAGTCGGCGACAATCCCCAATCACGTACCCAGCGCTTCGAACAACAGGTCTAAACCAGACAGGTAGCCTGAACAAACCCTAAGAAAACAGAACCGGTGTAAGATGGAGCTATCGCCTATGATAAAGGTGGGATAGCAAACCCTAGCCCCTCCCAGAGACACTGCTCACGGGCAATCCACAGCAGAACCGTTAGAGAGTACTTAGAAGGGGAATCAGGGCTGAGGGTATCGGCACCTTGCGGAGGGCGGTGGCGAGCTCGCCGCGGGTGAAGTTGGCGGTGGCGGCGGTGCTGAGCGGCATGTTGTTGCGGAACTGGTAGAGGTGGAGGTTCTTCTGGATGAACTCGGTGAACTGCACGCTGTTGTCGCCGGCGACCACCAGGGAAAAAAAAGCCAGATCGGGTCAGATCGAACAGAAAAAACGAAGGCAGATCG
>NC_041387.1:25326250-25326616 GCF_002162155.2 Triticum dicoccoides
GAAGTTGGCGGTGGCGGCGGTGCTGAGCGGCATGTTGTTGCGGAACTGGTAGAGGTGGAGGTTCTTCTGGATGAACTCGGTGAACTGCACGCTGTTGCCGCCCGACGCCCCCAGAAAAAAAAAACAAAGCCAGATCGGGTCAGATCGAGACGGCAAAGCCGCCCCCAACAGAAAAGCGAGCCCGGAACCGCCGGGGCGGGCGGATCGGCGACGGGCGTGGAGGGGTGCTTACCGGTCGCCGGGCTCCCCGGAGGCGCCCATGAGCTTGTGGGAGTCGAGGAGCATGATCTTGTCCTCGTCCGTCTTGTGGACGAGGATGCTCTGCACGGCGGACGTGTCCGCGGCCACGACCGCGAAGTCGCGGCC
>NC_041387.1:25326661-25337429 GCF_002162155.2 Triticum dicoccoides
TTGGGGGACGGACGGGCGGACGAGCGAGCAGACGGCGAGAGAGGTATTTGGGGGAGTGGGGAGTCGAGTTCGGCTTCGGTCCCAAGAAAGGAACGAGCCGAGAGAGTCACAGAGACGAGGACTTCGGGCCAGAGTGGGCTGGGCTGGGCCGCCTTGCGGTATTGGCCTGTGGCGCTGGTGCAGCTGTGTGTGCTTTTGTTGCCTCAAAAAAAAGCCGTGTGTGTTTTTGTTTTTCTTCGAGAGAAGTCCACATTTCAACCTCGAACTAACCACTCAGTTTGATTTACAACCCTGAACTACGAAACCAGTTGAAATACACTTTGAACTAACTACGAGGTCCAAAACTCAACCCTGGTCTCGGTTTTGTGTCGGTCAAGCGGTTTTGACCAAAGTCAACGCTGACTGGACTGCTGACTAGGCAACCGGGAAATTGAAAATAACTTCTCTTTCACTCCTATCTTTCTCTCTCTTTCTCCGCCGCCGGGTACTGGATGCCCGTGCCCTACTGGACTCGGTCCTTGCTACTGTTGCCGCTGCCTGTAGAAAGTGAAGTGAGGTAGACAACTGTATTGATTCTCTCAGTGTACATTTATTGATTTATACAGAGATCACCTAAAAAAAACTATCTTAACTAACTTAGCTATGCACAGGCTAACCACCCCTAGAAATGAGTAGTAGCATGCAGATCGTGGGCTGGCGCCGACGGCAGACAGAGGCAGGGGCGGCTGGGTGATGAACAGAGATAGAGAGAACGAGCGGAAGCGGCTGCATCGTTTTACTCATCGGCAGAGAGAGATAGAAGAGGGGGTAGAGTTTTGTTCTTGTTTTTTTTTATTTTCTGGGTGCCTAGTCAGCAGTCCAGTCAGCGTTGACTGCGGTTAAAACCGCTTGACTGACACAAAACCGAGACCAGGGTTGTGTTTTGGACCTCGTGGTTAGTTCGGGGTGTATTTAGACCGGTTTTATAGTTCGGGGTTCTAAATCAAACCAAGTGGTTAGTTCGAGGTTGAAATGTGGACTTCTCTCTTTTTCTTTCCTACTTGGAGTTGATGATGAGCTCATATGTGAAACCAACAATCTCCAGCGATAAACAGATGCGCCTCTATCCAACATTGGGGGAATAGCAACATTCCAAGAACATACATAAAGTCTACTCACACATGGGATCCAACACAAACAAACAAATACATCACTACTTTCGTGCGAGGCCAACACTTACAAAATGGATAAGTAACAAATGCATAGATGCGACTCCAAATCAATACGATGCCTTTGTTTTCTCTTCAACCAGATTATTTCAACATTTACAGAAAAGAATAAATAACAAGTGCATAAACGCACCAAGAGCAGACCACCACTGAGGATAATTGAAAGTGTGACTAATCCCCGGGGTGATTTTGGTAATTAATAGCAACATATATGTCATTGATCTAATAAACATTGATGATAGATTTCAGAAAAGATCAATGATTGGCATGGCATGGACTACTGGATGTGGACCCCTCAAAGTGTGAAGGTCAAGATTGGCTACCCCAAGACTCTACATTTTTGGTTTAGTGATCCAAGATCATATTGAGTCCCTTAGGAAAGTCGATAGTATTAAAAGGGGATGAGGTATTGTTGATGAGGTTGTTGCTCAAAGTGTTTAGTGATATTGCTCCAAAAACCCTCAATCACTTTCCCACAAACACATCTGTCCAAACTCGAATTCCTCATTTCGTCCACTGATACTGTCCATTCCGGACCCACCGAGATGATCATTCTTCTGCAAGAGCGAAACCCTAACAAATCGGTCTGACCGAAATGGTTCTCGGTCCCACCGAGACACCCTTGCCAACTCTCTGTCATCTGTTGCAATTATTTTGATCTAACCGAGTTTTGCAATCAGTGCCACTAAGATGGCTTGCCAAGTCTCTGCTGCCTTGTTGCGTTGCTTCGGTCTCACCGAGATAATGCAATCGGTGCCACCGAGATGAGGTTTTGCCCTAGCCATTGCACTTCGGTCTGACCGAGTCGGTATAGTCGGTCTCACCAAAAAGCCTAACGGTCAAGTCTTTTGCACTAGTCGGTCTCACCGAGATTTTCATATCGGTGCCACCGAGTTGGGTCAAAGACTTGTAACAGTTGGATTTTTGGTGCTGCCTATCTATACCCCTCCACCGCCACTTACTCTCATGAGAGAGCCATCAGAACGAAACACAACTATCACCATTCATTTCTGAGAGAGAATCACCTGCTCATGTGTTAAAATCAAGAGATTCCATTCCTACCATTTGAATCTTGATTTCTAGCCTCCTCAAGTTGCTTTCCACTCCAATCCTTCTCCCACCCAAGCCAAATCTGTGTGTGTGAGAGAGAGATTGAGTGTTGAGGAGACTATCATTTGAAGCACGAGAGAAAGGAGTTCATCACCAACACAACATATATTACCTTTTGGAGAGTGGTGTATCCTAAATTGGTTAGTTGTCACTTGGGAGCCTCCAAAATCATGTGGAGTTAAACCAAGGAATTTGTAAGGCAAGGAGATTGCATACTTCATGAAGATCTACCCGAGTGAGGCTAGTCCTTCGTGAATGTAAGCCATGGTGGAATAGACAATGTTTGCTTCTTCGTGGACCCTTCGTGGGTAGAGCCCTCCGTGGAATCGTGCAATTGTTACCCTTCGTGGGTTGAAGTCTCCATCAACGTGGACGTACAATAGCACCACCTATCGGAACCACGCCAAAAACATGTCTTCATTTCGTTTGAAATCTCCAAACCCCTCCTTTATTTACATATGCAATGATTTACTTTCCACTGCTACACTCTTAGAATTGCATGTGTAGGGTGATACTTGACTTGTTAGAATTGCTAAAATCTGCTTACAATTAAAATTGGGAAAATGTTAGCTTTTATTTGGTCAAGTAGTCCAATCACCCCCCCTGGACATACTTTCGATCCTACAATAAGCCTCCGCCGTGTGTATTGAATCAACATGTGCCAATCCAAAACTTCATGCTGCTAGAAATCCACCATGATCATCCCAAATTATATCCCATGTGCACCCTCGCTCATCATCATCAAATATGCAGCGACAACAATCAACATAACAAAACCCTCAGGTGGCTTAGTCTACCTATGACAAATGATGCCACCCTATTTATTCTCGGTTCTAGCATAATTTAAATGTAAAGCAAGTATAGCTTGCACTGACCTAGCTGGTATCTTGTTACGGTACCACTGCTATCTTCCACTCTTAATCTATAGCAAATACCAGGGGAACTCGAATTTGGTGGCAATTACAAAGAAGCTATGGTACACAACTGGGGGATTTGGTTGGGGAAGAAGAACACGGGAGAGAGGGTAGGTGGTGGCCAATGATGTTTTTCCGTTGTCGTGATCCACTAGTAGAAAAAGGGGCAAATATGAGACACATTAGTGCCGGTTTGATTTTGAGCCGGCACTAATGTGTCCATTAGTGCCGGTTCCAACGGCTAGCCGGCCGCTCTCATTAGTACCGGTTCGTGGCAAACCTTTAGCACCGGTTCGTGGCACGAACCGGTACTAAAGAGAGTGGTGGCAGGATGTTGTCAGTCTGGGGCCCTACCAGCACCTTTAGTACCGGTTCGTGGCACGAACCGGTACTAAAGGACATCGTACATAAACCCTTCGTCCACCCGAGCCACTCTGTTCTTCCCCTTTCCCCTCACTTTCCTCTGTTCTTCCTCTCTCTTCCTCGAGCTCCTCACAAATTTTGCCCAAAATTTGTCAAGATTTGAAGGCCCCTGAGGGAGTCCTGGACTAGGGGGTGTCCGGATAGCCGAACTATCATCATCGGCCGGACTCCAAGACTATGAAGATACAAGATTGAAGACTTCGTCCCGTGTCCGGATGGGACTTTCCTTGGCGTGGAAGGCAAGCTTGGCAATACGGATATGTAGATCTCCTACCATTCTAACCGACTCTGTGTAACCCTAGCCCTCTCCGGTGTCTATATAAACCGGATGGCTTTAGTCCATAGGACGAACAACAATCATACCATAGGCTAGCTTCTAGGGTTTAGCCTCCTTGATCTCGTGGTAGATCTACTCTTGTAATACCCACATCATCAATATCAATCAAGCAGGACGTAGGGTTTTACCTCCATCAAGAGGGCCCGAACCTGGGTAAAACATCGTGTCCCTTGTCTCCTGTTACCATCCGCCTAGATGCACAGTTCGGGACCCCCTACCCGAGATCCGCCGGTTTTGACACCGACATTGGTGCTTTCATTGAGAGTTCCTCTGTGTCGTCACCAATAGGCTCGATGGCTTCTTCGATCATCAACAACGACACAGTCCAGGGTGAGACCTTCCTCCCCGGACAGATCTTCGTATTCGGCGGCTTTGCACTGCCAGCCAATTTGCTTGGCCATCTGGAGCAGATCGAAAGCTACGCCCCCGGCCGTCAGGTCAGATTTGGAAGTTTGAACTTCACGGCTGACATCCACGGGGACTTGATCTTCGATGGATTCGAGCCACAGCCGAGCGCACCGCACTGTCACGACGGGCATGATTTAGCTCTGCAGCCGGACAGTAACCTGGAGGCCGCACACGAGTCCGCTCCGATCTTCAATTCGAAGCCGGCTGCGCAGATCGAGGACGGGTGGCTAGACACCGCCTCGGGGGCTGCAACCTCTACGGCGATAGAGCCGAACACTGACCTTGTCCCTCATGAAGCTCGTGACTCCGAGGTGCCGGACTCCTCGCCGGACTCCGAACCTCCCACGCCCCCTCCAATCGAATCCGATTGGGCGCCGATCATGGAATTCACAGCTGCGGACATCTTTCAACACTCACCTTTTAGCGACATCTTGAATGTGCTAAAGTATCTCTCGTTATCAGGAGAGCCCTGGCCGGACTGCGGTCAGGACGGTTGGGATGCGGACGACGAAGAAATTCAAAGCCCACCCACCACCCACTTAGTAGCCACTGTCGATGATCTAACCGACATGCTAGACTTCGACTCCGGAGATATCGACGGTATGGACGACGATGCCGGAGACGACCAAGAACCAGCGCCTACTGGGCACTGGAAAGCCACCTCAACTCACGACGTATACATGGTGGATGCGCCAAAAGGAAGCGATAACAAGGAACAACGGGACGTGGCGAAGGACAACTCCCCCGACAAACAACCAAAACGGCGAGCAAGCGCCGCCCGAAGTCCCGCCTCGATAACAACGGCACCCATACTGACCCGGCCTTAGAGCAGGGCGAAGCAGTGGACGACGAACATGCCACCAAGCAACCATCCGAACAGGATGAATTGGACAAGCAACCCATCCCCGGTGAAAACAACAGTCCAAACGATCTCACGCCGAACACATCACCGGAGCATAAGAACCTTCACAAAAAGCTCGTCGCCACTGCAAGAAGTTTGAAGAAGCAAAAGCGGAAGCTCAAAACAGCAGAGGATGCACTCAGAATGAGATGGAGCAAAGTACTCAATACCGCAGATAAATACGGCGATAGCCACCAGGCAAAGAGCTACCCGAAGCGCAAGCTGTTGCCCGAATTTGACGAGGAGGCCGTAGAGCCCCCACAGTCAAAAAAGAAAGAGGCCGCCTGGCCGGATAGACGACCAGATGACAGGCTAAGAGCGGCAAGGGGCGCCGCACACAAGCCGGCACACGATCCACATAAGGATCCTCGCAAAAAGGATGACCCGGTCAGGTCCATCTATGGGCCAAAAAAGAAGACTCCAGGAAGCAACACAACCCGCCGAGTGTTTGAAGACAACGGCACACCCAAATACAGGGGCGCCGCACACCCACTATGTTTCACCGACGAGGTACTGGATCATGAATTTCCAGCGGGATTCAAACCCGTAAACATAGAGGCATATGACGGAACAGCAGACCCCGGAGTCTGGATTGAGGATTATATCCTACACATACATATGGCCAGAGGAGATGACCTCCATGCCATAAAATACTTACCCCTCAAGCTCAAAGGGCCAGCTCGGCATTGGCTCAAAAGCCTCCCGGAAAACACCATTGGAAGTTGGGAAGAGCTCGAGGATGCGTTTCGAGCAAATTTTCAGGGGACTTATGTCCGTCCTTAGGATGCAGACGATTTAAGTCACATAACTCAACAGCCCGGAGAGTCAGCATGCAAATTCTGGAACAAGTTCGTCACCAAAAAGAACCAAATAGTCGACTGTCCGGACGCCGAAGCCTTAGCAGCCTTTAAGCATAACGTCCGAGACGAATGGCTCGCCAGACACCTCGGCCAGGA
Organism: Triticum dicoccoides; assembly: GCF_002162155.2. Lineage (NCBI taxonomy): Eukaryota > Viridiplantae > Streptophyta > Magnoliopsida > Poales > Poaceae > Triticum > Triticum dicoccoides. Next base: position 25,332,919 of record NC_041387.1, read on the forward strand.
AAAACCAAGAACAATGGCCGCATTAACAAGCCTCATGACCCGCTTTTGCGCGGGGGAAGACAGCTGGCTGGCTAGATGCAGCACCAGCAACCCGAGTACATCCAAAGTCAAGGATGGAAATGGGAAATCACGACGCAGAAAAGATCAGCGCCGGAATAAGGAAAATGGCCCAAATAGCACGGCGGTCAACGCCGGATTCAAAAGCTCTCGGTCGAATAATAAAACACTGCCCCTCAAGGACAACAGTGACGAGCTATCCAACCTAAACAAAATTTTGGATAGGATATGTCAAATACATAGCAGCCCCGGGAAGCCTGCAAACCATACCCACAGAGATTGTTGGGTCTTCAAGTAGTCCGGCCGACTTAACGCCGAACGCAAGGGGCTCGACACACCAAGCGAAGACGACGACGAACCCCACAAGCAGCACGCCGGAAACCAGAAGACTTTCCCACTAGAAGTCAAAACAGTGAACTCACTTCATGTGATAACACGGAAACATAGTGCGGCACCTGCTATACCAGGACACCGTCCGCAGAATGGGGATAGACCCTACCAAAATTCACCATAGCAGCACTTCCTTCAAAGGAGTGACGCCTGGCCTTTACGCCAAATGTACAGGCTCTGTACTACTAGAGGTCGTGTTCAGTTCATCCGACAACCTCCGTCACGAAAAGCTCATTTTCCATATCGCCCCATTCAAAAGTAGCCATCAAGCACTACTGGGACGCTAAGCATTCACCCGCTTTAACACAATACCGCATTACGCGTCTCTTACGCTTAAAATGCCTGGTCCACGCGGCATAATCTCAGTAAAGGGTAAATCTGAGTGTTCCTCGACCACGGAAAACGTGAGACTGCGTTGACAGCCGCACACTAATCCGACCTTGCTGGTCAAAGCCCCTAAAAACAGGTCATTCAGACCTTGGACACGGTTAGGCGAGTCCGGCATAAATAAACAAGGGGCTTCTCCGCCGCATACCTCTTTACAAGGGGCTGCACATATAAACAATGAGAGCCAATAAAGCTCAACTTTATCATACTTGATTTTAAATACATCTTTTGCACGATATTTTTCCAAACTAAGTTCTTCTCCTTTACAGATGAAGCACGTGCTACACCCGTCCAGGATACAGCACAACGGAGACACAGGCGTAGACGTGCAGCAGGGACCCGTTATAAGGATTCTTTTCAAATTAAGACCCTGCGTAAACCTTTCTTACTGTCTCTTGTTGATACACATCCCCTGGTTTCTTACCATCACCAAGGAGGAGGCTGGCGTTTTGGCATCGGCCGCATCAGAAGTTCTCGCCCGTACCTGGACACTAGGGGCTTAGGGCATTGTTCTGCCCGGTATCATAAAGACCGAATACCTCAGGGAGTGTTCGGTGAGGGAGTCCTGGATTAGGGGGTGTCCGGATAGCCGGACTACCATCATCAGCCGAACTATCATCGGCCGGACTATCATCATCGACCGGACTCCAAGACTATGAAGATACAAGATTGAAGACTTCGTCCCGTGTCCGGATGGGACTTTCCTTGGCGTGGAAGGCAAGCTTGGCGATACGGATACGTAGATCTCCTACCATTGTAACCGACTCTATGTAACCCTAGCCCTCTCCGGTGTCTATATAAACCGGATGGCTCTAGTCCGTAGGACACAACAACAATCATTACAATCATACCATAGGCTAGCTTCTAGGGTTTAGCCTCCTTGATCTCGTGGTAGATCCACTCTTGTAAACATCTACAATATCAATATCAATCAAGCAGGACGTAGGGTTTTACCTCCATCAAGAGGGCCCGAACCTGGGTAAAACATCGTGTCCCTTGTCTCCTATTACCATCTGCCTAGACGCACAGTTCGGGACCCCCTACCCGAGATCCGCCGGTTTTGACACCGACATTGGTGCTTTCATTGAGAGTTCCCCTGTGTCGTCACCGATAGGCTTGATGGCCTCTTCAATCGACAACGACGCAGTCCTGGGTGAGACTTTTCTCCCCGGACAGATCTTCGTATTCGGCGGCTTCGCACTGCGGGCCAACTCACTTGGCCATCTGGAGCAGATCGAAAGCTATGCCCCTGGCCGTCAGGTCAGGTTTGGAAGCCTAAACTTCACGGCCGATATCCGCGGGGACTTGATCTTCGATGGATCTGAGCCACAGCCGAGCGTGCCGCGCTGTCACGATGGGCACGACCTAACTCTGCCGCCGGACAGCACCTTGGAGGCCGCACATGAATCCGCTCCGACCCATAGTCCGGAGCCGATCGCTCAGATCGAGGACGGATGGCTGGACACCGCCTCGGGAGCTGCAACTTCTACGGTGATGGAGCTGAACACTTACCTTGTCCCGCATAAAGCTCATGACTCCGAGGTGCCGGACTCTCTGCCGGACTCCGAACCTCCTGCGCCCCTGCTGGTCGAATCCGACTAGGCGCCGATCATGGAATTCACCGCTGCGGACATCTTTCAGCACTCACCCTTCGGCAATATCTTAAATTCGCTGAAGCATCTCTCGCTATCTGAAGAGCCCTGGCCGAACTACGGCCAGGATGGTTGGGATGCGGACGACGAAGAAATTCAGAGCCCACCCACCACCCACTTCGTAGCCACCGTCGACGACCTAACCGACGTACTCGACTACAACTCCGAAGACATCGACGGTATGGACGACGATGCCGGAGAATATGAAGAACCAGTGCCTACAGGGCACTGGAAGACCACCTCGTCATACGACATATATATGGTGGACACCCCAAAAGATGGGGACGGCGAAGAAGCAACGGAGGCCGATTCCTTAAAGAAACAGCCCAAGCGCCGACATCAGCGGCGCCGCTCTAAATCCCGCCACAGCAAGAATAGAGATTCCGGCACAGGAGATAATAACACCCCAGAAAGTGCCGAAGACAATCCCCTCCAGCACGATCCAGCGCAGGAGGAGGCAGAAGCAAGCCCTCACGAGAGGGCGGCAGACGAAGAGGTCGAGGATGATAATTACTTACCTCCCTCCGGAGACGAGGCAAGCCTCGACGACGACGAATTCGTCGTGCCTGAGGATCCCGTCGAACAAGAGTGTTTCAGACGCAGGCTAATGGCCACGGCAAACAGCCTAAAGAAAAAGCAGCAACAGCTTCAAGCTTATCAAGACCTACTGGCCGACAGATGGACCGAGGTCCTCGCGGCCGAAGAGTATGAACTCGAACGCCCCTCCAAAAGTTACCCAAAACGCAAGTTGCTCCCCCAACTAGAGGAGGAAGCGTACAAACCTGCATCACCAGCGCACAATACGGCAGACCGACCACCTCGTGGCCGCGACAGAGAGGCATGCAAGCCCTCCACCAAAACCGTACCCCGACATCGCTCAAAAAGCATGAATCCACGGGGGAACGCGCCGGACTTGCGGGATATATTGGAGGACAAGGCAAGACAATCCAGATCTATCTATGGATCACGTGGGCGCCCCAAGACCCACGACGAATACCGTCGCGCCGGATACAACTACTCCGGCTGGGCCGAACACAGCAGACAACGCTCTCTCGAGCTACGTCGCGATATTGCTCAATACAGAGGCGCCGCACACCCACTATGCTTCACTGATGAAGTAACGGATCATCAAATCCCTGAAGGGTTTAAACCCGTTAATATCGAATCCTACGATGGCACAACAGACCCCGCGGTTTGGATTGAGGATTATCTCCTCCATATACATATGGCCCGTGGCGATGATCTTCACGCCATCAAATATCTCCCGCTCAAGCTTAAAGGACCAGCTCGGCATTGGCTTAACAGCCTGCCCGCAGAGTCAATTGGATGCTGGGAAGACCTGGAAGCCGCATTCCTCGACAACTTCCAGGGCACGTATGTGCGACCACCGGACGCAGATGACCTAAGCCACATAATCCAGCAGCCAGACGAATCGGCCAGGCAATTCTGGACACGGTTCTTAACAAAGAAAAATCAAATCGTCGACTGTCCGGATGCAGAGGCCCTCGCGGCCTTCAAACATAACATTCGCGACGAGTGGCTGGCCCGGCACCTAGGATAGGAAAAGCCGAAATCCATGGCAGCCCTCATGTCACTCATGACCCGCTTCTGTGCGGGAGAGGATAGCTGGCTAGCTCGCAACAACAACCTCAGCAAAAACGCTGACAGTCCGGATACCAAGGACCGCAATGGCAGGTTGCGTCGAAATAAAAACAAATGCCGCATTAACGGCGACAGCAATGAGGATACGGCAGTCAACGCCGGATTCCGAGGCTCCAAGCCCGGTCAACGGAAGAAGCCATTCAAAAGAACCACTCCGGGCCCGTCCAATTTGGACCGAATACTCGACCGCTCCTGTCAAATACATGGAACCCCCGAAAAGCCAGCTAACCACACCAACAGATATTGTTGGGTATTCAAGCAGGCAGGCAAATTAATCGCCGAAAACAATGACAAGGGGCTACACAGCGATGACGAAGAAGAAACCCGGCCGCCGAACAACAGAGGACAAAAGGGATTCCCCCC
>NC_041387.1:25337874-25348909 GCF_002162155.2 Triticum dicoccoides
TACCCAAGAGGGAGCGGAAGCATGCACTAAGGGACGTATACGCGATGGAGCCAGTCGCCCCAAAATTCAACCCATGGTCCTCTTGCCCGATCACTTTCGATCGAAGAGACCATCCGACCAGTATCCGCCATGGCGGATTCGCCGCATTGGTTTTAGACCCAATCGTCGATGGATTTCACCTCACAAGAGTCCTAATGGACGGCGGCAGTAGCCTGAACCTGCTTTATCAGGATACAGTGTGCAAGATGGGCATAGACCCTTCAAGGATTAAACCTACAAAGACAACCTTCAAAGGCGTCATACCAGGTGTTGAGGCCAGTTGTACAGGCTCAGTTACACTGGAAGTGGTCTTCGGATCCTCGGATAATTTCCGAAGCGAGGAGTTAATCTTCGACATAGTCCCGTTCCGCAGTGGCTATCACGCTCTGCTCGGACGAACCGCGTTCGCAAAATTCAACGCGCTGCCGCATTATGCATACCTTAAGCTCAAGATGCCAGGACCTCGTGGAGTCATAACGGTCAATGGAAACACGAAACGCTCCCTCCGAACGGAGGAACATACAGCGGCTCTCGCGGCAGAAGTACAGAGCAGCCTTTTAAGGCAATTTTCGAGTCCGGCCGCTAAACGACCGGACACGGCCAAACGCGCCCAGAGCAACATCAACCAAGACCACCTGGCACGTTCTGAGCACGCGTAGCAATGCGGCCTCAACCCCAGTCCTGGATTAGGGGGTGTCCGGATAGCCGGACTACCATCATCAGCCGAACTATCATCGGCCGGACTATCATCATCGACCGGACTCCAAGACTATGAAGATACAAGATTGAAGACTTCGTCCCGTGTCCGGATGGGACTTTCCTTGGCGTGGAAGGCAAGCTTGGCGATACGGATACATAGATCTCCTACCATTGTAACCGACTCTATGTAACCCTAGCCCTCTCCGGTGTCTATATAAACCGGATGGCTCTAGTCCGTAGGACACAACAACAATCATTACAATCATACCATAGGCTAGCTTCTAGGGTTTAGCCTCCTTGATCTCGTGGTAGATCCACTCTTGTAAACATCTACAATATCAATATCAATCAAGCAGGACGTAGGGTTTTACCTCCATCAAGAGGGCCCGAACCTGGGTAAAACATCGTGTCCCTTGTCTCCTGTTACCATCCGCCTAGACACACAGTTTGGGACCCCCTACCCGAGATCCGCCGGTTTTGACACCGACATTCGGCGTCTCGAGTTAGGCCTTATATGCATCAGCTCTGAATCATGTCTCTGGTCAAATGTTGGGTTTGCTCGGCTCCTGTGTTTTGCTGCCTTACGTTCCGCTCCATCGGCTAACGCGGCACCAGGAGAACTACTGCGATTGTGCCCCGGTTCGGCCGGGCGAGCACCTCAGTAGAGAAAGCCGAAAACTGACTGTCATGATATAGCGAGAGACTGGTCAACCACTCGATCGACTACTGGATTGTTTAGAATTCCTCCGCTTTGACGAAGGACCGCTTCCAGGTCAGGCACATACGCGCCCCGTGTTCGGAGAAGCGCGGTGGCTCTAGGGGCTATATAGTAGCCCCACCTTCAAGCTCCTATGGCTAAGTGAAAGTGAGAAAGCATTATAGTCCGGTTGCCTAGTTTGCTACGCTATCACCTCCTTCAAAGGACCAAGACATTGGATTAAGTGTGAAAAAGCACTTTTCTTTTGCAACCACCCCCGCACCATGTGCGTGGGGGCTGAAGCCAAAGACTGCCATCTTTCAGGTTATACATACATATACGGCCGCACAGGAGATAGTTCAATACTTGAACGCACAAGTATAAAAAGCTATTGCATTATAAACATGATCTCACAAATCATACACGTCATTTGAACATAACATCTTTCGAGCACTGCGACTCTATTAAACGAGCGCCCTGCAGGACTTCCTCAAAATAGTGCTCGGCGGGTAATCGGCCTTTGTCCGAACCCCGGGATGCAACAGCGGTGGCATCCATCTCCGCCCAGTATGTCTTAACACGGGCAAGAGCCATCTGTGCACCCTCTATGCATGCCGACCGCTGCATCGCCTCGATATGCAGCACCGCCCCAAGGAATTGCTGCAACAAGCCAAAATAACTCTCCGACTTGGGCCTTTCTGGCCACAGATGAGCCACCACATCTGTCATGGCAAGTCCGGACAGCCTATTCAGCTCAGCCCACTCCGCCAACCGATCAGTCAACGGAAATGGACGCTCCGGACTATGGAATTGAGACCAGAAAAGCTCTTCCATTTCGTGATCCTTCTGGCTTCGGAAGTGCACGACTGCGTCCGCCGCACTCGCCGCCAAATCCAGATAAGGATCCTCCGCACCACACAATTGGCCCAACTGAGCATACTTCGGATCCGTGAACTTCCTACGCAGCAGAAAGGGCTTTCCAGCCGCAATGTTTCCGGCCTGACACATTTCCTCCTTCATAGCCCGCATCACACTACGGGCATCCTTGGCTTCGGCGACGGCTTTCTTCAGGTCCTCTTGCTCCGCTCGGCGTTCTCTTTCAAGAACCTCATAGCGGTCGGTAGCATATTTTAATCTCATGGCCATTCCGGCCATCTCCTCCCTGCTTCGGCAGTGAACAGCCTTTTCGGCTTTTAGCTCTTCTGCTGCCTTCGAGGCAGCCGCATCACTTTTCCTGGCTTGCTCCTTGGCTTGAGCAAGCTCTGCTGGAAGGTCTTCCACAGCAGCGGCACCATCTGCATCAAGCACACATATTGTAAGAAACGGGCATCAGCTCCCTTACTCGGTGACCACGGAGCAACCATTTACCTTGTGACTCATCAAATCGTTTATTGACCAGCGCAATGTCCGCATCCGCAACGTCGAGTTGCCGCTTCAGCTCGGCAGCTCCATCAGTCCGGCTGGCCACTGATCGTTCCACCACCTGCATGGGAAAGGCAACATTCTATAACTGAGATAATGATCCTCGGCACGCTATCACTTTCGACAGCATACCAAGTCTCAGGGGCTACTATCTATATAGGGCGCACTCCATGTGCAAAACTCTCAAAAGGTATGTCATTTTTTGCATACCTCAAACCCCGTCAGTAAACTTCCGACGGCCTCATACAACCCGCTCTTGGCGGATGAGATCCTTTCAATCACCATACTCATTAATGTGCGGTGATCTTCTGAGATAGACGCCCTCTCAAGCAAATCCTGCAACTCCACCGGCCGTACTCCAGTGGGTGCCGAACTCCTCGGCCCCGCCGGACTCGGGGAGACCCTCCGTGACGACACCTCAGGGTCGTCCGCCCCGCCTGACGGGGCGGCATATGGAGGCGTTTCGCTCTCCATCATCTCCGGACGAAGGTCCCCCGAAGATGAGCTCTGCTGAGAAGGGTTGAGATCCGAACTACAAGGTGAAAACTTTGGTTAACCTTAGAAATAAAGTAGCGATGTCCCCTATTACAAAACCCCGCTTTTTTTACTTACGGCTCGCTGGAGGGCTGATTCCTTTGGGGAGACTGTGCGGCCGGGGCTATTCCCGGCAGGGGACCTTCCGGTGATTTCCTTCCCCGCTTTGAGGCCTTGGCCTCCGGGTCTTCGGAAACGGTCCTCTTCTCCCCCTGGAGGGAGGGACCCTCGATTCCCCCCTTACTGCAAGCCTCCTTGACAGAGGTGGTAGTTTCCATGTGCTCCCCTTTGCCCTCCTCCGAAGGTGCAACCTCCAACATTTTAATTAACACGGGATCCGGCGTGGTCTCAGGGAGGGGGCCGGACACCGTATCAATTTTGCTTGCGCTATCCACTCATGTTCAAGGGATAGCTGGTTAAAAGGCAAACCCATGATGAATAAATGGACAATGTGTCAGTACATAGGGCTACTTACTTGAGTATCCGGGCGATTGCAGCTTAGGCCAGGATCCTCGGTCAAGTCCGGACGCATCTCTTGTGATCCGAAGAACAATTCGTACATCTCCACGGGTGTCAAACCCATGAAGTGTTGGAGAGCTCGTGGTCCCTCCGGATTAAATTCCCACAGGCGGAGGGGGCGACATTTGCAGGGCAGAAGGCGCCGAATTACCATAACCCGCGTCACTACGACCAGATTGATCTCCCCTTCCTGGAGGTCTCGAATCCGGCCCTGCAACAGGGGTACGTCTTTGGACGGCCCCCAGTCGAGCCCTTTGTTGACCTATGACGTCAGCCGTTGTGGAGGGCCCGAGCAAAAGACGGGCGGCGGCCTCTGCTTGCTGCCCCTGGGAACGGTGATATAGAACCACTCCTATTGCCACAAACCGAGCTCCTCCTGAAAAAGGCCCTCGGGCCATGGAGCATCGGCCCTCTTGCTTATAACCGCCCCGCCGCACTCTACTTGACGCCCCACGATCATCTTCGGCTCCACGTTGAAGGTTTTGAGCAACAAGCCGAAGTGAGGGGTAGTGCGGAGGAAGGCTTCGCAGACGACAATGAATGATGAGATGTGGAGGATGGACTCCGGAGCCAAGTCGTGAAATTCCAACCCATAATAAAACATGAGCCCCCTCACAAAGGGATCCATTGGGAAGCCTAAACCCTGGCGGAGGTGAGACACGAACACAACACTCTCGCCGGGCTCGGGAGTAGGAATAACTTGCCCTTGGGCAGGCAACCTATGCAAGATCTCGTAGGTTAAGTACCTGGCGTCTCTCAGCTTGAGCACGTCCTCTTCCGTGACAGAGTAGGGCATCCACCGGCCTCGTAGGTCGGAGCCAGACATTGTCAAAGGTCGAAAGTACCCGAATCTGGAGCCTTGGGTGTTGGAACTCGGGGCGAGGGGCGGATTCGATCGAGGGTTGAAGAAAAAGAACGAGCCTTGGTCTCATTATAAAGAGGGAGAATACCAAGAGCCGTCCCCGTGACCGTTTGGAACCGGCCTTCGATGGAGGGGGCGTGGCAACGGGTGCGGTTGGGTTACCCACGTCCATGTTAATGGGAATCCCGGGATAAGGGGAACACGATCTCTGCTTCGACAAGACGTGCCAAGGAAACCGCTTCGCTAAACGCGCTGAGGTGGTACAATAAAAACAATTCGAGTAAAGCCTTGGTAGTGGTGTGACGTCACGCCACCAAATACGTCAGCAGCTTGAAATTGTGTAAATATTATTCTCTCTACGGGTATGTGGAATTTATTTTGCAGAGCCGGACACTATCCTGGTGTTCACAATCTTCTATAAATTATTTGGAGGAGGAACCCGCCTTGCAACGCCGAAGACAATATGCGCGCCGGACTCGTCGTCATTGAAGCCTGGTTCAGGGGCTACTGAGGGAGTCCTGGACTAGGGGGTGTCCGGATAGCCGAACTATCATCATCGGCCGGACTCCAAGACTATGAAGATACAAGATTGAAGACTTCGTCCCGTGTCCGGATGGGACTTTCCTTGACGTGGAAGGCAAGCTTGGCAATACGGATATGTAGATCTCCTACCATTGTAACCGACTCTGTGTAACCCTAGCCCTCTCCGGTGTCTATATAAACCGGATGGCTTTAGTCCATAGGACGAACAACAATCATACCATAGGCTAGCTTCTAGGGTTTAGCCTCCTTGATCTCGTGGTAGATCTACTCTTGTAATACCCACATCATCAATATCAATCAAGCAGGACGTAGGGTTTTACCTCCATCAAGAGGGCCCGAACCTGGGTAAAACATCGTGTCCCTTGTCTCCTGTTACCATCCGCCTAGACGCACAGTTCGGGACCCCCTACCCAAGATCCGCCGGTTTTGACACCGACAGCCCCATCCATTCAAATGATCACAAAGGTTAGCAACTTTGTCCTTTCAACTCTCATTGCTAGATTATCTCTTGCAATGCTTTGTATAGTGATTAATTTGGGAGGAATTATATTTCCTAGTATTTGATTAATATGCAATTAGAGGTCAAAAATAACACTTAGTTTGCATATGTAGGTGTGGTTTACTTAGTGCCTTCTAAATCTCCGTCATAACCACCGTCGATCGCCCGCACCGTCCCGTCGCCGGCATCACCTTGTGGTGAGGCTCTTGTTCATGAATGTTTTACATTACCAAATTGATGTTTGTGTGATTTGGATATATAGTTACTCGTATAATTGTCTTACTCGTATGTTGTTTGTTATACATAGTGCCATGGTTTTGATATCCGTCCCCGTCAGCCCTCGTCCTTGTTATGATTCGGATGTGGTATATTCTCTTTTAAAACTAGTTGTTGCATTTCGTGTTTATGACAAATTATGCCCATCAAGTTTACATAAATATTTTTATCTAGGAGGTATGTGAACCGGAAATTCCAACCGACCCTATTGTCGAGAGGTTAAATTTAGTTGAAAGAGAAAATGAGTATTTGAAAGAAAAATTGAAAAGAATTGAGGGGAGAAGATGGAATTGGAGTTGCATGTTGCCGATGTCGTCGATGATCACAAGATCAAGATGGAGAAAATGAGGTTGAAGATTAGAAAGATTATAAAATATGCCATTGATAGTGTGGCTTGGTATCATTATGTGGTTGGATCAATTGTTACCTTAGTTGCGATCTTGATCGCATTTGTTGTTGCATTTAAATTCTTTAGCTAGAGAGTTATTTGTTGCATTTAATTAAGTGTTGTATATGAACTTTATGTATGAACTTGTATTAATTTGGTCTATTCGGTGTTGTGTATAATGAAGATATGAGCCGACAATAGATGTATGATGACCGATGCTCTCCCGGGTTCATTAATGGCGTGCATATTTTCTCCTTGCCGCTAAGGCAAACAAGCGGGCGGATGGTTTTATGCCTTGTCCATGTGCTGGCTGTAAGAATGGTCGCAATTACTCTACGTCAAGAACCATTCACGTCCACCTATTTGAGTCCGGTTTCATGCCCCACTATAATGTTTGGACCAAGCACGGAGAAAGATGGGTTATGATGGAAGACAATGAAGAAGAAGAGGACTACGACATCTATCCTGGCCATGGGTTCCCTGAATACGATGATACAACAATGGAGGAAGAAGCTGAGCCGGCAATGCGGGAACAAGCTGAAGAAGAGGCATCAGATGAGCCCGCTGATGATCTAGGTCGGGCCATTGCCGGTGCAAAGAGAAACTGCGCAAGTGATTTGGAGAGGAAGAAGTTGCAGCGCATGTTAGAGGATCACAAGAAATTGTTGTACCCGAATTGCGAAGCTGACAAAAAAAAGTTGGGCACCACACTGGAATTGCTGCAATGGAAGGCAGAGAATGGTGTATTTGACAAGGGATTTGGAAAGTTGCTGGTAATGATAAAGAATATGCTTCCAAAGGACAACGAATTGCCCGAGAGTACGTATGAAGCAAAGAAGGCTGTTTGCCCTCTAGGGTTAGAGGTGTAGAAGATACATGCATGCCCTAATGACTGCATCCTCTACCGCGGTGCGTACGAGGATTTGAACGCTTGCCCGATATGTGGTGCATTGCCTTATAAGATCAGTCACGATGACCCTGGTGATGTCGAGGGCGAGCGCCCCAGGAAGAAGATTCCTGCCAAGGTGATGTGGTATGCTCCTATAATACCACGGTTGAAACGTTTGTTTCAAAACAAAAAGCATGCGAAGGCGATGCGGTGGCATAGAGAATACCGTAAGAAAGACAGAAAGTTGAGAGTACCCGCTGACGGTTCACAGTGGAGAAAAATTGAGAGAAAGTACAGGGAGGAGTTTGCAGGTGACCCAAGGAACGTATGGTTTGGTCTAAGCGCAGATGGCATTAATCCTTTTGGGGAGCAGAGCAGCAACCATAGCATGTGGCCTGTGACTCTATGTTTGTATAACCTTCCTCCTTGGTTGTGCATGAAGCTGAAGTTCATTATGATGCCAGTGCTCATCCAAGGCCCTAAGCAACCCGGCGACGACATTGATGTGTACCTAAGGCCAATAGTTGAAGAACTATTACAGCTGTGGAATGGAACAGGTGTACGTGCGTGGGATGAGCACGGACTGGAAGAATTTGACCTAAAGGCGTTGCTGTTCGTGACCATCAATGATTGGCCTGCTCTCAGTAACCTTTCAGGACAGACAAACAAGGGATACCGCGGATGCACGCACTGTTTGGATGATACTGACAGTATATATTTGGAGAGTTGTAGGAAGAATGTGTACCTGGGACATCGTCGATTTCTTCCGAGCAGGCATCCCGTAAGAAAGAAAGGCAAGCATTTCAAAGGTGAGGCGGATCATCGGACGAAGCCTCGCCACCGTATTGGTGCTGATGTACATGATATGGTCAAGGATTTGAAGGTAATCTTTGGAAAGGGTCCTGGCGGACAACCTATTCCGAAGGACGTTGACGGACGCGCACCCATGTGGAAGAAGAAATCTATATTTTGGGACCTGCCCTATTGGAAAGACCTAGAGGTCCACTCCGCAATCAACGTGATGCACGTGACGAAGAATCTTTGCGTGACCCTGCTTGGCTTCTTGGGCGTGTATGGGAGGACAAAAGATACACCAAAGGCACGAGAGGACCAGCAACGTATGCACGGAAAAGACGGCATACATCAGGGTCAGGCCAGCTACGCTCTTACCAAAGAAGAGAAGGAAATCTTCTTTGAATGCCTGCTCAGCATGAAGGTACCGTCTGGCTTCTCGTCGATAAGGGAATAATAAATATGGCAGAGAAAAATTTCCAGAACCTAAAGTCTCATGACTGCCACGTGATTATGACGCAACTGCTTCCGGTTGCATTGAGGGGGCTTCTATCGGAAAACGTTCGATTAGCCATTGTGAAGCTATGTGCATTCCTCAATGCCATCTCTCAGAAGGTAATTGATCCAGAAATCATACCAAGGTTACAGAATGATTTGGTGCAATGTCTTGTCAGTTTTGAGTTGGTGTTCCCACCATCCTTCTTCAACATCATGATGCACGTCCTAGTTCACCTTTGCGAAGAGATTAACATTTTGGGTCCTGTATTTCTACACAATATGTTCCCCTTTGAGAGGTTCATGGGAGTCTTGAAGAAATATGTTCATAACCGTGCTAGGCCAGAAGGAAGCATCGCAAAGGGCCATGAAAATGAGGAGGTCATTGAGTTTTGTATTGACTTCATTCCTGACCTTAAGCCGATTGGTGTTCTGAATCGCGGCATAAGGGCAGACTGAATGGAAAAGGCACACTAGGAGGGGATCAAATAATATGTATGGACGAGCATTCTCTCACTGAAGCACACTACACAGTTCTACAGAATTCCGCCTTGGTGGCTCCGTATATGGAGGAACACAAGAATTTTCTACACTCCAAACACCCGGAGAAGTCTGACGACTGGATTACACGTGAACAAACGAGGACTTTTGCCGGTTGGTTGCAGAAACGTGCCATGCACGATGGCGATATTGAAGATGACCTATACTCGTTGTCCCAGTTACCATCTTCTAATATAATGACTTTCAAAGGGTACGAGATAAATGGGAATACATTTTACACGATCGCCCAAGATAAGAAGACCACCAACCAAAACAGTGGTGTCTGCTTTGATGCAACAACCAACACGGGAAAGGAAACATATTATGGTTACATAGAGGACATATGGGAACTTAACTATGCAGGTGATTTGAAGGTCCCTTTGTTTTGGTGCAAATGGGTCAATATGACACGAGGCGGGGTAACGGAAGACCCGCAGTACGGAATGAGAACAGTGGATCTCAAAAATCTTGCGTATGCAGAAGAACCATTCGTCCTAGCCAATGATGTGGCGCAGGTTTTTTATGTGAAAGACATGTCTACCAGGCCGAGAAAAAGAAAAGATAAGGAAGCGAATGGATCATACGACGAGCCAAAGCGCCACATAGTTCTTTCAGGGAAAAGAAACATCATGGGAGTGGATGACAAGACAGACATGTCAGAAGATTATGAAAAGTTTGATGAAATTGCTCCATTCGCAGTGAATATTGACCCGAGCATCCAGTTAAATGATGAAGATTTTCCATGGCTACGGTGCAAAGGGACACACGTGAAGAAAAAGTTTCACACCCAAAGATCCGGGATGTGATCGGCTTCACTATCATCACTTTCTTATGTGTTTCACACCCAGGAGGGAATCTCTGTAATAGTTAGGGTAGTTATGTGTTTTGGCATTTGAAACGCGAAGAAATTTTATGTGCAAACAAATTCTTTCATGCATTTACTATCTCTTTCGAAGTATCAGGGTTTCGGACGAAAACTCATCTATTACAAAGGCATTTCATTTTTAAATAACCTAAGCATTACCAAATTGAATATAATGATAAAACAAAATAATATTAAACATAAGAAAAAAGAATCACTGAAAAATCTTTTTTCAAAGTTAAGTTATTCACAAACTAGTGATTCACACAAATTTCAAATAATTCAAAATTTAAACTATTCAAATTTAAAAACTACCGGCACTAACAGAAAGTTTGTAATTTTTTGTACCTAAAGCAAAAATATTCAGAAAGAAACTCTAAATACAGCAAAAAACAACTAAAAAATTAATAAAACAAAAAAAGCAAAAAAAATAAGAAAATAAAAAAGCCCGCCTACTGGGCCAAAGCGGCCTACATACGACTAGAAACACAACCATCTGTTGGGCCAGGATGCAGGCCCACAAAGGACCAGTAGGCCCACAGGGCAGCAATGAACATGTAGGCCCAGTAGGCCTGCTTAGGAGAGGAGCTCGAGAGAGCTACCGCACTGGGGCTTATAAACCAGTGCGGTAGCCCTTCGACTAGCGAGGTGGGACTAAACTTGCCGCACCGCACTGCGTCGGCACACACCTTTAGTACCAGGTCGTGGCACCAACCGGTACTAAAGGGGGGGGGTCTTTAGTACCGGTTGGTGCCACCACCCGGTACTAAAGGGGGGTGCTTCCCGCCGCTTGGCCTGGCCAAAACAGACCTTTAGTACCGGGTCGTGGCACCAACCGGTACTAAAGGTCCATCCTATATATACAACAGTTGAAAAAATTCACTTTCCCTCTCTGTTTCTTCCCTCCGTCGTGCCGCCCTGCCCCGATCGATGTCGTCCCCGTCGATGTCGCCGCCCCCGCCCCTCGTCCCCGCCCCTC
>NC_041387.1:25349336-25389008 GCF_002162155.2 Triticum dicoccoides
GCCGCGCCCCGCCCCGTCGTTGTCGCCGGCCCGTCCCGTCGCCCCGTCGTTGCCGCCCCGTCCCGTCGCCTCGCCAGTGAGCTCACCCCGGCCGCCATGTTCACACACACACACACACATTACACACTACACACACACACATTATAGAATTTTTTCTGTTTTTTAGTTATAGAAATGTTAGAAATTATTCTGTTTTGTAGTTATAGAAATATTTTTAGAAATGTTAGTTATATAGAAATGTTATAAATTTTTCCTGTTTTTTAGTTATAGAAATATTAGAAATGTTATAATTGTTTCCTATTTTTTAGTTATAGAAATATTTATAAAAATGTTAGCAATTTTTCTGTTTTTTAGTTATAGAAATATTAGAAATGTTAGTTATATAATCAGAAATGTTAGAAATTTTAGAATTAGTTTTAGTTAGATGAATTAGATTAATGTCAAATTGTTAGAATTTGCATATAGAATGTTAGATTAATGTTACTTTTTGCTGGCATATAGTATTTGTTCTCGACGATATGCCCGGCCCGCATCCTCGCCGTCGACCCGTTCGTGACGACGTCATGCTTCAGATGACCCATGTCCAGGACTGGGCTCCGCCGGGCTGGCACTGGGAGGTGCTACCTGGAGGGGCCCGCCGCTTGGTGAGGAACCCGGCCTCGGGTCCCATCGTCGACCCTGATCTCCTTTGGTGGCGTTCGCATGGGCCACATTCAGTGCAGAGGCAGCCGGACCCGCCGGAGGTGGTGCATCGCCATGTCAGGGAGGAAGACGAGCACGTCCATCGCTACATGGCTGCTATGGACGACGTCAGGTTCTCCACTACTTGGCAGGTTCTTTGGGCAGATGACCAGAGATATGATCCTGTGATGGTTCCTTCTCTTTGGGTGTCCACCGCCCGCGCCGCAGGAACCGCGAGTTGCGCCCTAGATTCTTCTATAGTACTCGATCTTTATTAGGTACCTAGCCAGTGATGTATTCGATATATAATATTTGAGACGATGTATTCGAGGTTATATATATTATTCGAGACGATGATGTATATTCGAGATTATATATTAATCGAGACGATGCATATATATATTGCTAATTTATATGATTCAGTTTTTCCTTATTGGTTGCATCCATGCATTGTAATTTGAATACTAAATTGTTCTATATTTCTTCTGTATTAGTTAAGTAAAAGCTATGGCGGACAATACCGGCAAAGACAGAGAAGAGGAATTGTTCGACATCATACGCAGCCCTGGCAGGCTAGATGATCTGAATGAAGCAGATGATAGCTCCCAATATCTGAACAATACCAGAGAGGGTGATGAAAAGATATTCGATCTCGACGACCGAGCCAATGAAGTCATGAACTATGATTCTGATTATGATGACACAAACAATGTTTATGATGACACAGAGAATGCTGATCTTCAAATAACAAAGACTACCGGCGAGGTATATTTATATAAGCAGGCATCTGGTGATCATCACATGTTTTTTTATATTTTAAGATATATGAACGAATCGATCTTCTTCTTTTAGCCCTCCGGATCGAGCAAATCTGCTTCTACAGACAGCAGGACAAAGCGAGGCCCGAGCAGATTGTTGAAGGACGGTGTAAAGTACAACATCAAATTCGTCAAACCTAGTGGCGAACCCTTGACGCCTAAGAACATTGCAAACAAGTGGACTCGTCAGTGCGGAGTTCTTGTGAAGGACAAACTCCCGATCTCCATTCAAGAATGGAAAGAGCCAAAGACTAAACGTCCAGGTGTTACTTGGGTCGATGATAGAGCCAAACAAGACCTTTGGGATTCTCTGATGGAACATTTCACCCTACCAGATTATTTCACTAAAGCAGATGTGGACAAAGTGAAGGGCGCTGCTCTTAAGAAGATGACAATTGCATTCAACACCCACAAGAAAACTGTATGGGCCACCTACCTCACTGCAAAAAGGAAGACTCCAGAATTCAAGGGAACACTGGAGAAGCAAAGAGAACACTGGGACGATTTCGTGAAATTCAAGGATTCAGAAATATCTAAGGAACGGTCGATAAAAAACAAGGCCAATGCCGCAAAAAAGACGCAGTTCCATAGGCTGGGTCCAGGTGGCTACACGGTGGGAATGCCTTAGTGGGATAAGTCTGAGCAAGAGATGGAGGGTGCAGGGGTCACTCCGATTACTAGGAGCTGGCCCCCCAGGTGGAGAACTTGGTTCTATGCGCATGGGGGCATTGGACCCGAAGACAGGCCTGGTTTCGAAGAAGGCAAGTCTAAAAGGAGCCGAACAAAAGATACTTGACGCAATAGAAGAAGCTCGAGCGGGGGTGTTCACGCCCAACAGAGAGAACGACGAGCTTATGCGCGCCCTGGGAAATCCTGAACACCCAGGAAGAACACGAGGCATGGGCGTTATTCCCTGGTATGAGGGCTTTTCGGACTGGAATGACGACTACAGGTCCCGTGCAAGAAAGAAGATGGAGGAGGAGAAGAAGAGGAAGCAGCAACAAATCGACTCACTTAGCCAGGAAAGGGGGTTATCGGTGTCAAAACCGGCGGATCTCGGGTAGGGGGTCCCGAACTGTGCGTCTAGGCGGATGGTAATAGGAGACAAGGGACACGATGTTTTACCCAGGTTCGGGCCCTCTTGATGGAGGTAAAACCCTACGTCCTGCTTGATTGATATTGATGATGTGGGTATTACAAGAGTAGATCTACCACGAGATCAAGGAGGCTAAACCCTAGAAGCTAGCCTATGGTATGATTGTTGTTCGTCCTACGGACTAAAACCATCCGATTTATATAGACACCGGAGAGGGCTAGGGTTACACAGAGTCGGTTACAATGGTAGGAGATCTACATATCCGTATCGCCAAGCTTGCCTTCCACGCCAAGGAAAGTCCCATCCGGACACGGGACGAAGTCTTCAATCTTGTATCTTCATAGTCTTGGAGTCCGGCCGATGATGGTAGTTCGGCTATCCGGACACCCCCTAGTCCAGGACTCCCTCAGTAGCCCCTGAACTAGGCTTCAATGATGACGAGTCCGGCGCGCATATTGTCTTCGGCATTGCAAGGCGGGTTCCTCCTCCGAATAATTCATAGAAGATTGTGAACACCAGGATAGTGTCTGGCTCTGCAAAATAAATTCCACATACCACCGTAGAGAGAATAATATTTACACAAGTTCAATCTCCTGACATATTTTGCGGCGTGACGTCACACCACCACCAAGCCTTTACTCGAATTGTTTTTATTGTACCACCTCAGCGCGTTTAGCGAAGCGGTTTCCTTGGCACGTCTTGTCGAAGCAGAGATCGTGTTCCCCTTATTCCGGGATTCCCATCAATACGGACGAGGGTAACCCAACTGCGCCATTGATTGCTGCGCTTGGGAGATAAGCGAGTTTTATCAGGCCGGTGGGGACGCATGGTTTCGTCCGCCCATATAAGGGGATAAAGATCCACCCTTTTACCTACGCCTTCTTCCTCCTTTGCTTATCCATCTCCGCGAACTCGAGCTCCAGCGCCCAAGTCCGCACATCTCACCTCAACCTTCTCCAACTATGTCCGGAGCGGGAGGCAAGTGGATGGCCTCCTCTGTTACGGAGGGGCACATCGAGAAGCTGCGCAGCGCCGGATATCTATCCAGCGACATCGCGCACCGGCTCCCCGGCGAGGGGGAGCTCATCCCCACCCCCAGGCCCCATGAGAGGGTAGTATTCCTTTCCCATTTCCTTCGCGGACTGGGCTTCCCACTCCATCCCTTTGTCCGGGGGCTCATGTTCTACTACGGCCTGGATTTCCATGATCTGGCCCCGAATTTCATCCTCAACATCTTCGCGTTTATCATCGTGTGTGAGGCCTTCCTCTGCATCCAGCCCCACTTCGGCTTGTGGCTCAAGACCTTCAGTGTCAAGCCGAAGGTTGTGAAGGGCAGCCAAGCGGAGTGCGGAGGCGCCATGGTGGGCAAGATGCCCAATGTTACTTGGCTCGAGGGCACCTTCGTGGAAACCGTTAAGGGGTGGTAATCGGGGTGGTTCTACATCACCGAGACGCGTGACCCTAAATGGGCAGCGGCCCCCGAATTCAGATCTGGCATCCCCATATGGCTCACCTCCTGGAAAGAGAGTGGCCGGACATGGGGTGATTCGGAGGAGCTGACCGGACTCCAAGCCTGCATCCAAAAGCTAGTGAACAAGAAGCTCAAGCTTGTCAACGTGGTCCAGGTCATGCTCATCCGCCGGATTCTCCCTGCCAACAACAGGACTTCAATATGTGGGAGTTCGATTCGGCGCAGCACCAGACTTTGAGCAGGCTCTTCAACACTACGTACGAAGAGGCCTGGAGGGTGCTGTTTAAGGGCGCCGAGGCTCCCGCATCCGCTACCGAAGATCGCGGATTCAGCTCGCAGCGTCCGGCTAGCGAGGTAAGCGATTTTACCCTTTACGGGACACTTGTTTTCCATAGTTTGACTCTATGCGGGATCTAAACTCCCTCTCCTTTGACAGGACTGGCTGAAGAAGGCCGAGCAGACTAACTGTCCGGCCCCTTTGCCAGAAGACCCAGCGGACGCCCGCTTAACGGGGCTGCTGGTTCCGGCACCCCACGTGGTGCCGGAGAAGAAGGCCAAGAAGAAGGCCACGGGCACTCGAAAGAGTTCCCATTTTCAGGTATCATCGGACTTATCGTCCGGTGGCTCCGAGGCGGACTCCTCCCGCGAAGGCGAGGAGGAGAAGAAAGAGGCCTCTCCCCCAGCGGGGGAAGGGAAGAAAAGGAAGGCCTCCCCAATGAGGGAGGCCGAAGGGTCCAAGAAGGGAAGGACTCTTCCCCCGGACTGCTCTGCCAACACCGACGACGACGACGAAGATTGACCTTCAAGGGCCAAGCCCCTGGCGAGATTGTAAGTATCCGGACTCCCGAATAACTTCATGATTTTTCTTTTCGCCACATGGTGTCTTTCTAATGCCGCATACAACCCTGCAGTCCGCCCAAGGATGATCTTCCCGCTTCGTCGAGCGGGTCCTTGGGTGCGTCGGATATGGATTCCCTTCCGACCGCCTCCACCCCCCGTGATGCGGATGATGCCGAGGTGGGATGGCAGGAAGGGACCCGCCAGGAGGAGGAGGCCCCGGAGGTGCCGCAAGGCAACCTCCTGGACTTTGCACCGGACTCCGCACCGGAACCTGTAGTGGCTCCGGAGTCCGGCGGGCGGCCCCTTCGTAAGAAGGGCAAGACCGTGATGCCGGCGGCCTCCGTCCAACCGGAGGTGCCGGATAGCTTGCTAGAGGTGCTCAACGGCGCTTCCATCGAAGAGGAACACCGCACCGTCATGAGTGCGGTGATTCAGAAGGTTCAGCTCGCCAAGAGCGGGCTGACCGAAGCCTGCAGCAGCCTTTTAACAGGCTTTGAGGTAAGAATTTTGATATATGTAAAATAGTACCGCATAGATAGTAGCCCCTAATGCTCGGTTCGGTGTTCGGAAAGAAAAGCCGGACTGAGGATCTAAAAAGATATACGCAGGAGTCGTAAAAAATATGTCAATATGGGATTGTAGGCTGTGCTGCTGACCGCTGCCACATTGACTGCGGAGGTCAATACTTTGAAGCAAAGCCTCGAGTGGTCCAAGAACGAGCTCGGCCGTGCCAAGAAGTAGCTCGAGGACAAGGAAGGTGAGTAACACCTTATTAAATTGTACCTTACAGAAAAGGATTTGGTTGCAAGAAGAATGACAAGGATAACGTGGGTATTGCAGGGGCCACAAACGAGGTGGCGACCCTGAAGGAGGCGGTGTCCGCGGCCGAACATAATGCGGCCGTGGAGCGCACAGAGTGAGAGAAGCAGGAGGCGCGGGTGGCGGAGGTACATCAAGAGCTCCAGGCTCTCGTGGAAATACATGAGAGTTTGGAGCGCGACTCAAAGACTCGAGAGTCCGAGCTTGCATCGACTCTTGAGAGTGCCAAAGCCGCTAAGGCCGAACCTACAAGGCCCTCCAGGAAATCGAGGCGTTGAAGAAAATAGCGACGGGTAAGGCATTTTTCATGCAAATCAAGCATGTGAGTGTGAATTACCTATCACTTACCCGAATTCGGAGCTCTCCAGGAGCGTTCGCAGATCTGCCCTGCAGCGTGTCCGATGCTGCCGCTTTCTATAGGGCCGAGGAGGGGAGCTCGACGGAGAAGGTCTTCTGGTCTCAGTATGCTGAGGCCGGACATCCGGTGCCCCTTAGCGACCAGCTGAAGCAGCTGGTCGAGCTCCACAAGGTGGCCGAACAGGCCATGAAGGGCCTCATAGTTCGGCTGTGGCCCAAGGAGGCCATGCCTGGGAGCTACTTCGGCATGGTGCGGCGGCTGGTGGATGCGTGTCCATGGGTTGAAGTCATCAAGCACTCCGCCTGTATTGAAGGTGCCTGTTGGGCCCTTGCCCGCGCAAAGGTGCAATGGGGCAAGATGGATGCTGAGAAGCTTGTGACGGACGCGCCACCACCGGGCAAGGAGTATCACACGCCCGAGATGTATTATAAGAGTGTCCTGAAGGGTGCCCGCATTATTGCGGGTTAGTGCTCCAAAGATGTAATATTTGAGTAGACTCGCATTTTGTTATCCTATGCGCTGAAAACTTTGTTCATATGCGCTAAGCAACGCTTGTTAATTTAAAATATTACCTTCTGTGCGGCCGTTTATCAAATCTGAGAGATGGCAAGTCGTCGGCTTCAGCCCCCATGCCACGAGTGCTGGGGTGTTCGGGATAAATTTGAGCACTCTTGTTCCCATTTTTGGGTCCATCTAGGGAGGCGCTCAACACAACGAACGAGGCAATCGGACTTATAATGCTTGAACACTCTCACTTAGCCATAGAATTCTATAATTTTAAATTTTGACGAAGCCCCTAGTGTTCGGAAGGCCGAATTTGGGGTGCTATCCACGCCTGGGACGGACAAAGCCGGTTCCTCGCTCTAAGCGACATAAGTCTTTAGGGACTCGAAAAAAACCTCTCGAACAGCGACCGGCTCTCGCCTCATCATGACGGTCAGTTTTAGCTTTCTCCACTGAGGCGCTCGCCCAGCTCAACTGGGGCGCAATCGCAGTGGTTCTCCCAGTGCTACCTTAGCCGATACAACGGAACATAAGGTACCAAAACATGGGAGCCGGGCAAACCCAACTATTGACCCAAGACATGATTCGGAGCCGATGCATATAATGCTATAAGTTCGGGGTGCCGCACTTGTGAAAGTGTTCGGACTTATCACACCATGATGCGGGAAACATAAGCCCCTGGTGTATTTAGCCGTACCAAAGTGTACGGATGCAACATGTCATAAATGAACATATGTATAAGAAAGAAATGCAATTATAAGCAGAAAGGTGCTGCATTGTTTATTCAAGAAATACTGCCGTGAATGCAGAACGATACAAATAGTGCGATAAGCAGGGGATGGGACTATTAAACAGGCCCAACTCCACGGGTAGGCTGCGGAATGGTGTATAAAACAGATTTAATGCTCGTAATGGAGACCACCTGGATATTCGTCGTAGCCTTTCTCCTTCCCTGGCTGTTGCATCGTGAGTCCGGCGGGTCTACTGCCGGACAGGGCCTCTGATGAACGGAGTCCTGTGGGTAAAAAAAGAAAAAGAAAAAAAAAGAAGGAATGACACACTTGAGAGCCCCTGGTGTGGTTAAGCCGCATTCTGGGCCTATCGTGGTCGTGCCCCTCCCCCTATGCCCATGGTATCTCTAGAGCGTAATGATGTACGCGAAGGACCAGTCTGGCAATTTTGCAGGGCCTGGGGTTGGGGCCGCATTGCTACGCGTGCTCGGAACGTGCCAGGTGGTCTTGTTGCAGGTTACTCCGAGCGCGTTTAGCCGTGTCCGGTCGCTTAACGGCCGGACTCGAGAATTGCCGTAAGAGGCTGCACTGTACTTCTGCCGTGAGAGCCGCTGTATGTTCCTCCGTTCGGAGAGAGCGTTTAGTGTTTCCGTTGACCGTGATGACTCCTCGAGGGCCTGGCATCTTGAGCTTGAGGTATGCGTAGTGCAGCACCGCGTTGAACTTTGCAAATGCGGTACGTTCGAGCAGAGCATGATAGCCGCTGCGGAACGGAACTGTGTCGAAGATTAACTCCTCGCTTCGGAAGTTATCCGGGGATCCGAAGACCACTTCCAGTGTAACTGAGCCTGCACAATTGGCCTCTACACCTGGTATGACGCCTTTAAAGGTCGTCTTTGTGGGTTTAATCCTTGAGGGGTCTATGCCCATTTTGCGCACTGTATCCTGATAAAGCAGGTTCAGGCTGCTGCCGCCGTCCATCAGGACTCTGGTGAGGTGAAATCCATCGACGATTGGGTATAAAACCAATGCGGCGAATCCGCTATGGCGGATGCTGGTGGGGTGGTCCCTTCGATCAAAAGTGATCGGGCAGGAGGAGCATGGATTGAACTTCGGGGCGACTGGCTCCATCGCATATACATCCCTGAGTGCACGCTTCCGCTCCCTTTTGGGTATGGGGGTTGCGTATATCATGTTCACCGTCCACCCTTGTGGGGGGAAACCCTTCTGTCCTCTATTGTTCGGCGGTCGGGTCTCTTCCTCGTCATCGCTATGCAGCCCCTTGTCGTTGTTTTCGGCAATTAGCTTGCGTGCCTGCTTGAATACCCAACAGTCCCTGTTGGTGTGGTTAGCTAGCTTTTCGGGGGTGCCATGTATCTGGCACGAGCGATCGAGTATTCGGTCCAAATTGGACGGACCCGGAGTAGTTCTTTTGAATGGCTTTTTCCACTGACCGGGTTTGGAGCCTCTGAATCCGGCATTGACTGCCGTATCCTCATTATTGTCGTCGTTAATCCGGCGTTTGTTCTTGTTGCGACGCGACCTGCCATTGCGGTCCTTGATATCCGGACTGCCAGAATTTTTGCTGAGGTTGTTGTTGCGGGCTAGCCAGCTGTCCTCTCCCGCACAGAAGCGGGTCATGAGTGATGTGAGGGCTGCCATGGATTTCGGCTTTTCCTGTCCCAGGTGCCGGGC
This sequence comes from Triticum dicoccoides, assembly GCF_002162155.2. NCBI lineage: Eukaryota > Viridiplantae > Streptophyta > Magnoliopsida > Poales > Poaceae > Triticum > Triticum dicoccoides. Next base: position 25,358,350 of record NC_041387.1, read on the forward strand.
AAGCCACTCGTCGCGGATGTTATGTTTGAAGGCCGCGAGGGCCTCTGCATCCGGACAGTCGACGATTTGATTTTTCTTAGTTAAGAACCGTGTCCAGAATTGTCTAGCCGATTCGTCTGGCTGCTGAATTATATGGCTTAGGTCGTCAGCGTCTGGTGGTCGCACATACGTGCCCTGGAAGTTATCAAGGAATGCCGCTTCCAGGTCCTCCCAACACCCAATCTATTCTGCTGGCAAGCTGTTAAGCCAATGCCGAGCTGGTCCTTTAAGCTTGAGTGGGAGGTATTTGATGGCATGAAGATCATCACCGCGGGCCATGTGGATATGAAGGAGATAGTCTTCGATCCAAACCGCGGGGTCTGTTGTGCCATCATAAGATTCAATATTAACGGGTTTAAACCCTTCGGGGATTTGATGATCCATTACTTCATCTGTGAAGCATAGTGGGTGTGCGGCGCCTCTGTATTGGGCTATATCACGACGAAGCTCAAAAGGGCTTTGTCTACTATGTTCGGCCCAGCCGGACTTGCTGTGTCTGGCGCAACGGTTGTCATCACGTATCATGGGGTGCCCACGCGATCCGTAGATCGATCTTGATTGTCTTGCCTTATCCTCCAATATATCTTGCAAGTCCAGAGCGTTCCCCTGTGGCCTTGTGCTTTTCGAGCGATGCCGGGGTACGGTTCTAGTGGAGGGCCTAGAGGCCTCTCTATCGCGGCCACGGGGTGGTCGGTCAGCCGTATTGTGCGCTGGTGATGCAGGTTTATATGCCTCCTCCTCTAATCGGGGGAGCAGCTTATGTTTGGGGTAGCTTTTGGAGGGGCGTTCGAGCTCATGCTCTTCGGCCGCAAGGACTTCAGTCCATCTGTCGACTAGCAGGTCTTGATCAGCTCTAAGCTGTTGCTGCTTTTTCTTGAGGCTGTTTGCCATGGCCATAAGCCTGCGTTTAAAACGCTCTTGTTCGACGGGATCCTCAGGCACGACAAATTCGTCGTCGTCGAGGCTTGCCTCGTCTTCGGAGGGAGGCATGTAATTATCATCCTCTACCTCTTCGTCTGCCGCTCTCTCATGAGGGCTGGCTTCTCCGTCCTCCTGTGCTGAATCTTGCTGGAGGGGGTTGTCTTCGACACTGTCTGGGGTATTATTATCTCTGGTGCCGGAATCTCCATTCTTGCTGTGGCGGGATTTAGAGCGGCGCCGCTGACGCTGGCGCTTGGGCTGTTTCTTGGAGGGGTCATCCTCCACTGTTCCTTCGCCATTCCTATCCTTTGGGATATCCACCATGTATATGTCATATGATGAGGTGGCTTTCCAGTGCCCAGTAGGCGCTGGTTCTTGGTCGTCTCCGGCATCGTCGTCCATACCGTCGATGTCTTCGGAGTCGAAGTCTAGCATGTCGGTTAGATCGTCGACAGTGGCTACTAAGTGGGTGGTGGGTGGGCTTTGAATTTCTTCATCGTCCGCATCCCAACCGTCCTGGCCGCAGTCCGGCCAGGGCTCTCCTGATAACGAGAGGTACTTTAGCGAACTCAAGATGTCGCCGAAAGGTGCGTGTTGAAAGATGTCCGCAGCGGTGAACTCCATGATCGGCGCCCAATCGGATTCGATTGGAGGGGTCGCGGGAGGTTCGGAGTCCGGCGAGGAGTCCGGCACCTCGGAGTCACGAGCTTCACAAGGGACAAGGCCAGTATTCGGCTCCATCGCCGTAGAGGTTGCAGCCCTCGAGGTGGTGTCTAGCCACCCATCCTCGATCTGCGTAGCCGGCTCCGAATCGAGGGTTGGAGCGGGCTCGTGTGCGGCCTCCAGGGCACTGTCCGGCTGCAGAGCTAAATCATGCCCATCGTGACAGTGCGGCGCGCTCGGCTGTGGCTCGAATCCATCGAATATCAAGTCTCCACGGATGTCAGCCGTGAAGTTCAAACTTCCAAATCTGACTTGACGGCCAGGGGCGTAGCTTTTTATCTGCTCCAGATGGCCAAGCGAATTGGCCCGCAGTGCAAAGCCGCCGAATACGAAGATCTATCCGGGGAGAAAAGTCTCACCTTGGACTGCGTCGTTATTGATGATCGAAGAAGCCATCGAGCCTATCGGTGACGACACAGAGGAATTCTCAATGAAATCACTAATGTCGGTGTCAAAACCGGCGGATCTCGGGTAGGGGGTCCCGAACTCTGCGTCTAGGCGGATGGTAACAGGAGACAAGGGACACGATGTTTTACCCAGGTTCGGGCCCTCTTGATGGAGGTAAAACCCTACGTCCTACTTGATTGATATTGATGATGTGGGTATTACAAGAGTAGATCTACCACGAGATCAAGGAGGCTAAACCCTAGAAGCTAGCCTATGGTATGATTGTTGTTCGTCCTACGGACTAAAACCATCCGGTTTATATAGACACCGGAGAGGGCTAGGGTTACACAGAGTCGGTTACAATGGTAGGAGATCTACATATCCGTATTGCCAAGCTTGCCTTCCACGCCAAGGAAAGTCCCATACGGACACGGGACGAAGTCTTCAATCTTGTATCTTCATAGTCTTGGAGTCCGGCCGATGATGGTAGTTCGGCTATCCGGACACCCCCTAGTCCAGGACTCCCTCAGGGGTCTCAGCAGCGGCAGTAGCAAGCGGATGATCGTCCATCATTGGATAGCACCGTACCATCCATGCCAAGAAGCAGCGTTGGTTCTGCCCCGGGCGACACACTGCTGGATACATACCACCATGTGGATGACATCATAGAGAACACTAACTGTGAGCTACACTCCAAAATGAAGAAGATATCCATGAAGGTGGCGAACGGCGTTGCTTTCGCAATTACCCCTGAAGCAACCTTCCATTGCATCCCGATTCCAGAGGGCTATGCTCGTGTCATGGTTGATGAAGTGGTGGAGCCATATTCGATGCTAGTACTTGACATTGCTGGAGGTGACGGCGAGCGCACACTAGGAGATGTCGTACATTGTATCATCCTATGGAGAAAGGATTGCATCATCTTTCCAAGTCCACCGACACCGCGTCGTCTGCTGACTCCTCCTCGAAGTCCGCCACCGAGTCAGCAGACTCCCGCTCCTCCAAGTCCACAAACGCGTGAGCCGACTCCTCCTCGAAGTCCGCCACCACCTCCTCCAAGTCCCTGAACGCTTGAGCAGACTCCTCCTCCTTCATGTCCGGCACAGCGTCAGGCCACTCCTCCTGCTTCAAGTCTGGCACAGTGTCAACCACGTCAGCCATCTCCACCATCTCAGCAATCGCAGAAGAGACACGCCGCAGCTATGGTGCGTAGCGGTACGAGTCGAGGTAGTACAGGAAGTACAGGCGGAGACAAGCGATATAAATATGGTCCAAGCCTCGCTCCTCTTCCTCAGAGGCCTTACGACATGACCAAGGAGCAAAACGCAGCCATAGTGCAGGCCCGAGTGGACGCCCATTTTGGACCTAAACCGGCACCACCGCCAAAGGAGAAAGTGCCTGAGAAAATGATTGACCACTTCATTCGTATGGCTAGAGCACCAGCTCCCAAGCCTATTGACTCGGACTATGAGCGTCAAATCAGGAAGCTACATCGAGCACAGCTATAGAAGGAAGCGAGCTCGAGCTCGAGCCAACAAGCAGCTGGCAAAAAATGTGGGAAAACCGTTCCCCAGCTGGGAGAACAGGCGGCGCAAGCGATCCCCCCGCTTGTTGTGCCAACAACACATGAGAGGAGTACATGTGCCAAATATTATTGCGGGCAAACCGTTAGTGTTCCCCAGCAGGGCGATGTGGTAATAATGGAGGAGCATAGAATGCAGGCTGAAATGCTCAAGTTCTCTGTTGGACAACTCCTCGAAATCGAGCCCATGTCTCCGCTTAAATAATCGGAAATAAAATGGAAATATGTCTGGGGCCAACCTTTGGTCCATCCAGACAAGGTCAAGGACCTCCCAACGAGAATGTATGAATTGCATCAATGGTACATGAACATTACCAAGATTTCCAATCAAGTGTCCCTCATGGTGAGTGTCAAAGAGGAGCATTATTACCATGAGAAAGCTCTGGCCATTGAGTATCCAGAACTTTTTCAGTTATATAATCAAGATGCACTCGACAAGTCTATCGTCAGTTGCTATTGTCTGTAAGTGATTTCTTTCTATAATTTAAGTCTCAAGCTAATTATGTAGTGATAATTTTGATCAATCATTACATGTAATTATCCTCACTATATTCTTTTCTGTGGTATTATATGCAGGATGAAGATGTATGAAATGAAAAAATCTGGACGCTATGACATTGGGTTCATTGACCCAAATACCATTAATGAGGACATATGGAAGTTTCCATTTTATCAAGCAGGTGTAGAGGAGCATGCTAGAGTTCTTGAAGCGCCTCAATAGCAATGAAGATATCCTACTTCCTTACAACTTCCCGTGAGTCACACTGTCTTGTACTACAAATTCTGTTTTTGCTTACTAGCTAGCTAGATGTTAATAATTAAGTGTATACGGTTTACGGTAGTTGATTAATTTTATGCACATGCCCGCTTATTTAAGACATGCAAACGTGTGTGCATGCAGTTGGCACTGGGTCTTGATAGACATTAAAGTTGAGGAAGGAAAAGTTGAATTACTGGACTCATTAACTAAAGAAGAAAGTGACTTCACCATCGTGAAGGGGATAGTCAACAGGTAATTTCAATCATTATTAACTATATATATCTCAGCCTATTATTAGTTCGTCATTTCCTGATATGAACTATTTAATAACCCCTTTATTAATTTTCTTTGCCGGCGGGCAGGGCATGGGCAAAGTTCATCAAGGTGACTCCAGGCGACTGGAAACAAAAGTTGTTTTGGCATCGACCAAAGGTAAGTAATTAAGTAGTACTAGCTAGCTACCATCTCTTTAATTCTTGTTTCAATATCATTAATTAATTATCATGCTTGATTAATCATTATCTGATTCAATTCCATTCTCGTAAAGGCCCTGAAGCAGGCGCCGGGGAATAATTTGTGTGCATTCTACGTTTGCGAGAACATTCGCATGATGACGTCCGAAAGGAGCAGATCTGATAGACAGGACTGGGTACGTTTGTCAGAACACTATTCACACCATTATCGATATCTAGTCACACAACTAACACACATGCATATTGATCTCCTTCTTAACACTTCAGAGAGGTGCAGGATAAGCTCGTACCATCAGACCACATACTAGCACTTCAAGAGGAAATAGCCGGATTTTTGCTCGACCAGGTCATAAATCCCAAAGGAGAATACTATTACCCGCTACCGCCCTCATGAACCACTTGTCATCGTGCTTCGGAGGCACCAAGGCAACATATGTAGGATAAATTGTATATGTATATATATACATGTGTATGTGTGAATAACGGTGTTGGTTGTGAGACATTCGATGATATATATATATATATGCGGTTCTACGTACGAGAAAATCTATTTATATATATGCATAACGTGTACAATTTGTAGTATCGTGAAATACCAACAAATAAAAAAATGGAATGGAAAATAAAGCAAAAAACCACCCCAAACATTTAGTAACGGTTGGTGTTACCAACTGGTACTAATGTCCTACGCGCACACGGGTCTGGCTCGTGCCACGTGGTGTCACTTTAGCGCCGGTTCATGACGAACCGGTACTAAAGGGGGGGTGTCGGTGTCAAAACCGGCGGATCTCGGGTAGGGGGTCCCGAACTATGCGTCTAGGCGGATGGTAACAGGAGACAAGGGACACGATGTTTTACCCAGGTTCGGGCCCTCTGGATGGAGGTAAAACCCTACGTCCTGCTTGATTGATATTGATGATGTGGGTATTACAAGAGTAGATCTACCACGAGATCAAGGAGGCTAAACCCTAGAAGCTAGCCTATGGTATGATTGTTGTTCGTCCTACGGACTAAAACCATCCGGTTTATATAGACACCGGAGAGGGCTAGGGTTACACAGAGTCGGTTACAATGGTAGGAGATCTACATATCCGTATCGCCAAGCTTGCCTTCCACGCCAAGGAAAGTCCCATCCGGACACGGGACGAAGTCTTCAATCTTGTATCTTCATAGTCTTGGAGTCCGGCCGATGATGGTAGTTCGGCTATCCGGACACCCCCTAGTCCAGGACTCCCTCAGTAGCCCCTGAACCAGGCTTCAATGATGACGAGTCCGACGCGCACACTGTCTTCGGCATTGCAAGGCGGGTTCCTCCTCCGAATAATTCATAGAAGATTGTGAACACGAGGATAGTGTCCGGCTCTGCAAAATAAATTCCACATACCACCGTAGAGAGAATAATATTTACACAAGTTCAATCTGCTGACGTATTTTGTGGCGTGACATCACACCACAACCAAGCCTTTACTCGAATCGTTTTTATTATACCACCTCCGCGCGTTTAGTGAAGTGGTTTCCTTGGCACGTCTTGTCGAAGCAGAGATCGTGTTCCCCTTATTCCGGGATTCTCATCAATACAGACGTGGGTAACCCAATCGCGCCCGTTGCCACGCCCCCTCCATCGAAGGCGGGTTCCAAACGGTAACGGAGACGGCTCTTGGTATTCTCCCTCTTTATAATGAGAGCAAGGCCCGTTCTTTTTCTTCAATCCTCAATCGAATTCGCCCCTCGCCCCGAGTTCCAACACCCAGAGCTCCAGATTCAGGTACTTTTGACCTTTGACAATGTCCGACTCCGATCTATGAGGCCGGTGGATGCCCTCCTCCGTTACAGAAGAGGACGTGCTAAAGCTGAGAGACGCCAGGTACTTAACCTATGAGATTTCGCATAGGTTGCCTGCCCAAGGGCAAGTTATTCCTACTCCCGAGCCCTGCGAGAGAGTCGTGTTCGTGTCTCACCTCCGTCGGGGTTTAGGCTTCCCGATGGATCCCTTCGTGAGGGGGCTCATGTTTTACTATGGGCTGGAATTCCATGATTTGGCTCCGGAGTCCATCCTCCACATCTCCTCATTCATTGTCGTCTGCGAAGCCTTCCTCCGCACTACCCCTCACTTCGGCTTGTGGCTCAAAACCTTCAACGTGGAGCCGAAGATGATTGAGGGGCGTCAGGCGGAGTGCGGCGGGGCGGTTATAAGCAAGAGGGCCGATGCTCCATGGCCCGAGGGCTCTTTTCAGGAGGAGCTCGGCTTGTGGCAACAGGAGTGGTTCTATATCACCGCTCCCAGGGGCAGCAGGCAGAGGCCGCCGCCCGCCTTTCGCCCGGGCCCTCCACAACGGCTGACGTCATGGGTCAACAAAGGGCTTGACTGGGGGCCGTCCAAAGACGTACCCCTGTTGCAGGGCCGGATTCGAGACCTCCAAGAAAGGGAGATCAATCTGGTCGTAGTGGCACAGGTTATGCTGATTCGGTGCCTTCTGCCCTGCAAACGTCGCCCCCTCCGCCTGTGGGAATTTAATCTGGAGGGACCACGAGCTCTCCAACACTTCATGGGTTTGACACCAGTGGAGATGTACAAACTGTTCTTCGGATCACAAGAGATGCATCCGGACTTGACCGAGGACGCTGGCCTAAGCTGCAATCGCCCAGATACTCAAGTAAGTAGCCCTGTGTCCAGACGCATTGTCCATTTATATATCATGGGTTTGCCTTTTAACCAGCTATCCTTTGGACAGGAGTGGATAGCGCAAGCAAAACTGATACGGTGTCCGGCCCCCCTCCCTGAGATCACGCCGGATCCCGTGTTAATCAAAATGTTGGAGGTTGCACCTTCAGAGGAGGGAGAAGGGGGGCACAGGGAAACTACCACCTCTGCCAAGGAGGCTTTAAGTAAGGGGGGAATCGAGGATCCCTCCCTCCAGGGGAGAAGAGGATCGCTTCCGAAGACCCGGAGGCCAAGGCCTCAAAGCGGGGAAAGAAATCTGCACCGGAAGGTCCTGTGCCGGGAAGAGCCCCGGCCGCACAGTCTCCCCAAAGGAATCAGCCCTCCAGCAAGCCGTAAGTAAAAAAGGGGAATTTTGTAATAGGGGACACCCCTACTTTATTTCTAAGGGTAACCGAAGTTTTTACCTTGTAGTTTGGATCTCAGCCCTTCTCGGCAGAGCTCATCTTTGGGGGACCTTCGTCCGGAGATGATGGAGAGCGAAATTCCTCCATCTGCCGCCCCGTCGGGCGGGGCGGACGACCCTGAGGTGTCGTCACGGAGGGTCTCCCCGAGTCCGGTGGGGCCGGGGAGTTCGGCACCCACTGGAGTACGGCCGGTGAAGCTGCAGGATTTGCTCGAGAGGGCGTCTATCTCAGAAGATCACCGCACATTAATGAGTATGGTGATTGAAAGGATCTCATCCGCCGAGAGCGGGTTGCATGAGGCCGTCGGAAGTTTGCTGACGGGGTTTGAGGTACGCAAAAAATGACATACCTTTTGACAGTTTTGCACATGGAGTGCGCCCTGTATAGATAGTAGCCCCTGAGACTTGGTATGCTGTCGAAAGCGACAGCGTGCCGAGGATCATAATCTCAGTTATAGAATGTCGCCTTTCCTATGCAGGTGGCGGAACGTTCGGTGGCCAGCCGGACCGATGGAGTTGCCGAGCTGAAGCGGCAACTCGACGTTGCGGATGCGGACATCGCACTGGTCAATAAACGACTTAACGAGTCACAAGGTAGGTGGTTGCTCCGCGGTCACCTAGTAAGGGAGCTGATGCCCGTTCCTTACAGTTTGTATGCTTGATGCAGATGGTGCCGCTACTGTGGAAGACCTTCGAGCAGAGCTTGCTCAAGCCAAGGAGCAAGCCAGGAAAAGTGATGCGGTGGCCTCGAAGGCAGCGGAAGAGCTAAAAGCCGAAAAGGCTGCTCACTGCCGAAGCAGGGAGGAGATGGCCGGAATGGCCGTGAAATTAAAAGATGGTACCGACCGCTATGAGGTTCTTGAAAGAGAACACCGAGCGGAGCAAGAGGACCTGAAGAAGGCCGCGCCGAAGCCAAGGATGCCCGTAGTGCGATGCGGGCTACGAAGGAGGAACTGCGTCAGGCCAGAGACATTGCGGCTGGAAAGCCCTTTCTGCTACGTAGGAAGTTCACGGATCCGAAGTATGCTCAGTTGGGCCAATTGTGTGGTGTGGAGGATCCTTATCTGGATTTGGCGGCGAGTGCGGTGGACGCAGTCGTGCACTTCCGAAGCCAGAAGGATCACGAAATGGAAGAGCTTTTCTGGTCTCAATTCCATAGTCCGGAGCATCCACTTCCGTTGACTGGTCGATTGGCGGAGTGGGCTGAGCTGAATAGATTGTCCGGACTTGCCATGACGGATGTGGTGGCTCATCTGTGGCCAGAAAGGCCCAAGCCGGAGAGTTATTTTGGCTTGTTGCAGCAATTCCTTGGGGCGGTGCCGCGTATCGAGGTGATGAAGCGGTCGGCATGCATAGAGGGTGCACGTATGGCTCTCGCCCGTGTTAAGACATACTGGGCGGAGATGGATGCCACCGATGTTGCATCCCGGGGTTCGGACAAAAGCCGATTACCCGCCGAGCACTATTTTGAGGAAGTCCTGCAGGGCACTCGTTTAATGGAGTCGCAATGCTCAAAAGATGTTATGTTCAAATGACATGTATGATTTGTGAGATCATGTTTATAATGTAACGGTTTTTTATACTTGTGCGTTCAAGTATTGAACTATCTCCTGTGCGGCCTTATATGTATGTATAACCTGAAAGATGGCAGTCTTTGGCTTCAGCCCCCACGCACATGGTGCGGGGGTGTTTGCAAAAAAGCGCTTTTTCACACTTAATCCAACGTCTTGGTCCTTTGAAGGAGGTGATAGCATAGCAAACTAGGCAACCGGACTATAATGCTTTATCACTTTCACTTAGCCATAGGAGCTCGATGGTGGGGCTACTATATAGCCCCTAGAGGCACAGCGCTCTCCGAACTCGGGGCGCGTATGTGCCTGACTGGAAAGCGGTCTTTCGTCAAAGCGGAGGAATTCTAAACATTCCAGTAGTCGATCGAGTGGTTGACCAGTCTCTCGCTATATCATGACAGTCAGTTTTCGGCTTTCTCTACTGAGGTGCTCGCCCAGCCGAACCGGGGCACAATCGCAGTAGTTCTCCTGGTGCCGCATTAGCCGATGGAGCGGAACGTAAGGCAGCAAAACACAGGAGCCGGGCAAACCCAACATTTGACCAAAGACATGATTCGGAGCTGATGCATATAAGGCCTAACTCGAGACGCCGAACACTCCCTAAGGTATTCAGTCTTTATGATACCGGGCAGAACAATGCCCTAAGCCCCTAGTGTCCAGGTACGGGCGAGAACTTCTGACGCGGCCGATGCCAAAAAGCCAGCCTCCTCCTCGGTTATGCTAGGAAACCGGGGGATGTGTATCAACAAGAGACAGTAAGAAAGGTTTACGCAGGGTCTTAATCTGAAAAGAATCCTTGCAACGGGTCCCTGCTGCACGTCTGCGCCTGTGTCTCCGTTGTGCTGTATCATGGACGGGTGTAGCACATGCTTCATGTGTGAAAGAGAAGAACTTAGTTTGGAAAAGATATCGTGCAAAAGATGTATTAAAAATAAAGTATGATTTGGAAGATGAATAAAGTTGAGCTTTATTGGCTCTCATTGTTTATACGTGCAACCCCTTGTAAAGAGGTATGCGGCTGGGAAGCCCCTTGTTTATTTATGTCGGACTCGCCTAACCGTGTCCGAGGTCTGAATGACCTGTTTTTAGGGGCTTTGACCAGAAAGGTCGGATTAGTGTGTGGCTCTCAAGGCAGTCTCACGTTTTCCGTGGTCGAGGAACACTCGGAGTTACCCTTTAATGAGATTATGCCGCGTGGACCGGGCATTTTAAGCGTAAGAGACGCGTAATGCGGTATTGCGTTAAAGCGGGCGAAAGCTTCGCGTCCCATTAGTGCTTGATGGCTACTTTTGAATGGGGCGATATGGAAAATGAGCTTTTCGCGACGGAGGTTATCGGATGAACCGAACATGACCTCTAGTAGTACAGAGCCTGTACAATTGGCGTAAAGGCCAGGCGTCACTCCTTTGAAGGAAGTGCTGCTACGGTGAATTTTGGTAGGGTCTATCCCCATTCTGCGGATGGTGTCCTGGTATCGCAGGTTTATATCACTGCCGCCATCCATTAGGAGTTGTGTGAATTGTAGTCCGTCGATTATGGGATCCAATACCAAAGCAGTCCCTCCTGCGTTTCGAGCACTTCTGGAGTAATCCTGATGGTCGAAAGTGATTGGTTTAAACATCCAATTTCGGGAATCTGCTGGGGTGGACCGTGCGGCGCGTGTTTTAGCAGGTGCCGCACTATTTTTCCTTGTTATCACATGAAGTGAGTTCACTGTTTTGACTTCTAGTGGGAAAGTCTTCTGTTTTCCGGTGTGCTGCTTGTGGGGTTCGTCGTCTTCACTTGGTGTGTCGAGCCCCTTGTGTTCGGCGTTAAGTCGGCCGGACTGCTTGAAGACCCAACAATCTCTGCGGGTATGGTTTGCATGCTTCCCGGGGGTACTGTGGATTTGACATATCCTATCCAGGATTTTGTTTAGGTTGGATAGCTCATCACTGTTGTCCTTAAGAGGCAGTGTTTTATTATTCGGCCGAGAGCTTTTGAACCCGGCGTTGACCGCCGTGCTATTTGGGCCTTTTTCCTTATTCCGGCGCTGATCTTTTCTGCATCGTGATTTTCCATTTCCATCCCTGACCTCGGATGTACTCGGGTCGCTGGTGCTGCATCTTGCCAGCCAGCTATCTTCCCCCGCGCAAAAGCGGGTCATGAGGCTTGTTAGCGCGGCCATTGTTCTTGGTTTTTCCTGGCCGAGGTGTCTGGCGAGCCATTCGTCTCGGACGTTATGCTTAAAGGCTGCTAAGGCTTCGGCGTCCGGACAGTCGACTATTTGGTTCTTTTTGGTGACGAACTTGTTCCAGAATTTGCATGCTGACTCTCCGGGCTGTTGAGTTATGTGACTTAAATCGTCTGCATCCTAAGGACGGACATAAGTCCCCTGAAAATTTGCTCGAAACGCATCCTCGAGCTCTTCCCAACTTCCAATGGTATTTTCTGGGAGGCTTTTGAGCCAATGCCGAGCTGGCCCTTTGAGCTTGAGGGGTAGGTATTTTATGGCATGGAGATCGTCTCCTCTGGCCATATGTATGTGTAGGATATAATCCTCAATCCAGACTCCGGGGTCTGTTGTTCCGTCATATGCCTCTATGTTTACGGGTTTGAATCCCGCTGGAAATTCATGATCCAGTACCTCATCGGTGAAACATAGTGGGTGTGCGGCGCCCCTGTATTTAGGTGTGCCGTTGTCTTCAAACACTCGGAGGGTTGTGTTTCTCCCTGGAGTCTTCTTTTTTGGCCCATAGATGGACCTGACCGGGCCATTCTTTTTGCGAGGATCCTTATGTGGATCGTGTGCCAGCTTGTATGCGGCGCCACTTGCCGCTCTTAGCCTGTCATCTGGTCGTCTATCCGGCCAGGCGGCCTCTTTCTTTTTTGACTGTGGGGGCTCTACGGCCTCCTCGTCAAATTCGGGCAACAGCTTGCGCTTCGGGTAGCTCTTTGCCTGGTGGCTATCGCCGTATTTATCTGCGGTATTGAGTACTTTGCTCCATCTCATTCTGAGTGCATCCTCTGCTGTTTTGAGCTTCCGCTTTTGCTTCTTCAAACTTCTTGCAGTGGCGACGAGCTTTTTGTGAAGGTTCTTATGCTCCGGTGATGTGTTCGGCGTGAGATCGTTTGGACTGTTGTTTTCACCGGGGATGGGTTGCTTGTCCAATTCATCCTGTTCGGATGGTTGCTTGGTGGCATGTTCGTCGTCCACTGCTTCGCCCTGCTCTAAGGCTGGGTCAGTATGGGTGCCGTTGTTATCGAGGCGGGACTTCGGGCGGCGCTTGCGTCGTCGTTTTCGTTGTTTGTCGGGGGAGTTATCCTTCGCCACGTCCCGTTGTTCCTCGTTATCGCTTCCTTTTGGTGTATCCACCATGTCTACGTGAGTTGAGGTGGCTTTCCAGTGCCCAGTAGGCGCTGGTTCTTGGTCGTCTCCGGCATCGTCGTCCATACCGTCGATGTCTTCGGAGTCGAAGTCTAGCATGTCGGTTAGATCGTCGACAGTGGCTACTAAGTGGGTGGTGGGTGGGCCTTGGATTTCTTCGTCGTCCGCGTCCCAACCATCCTGGCCGCAGTCCGGCCAGGTCTCTCCTGATAACGAGAGATACTTTAGCGAACTCAGGATGTCGCCGAAAGGTGAGTGTTGAAAGATGTCCGCAGCAGTGAACTCCACGATCGGCGCCCAATCGGATTCGATTGGAGGGGGCGCGGGAGGTTCGGAGTCTGGCGAGGAGTCCGGCACCTCGGAGTCACGAGCTTCACAAGGTATAAGGTCAGTATTCGGCTCCATCGCCGTAGAGGTTGCAGCCCCCGAGGCGGTGTCTAGCCACCCGTCCTCGATCTGCGCAGCCGGCTCCGAATTGAGGGTCGGAGCGGACTCGTGTGTAGCCTCCAGGGCACTGTCCGGCTGCAGAGCTAAATCATGCCCATCGTGACAGTGCGGCGCGCTCAGCTGTGGCTCGAATCCATCGAAGATCAAGTCTCCGCGGATGTCAGCCGTGAAGTTCAAACTTCCAAATCTGACCTAACGGCCAGGGGCGTAGCTTTCGATCTGCTCCAGATGGCCAAGCGAATTGGCCCGCAGCGCAAAGCCGCCGAATACGAAGATCTGTCCGGGGAGAAAAGTCCCACCCTGGATTGCGTCGTTGTTGATGATCGAAGAAGCCATCGAGCCTATCGGTCACGACACAGAGGAACTCTCAATGAAAGTACCAATGTCGGTGTCAAAACCCTACGTGGAGACAAGGGACACGATGTTTTACCCAGGTTCGGGTCCTCTGGATGGAGGTAAAACCCTACGTCCTGCTTGATTGATATTGATGATGTGGGTATAACAAGAGTAGATCTACCACGAGATCAAGGAGGCTAAACCCTAGAAGCTAGCCTATGGTATGATTGTTGTTCGTCCTACGGACTAAAACCATCCAGTTTATATAGACAGCGGAGAAGGCTAGGGTTACACAGAGTCGGTTACAATGGTAGGAGATCTACATATCCGTATCGCCAAGCTTGCCTTCCACACCAAGGAAAGTCCCATCCGGACACGGGACGAAGTCTTCAATCTTGTATCTTCATAGTCTTGGATTCCAGCCGATGATGGTAGTTCGGCTATCCGGACACTGTCAGGTCCCCGACTCAATGCCATATCGATCTAGCATGTAACACCTCATATCACTTTGCGGCCTCACGCACGGTATCCCCACGGGTGTCGCCTTACCTTTGCCCGGGACCGTTTGCGTCTTTTGGCACACGTATATGATAGTGTCGCTAGCATCCATATGATAAGGAGCCCGGGATGACATGGCTAGTCGTAAACCCAAAGTGGCACAAACTTACAGGGACAGGCATCCATGACCCAACATCGAACGTGTCGGTCATCAGCGAGTGAATCCAGGCTGTAGCACTAGGCTAGAAGGACTCCGGTGAACCGGGCTGTAGCGGGCTAACAGGACTCCGGTATTCATCGCGTGACATTTCCCCGAAGGGACAGACACAGGAACGAAGAAGGACACATGCCGGCCAGCCTAGGTGTTCCGGAGCAGTAGCAAGCTACCATGGCTCAGTGGAAACACTAGGAGACATTTCTCGATAAGAGAGGCTACTAAGGATAAACAACTAGATACTCAGATCCCACACATACCAAGCATTTCAATAACATACACACAATATGCTCGATATGTGCAAATACAACATGGCATCACAACATGACTCTACGACTCAAGTATTTTATTCAATAGGCTCGAGCGAGATATTACAATCATGGGTCTCATGACCCAACACTCAGAGCATACAAGTCAAAGCACATGCGGAAGCTTAACATGTCTGGGTACAGACATCTACAAATGAAAAAGGCTGAGAAGCCTGACTATCTACCAGATCCTGCCGAGGGCACAAGATCGTAGCTGAGGTAACAAGCTAAATGTCGAAGTCCACGCGGAACTACTAGCGAGATTGAAGTCTCTCTGCAAAAACATAAATTAAGCAACGTGAGTACAAATGTACCCAGCAAGACTTACATCAGAACTAACTACATATGCATCAGTATCAACAAAGGGGTGGTGGGGTTTAACAGCAGCAAGCCAGCTTTGACTCGGTGGCTATCCTGAACTACGACTGCAAGTAACTCTTTGAGGTGGCGCACACGAGTCCACATATTCACCATATCAATACACCACTATGGATCCGCTCCCGTCTCCCTACGAGAACGCCATCCATAGCACTCACGCTTATCTTGCGTATTTTAAAGTATCCACTTTCACTTGTCTATGAACTGTACAGGCAACCCAGAAGTCCTTTACCGCGGACACGGCTATTCGAATAGATCATATTAACCCTGCAGGGGTGTACTTCTTCACACACGCTCTCACCACTTACCGCCATTTACACGATATGTACTCGGCAACCTTCAAGCGGAAGCCCAGCAAGGGTGTCGGCCACGACCTGACTAACCACACAAGTCTCTCGTCCAGGTTTATCGCCTATTCGGGTTCCATCCACAAGGAGATCCGGCCGGGGTGTCGCAAACGGCCCCAAACGATGTGAGCAGGGTTCCCAAGCCCACCATCCGGGTGCCACTTGGTACACCGTGCCACTATGCCTAGTCTGTCCCAAGCCCACCTGTACCGGGTGCCACTTGTAGACTACTAACACTACCTACAAACACTAGAAACTAGTTGCAACTCCTGGACAGAGATCGAGTTGATTAATAAGTCGAGAGAGCTTGGAGCGCCCGGAGCCCAATGTGTGGTAGTAGCTGATCATGGATCACAAACACAGAACTCAGTTCCTGAGGATGGCTGCAATGAGACAACCCACCATGTACTCCTACATGGCCTCTCACCGCTACCTTTACCAAATCGTGTTCACACACTTAGCTCACACACAGTAGGACATGTTCACACACCTCCGATTCATTCCCGATGAATCAGACCTGACTCAACTCTAAGCAGTAGCAGGCATGACAAACAAGCATGAATGAGTAGGCACATCAGGGCTCAAACAACTCCTACTCATGCTAGTGGGTTTCATCTATTTACTGTGGCAATGACAGGTCATGCAAAGGGTAAAGGGGTTCAGCTACCGCAACAAGTAACAGATGAATCGGTGCTGTCCTAATGCATTAAAAGAGAGCAGGAGCAAGAGAGTGGGATTGTATCGGAATGAACATGGGGGTTTTGCTTGCCTGGCACTTCAGAAGATAGTATAGCTCTTCATCGGTGCAACGAACTCATCGTTGGTACGTCGTCTACTGAGAGGGGACAAACACCGGCAAACAAGGAAGAACACAATCAATGCAATGCACAATATGATGCATGATCATGACATGGCAATATGCTGTGGTTTGAGCTAATGCAACTAGCAACAAGTTAAATGAAGTTGGTTTGAATCAACGATTCAAATTCAAACTCCATATGTGATGTTTTAAATGCCATTTGATTGAATTGTCCTAAACAGTAGTCATAAGTTGTTCTAACATGCATGAAAATGGTACAGATGGATAGATTGGATTTTTCTAATCATTTTTCATATATAAATTATTTCATTTGGAGTTACGGTTGAAT
This sequence comes from Triticum dicoccoides, assembly GCF_002162155.2. Lineage (NCBI taxonomy): Eukaryota > Viridiplantae > Streptophyta > Magnoliopsida > Poales > Poaceae > Triticum > Triticum dicoccoides. The sequence continues at coordinate 25,374,974 of NC_041387.1, forward strand.
TTCTATGAATTTTAGAAGTTTTGACTATATTCTGAAATTTCCTGGATTATCTTTATTTCAGAAAAAGATTAATTGCGTCAGCATGACGTCAGCCGGTTAACAGAGCTGCCCCGGGTCAAACCTGACCAGTGGGGTCCACTGGTCAGTGACACAGTGCTGGCCAGTGTCGCTGACAGGTGGGGCCGGGTCAACAGACACGTCATCAAGTCAACCACACATGTGGGCCCAGTCAACAGCGCGGTCAAAGCTGACGCGTGGGGCCACTGTAGTTAGTTAAACCTAAACAGGAGCTAAACTAATATTAATTAAGGGCGTGGGGACCATGTGTCATTGGCCAGGGGGTTGTTTAGTGGGGGATTAGCCGCTAATGACGGTGCCACGTCAGCAGCCACCGGAGTTGGACGCCGGCGACCAAACCCAACGGCGAAGGATCGCCGGAGTTGCTCGGAACGGCGCTAACGAGCACCGTTTCGCTCGTGGTTTGCGGCTACGGCGAGCTGGCGGTGCGGCGCATCTAAAGGAGGCAGCGGGAGGTGCCGGGGTGCAGTGTAGCGGCGGCGGCGACGGGCGGAGCAGCGGCCGGAGTTCGGCCGGGTGCGGGAACGCGGCTGCAGCACTCGAGAGAGCGAGTTGGGGAGAGGGGTTTCCAACGTGGGAGCTCACAGTGGTTGCAGAGGGCGTCGACGCGGGCTCGGAGAAGCTCGGGAGGCGGCGAATCGACGGCGACAATCTCCGGTGGCCGACGAGGGAAACGACGGCGGTGGCGGCGTTGCAGCGCGTCCGGGACCTCGAGGCTCGGTGGAGAGGAAGAGGGTGTCGAGGCGGAGCCTCTGGGCGCAACGATGAGGCGAGGCAGTGGCTGTGGCCATGGCGGTGCTCGTCGGTGGCGATGGCTGCGCTCGGGTTCGGGAGAGAGAGGGAACAGAGGAGGGGGGAAAAGCTCCAGGGGAAGAGAGGAAGGGATAGACGGCTCCGGGCGGCTGCGTGGCGTCTTTAGGGGAGTCGGGGCACAGGCAAGCAGCCTGGAGGTGGCACGCGGTGGCCGTGCGCGCGTCGGGCACGCGCTGTGCATCCGACTGGCGGGAGGAAGAAGACCTCCCTGCCCCTGGTGGGCTGGGCCGGCCAGATGGGCTGCCAGTTGACTACAGTAGCAGGCCACATGTGGGTGCAGGTAAGTCCTACTGCTCTGTTTTATATTTCTGTTCTGTTTTCTTTTATTTAATCTTTTGCCGCTATTTAAAAATCAAAACAAATTCAAAAACAGTACAAAATATCCTCTGGATATTTTTATGTTGCTGAATGGACTGATCCAAATGCACATAAAATGTTCCAGGGTATTTGAAAGTATATTCTATACATATTATGAATATAATTCCAAATGCAACTAGAATAATGATTTAAATTCAGTGCTCAAAATATTCCTCAAAAATGTTCATTATTTTGGTTTGGTGCAAAACCCTTGCCAAAATATAACCAACATTATTTAAGGCCATTTTGGAAACATTGAATGCATTTTCCAGGGTTCTTTGACCCTCTTTTATTTAAGTTTTTGAGGCTTCCAAAATTCCTCAGTTCAACTTTCAGAAATTTAACATGACGCATGAATGCTTTAAAGCAACTAGTTACAAGCAATGATCTAGGGCTGTGACAGCTCACCCCACTAAACAAGAATCTCGTCCCGAGATTCAAGCGTAGGGTAAGATGAAGGGGGAACGCAAACTAACACAATCTTCACGATCCAGGTTGCACTTCATAGGGGCGTTGATTCGATCACCATCTTTGACTCGATGTCTTCCTCTGAGAACTCCAACTAACATTACAAGAAGAGGAAAGGAAAACTCTAGAAGAATCAATCTTCTCGAAGATCGAACAACTTAGGATCAACTCACGGAATGAGGCATAGCAACATCACTCGAGCTGAGATACAAAACACACATCTAGAGGAATGGAGTGAAACACATGACAAAGGTTCACTAGGTAGACAATAATTCCACACTTAATAAGGTGGTGAACGGTTGTCAACGTAGCGAGGAGTTGAGTTGCCATGATGCCACATCGGAACATCTTGGAGGAGGGTGATTCGTAGATGATTACCTTAAGTGGCAAAAAGAATTACTTTTGATACCTAGATCATTGAAACTCTCTATACCAGCCTAAGGCAATTCACAAACGATCGTTTTACGAAGTCGAAGGAATGGCATACTCGGACTAGTATGGATGATGTGGATTACCTTGTTGAGGACAACGCAACGGATGATTTTAATAACTGACGAGAAGCTCAACAGTGGAGAGTGAGTCCACTGTTTGAAAAGTTATAGCATAACGAGGAAACTGAGAGCACTATGCAATTTGATGACGACGATAAAACCTAATGATTACGCGTGCTCTCAAGAACTTGGGCATTTCCATATTCATCACGGTTTTACCAATATCCATGTCAAGGATCCTGGCAACACAACATACTACCATGACAAATGGTGATGGAGGATGCCGATGCGAAGGAAGATAACACTTTCTCAGATTTCACCTTAGTAATGCCAAGGTCGCAAGATCTGGATAATCGACCGAGAGACATTTAGCACTCCGCTTCTAATGTTCTCCTTGATGTGCTAGTGTATCCCATTCATAATTATGGTTTGATATTTAGAACATCAAGTAAAATGTCGGACTTCGGGAACACAAAAATCCATAAGGAACAACTAGGGAGTAGATCCTACGAAATCCTTATGGGGAGGTGGCCAACTTCCACAATCAAGATGCTACAACAAGAGGTCTTCCGGTTGGGTGTGTTGGCCACGACATCCACTTTACCAGGTTACAGAGAGACCATTATTATAGTTCTTGGGAAACGTTCCAACCATCATATCTGCCTGAGATTCAGATCTGGTTGGTGTCAGAATAATCCAGACTCATCAAGTCTAGGAAGAAAAATGAAAGTTTGCAACACAAATCGACGAGATGACTTTGCGAGATTCTCGGAAATGAACTACGATAGTAAGCTCCAAAACATGAGCTGGTTCTGCTACAACATGTGAACACGTTGTCTGAGACAAGCATGACCACGTAGTAGTCTTATAATAAAACACTACCGAGTTCAGGTGGGGAATCATCATCGAGGATATCAAAGTCCTTGCATAAGGTATACTCTTAAGAAGGAGCTCCTTCTCCTTGAACAAATCAATCAGTGGCTTGGTGTGCTAGGGGATACATATGGAATGAAGATGATCAGTCTATCAGACCATAGAATACTTCGCACATGCATGACTGGCTTGGGATGATTCCAGAGGAGCAAAAACAAACTTTCTCGAATTCACGGCGGCAACTTACATCAAATGCACGTGAATTAGAGGAAGTCACTTCTTCCATCCGAGCATATGCTTCATGAGCGGGACATGAAGATAATGCCTTTTAGAAGTTTCCAACACTAGCTGGATGTTCAACATGAATCATGGAGATGATGAAAATGTTGTCAATGGGCTCAACAACAATTTATCAAGATTTCCATATAGATGGAATTCCATAACTATGTGAACAAGGTAATAGCATTGGTCAAACCCAAAAGATATAATGATGTATGCTCGACAACCGCGAGTAAGACAACATTACGAACATCGTTGGTTCTGATTTGATTTGATGATAGCCCACACTCAAATCAAGTTTTGACAAGGCAATAAATCCAACAATTGATCACGAGGACCAATTGGTGAAGATATCATCTTTCTTCAACACACACACAACACAAAGATATCCCTTAACATGAACTAAGTCAGACAAGCTTTTATCTTCCAACTCTCCAAGTTGTTGTTTAGCTTAACCAACTAGCTCATGGGTATCCAACACGGATTCTTGGAGAAAGGGTGGTTTACAGGAATAAACCAACTTGATCACGAACTCAACATAAGGGTCAGGGGACAACCTGGTAATACTTCCGAGAAGATATTCGGAAAATCACGAACCACGGATATGTTACTAAGCTCGAGAACAATCTTGCTTTTCAGGGCAAGACGATATGATCAGATGAGCGAGGGATTGACGAGATCCTAACTCATCGATCGAAGAGTGCACCAACAATAAGGACTAGGTAGCACAATCTATCTTAGAATGATGATTCAAGAACCAACACACTAAGAATAAAATTATTGTCCTTTAACTACCAAGCAACAGGGTTGCTAGAAGTATTGATTTCACACATCACGGTTCACTTGTCGGCACTCCGGCTGCAACAACACGGAACCGAGGAATGATCGATGATGGCGAGAGTATCACTGCATCAAGAATTCATAAGAGAAGGTGCAATTCTCATGATGTTCCTGACATAAAGTGGGTAATACTTCAGGATAGAACATAATCAAAAGCTGGATTGGTATTTGATCTGCAGAACACAACTACTTTGACCCAATCCTGGATATGGATGAGGTAATGGAGTTTGTTTCTCCTAGTCATTCTGAAATAGAATGGCTTGACGGACCACAAGAGTAATAGGCAATGATGAACGAATGCACGCATACTCTTGACTATCAATTGATAGACGAGGGTCGGAATACAACTAAAGGGGGACAACTCAAAGGGACATATGATTTTCTGAGTTGTGGATGCATAGATTAATATGTCGAACCAAGTTCAACAAGTTTCTTCCGGAATCCATGCAGAGAGATAGAACTGGCAGAGCCGCAAAATAGAATGGAGAACCCATCGAGAGCACTCTTGTCGTGATCTCTTGGTTCAAGGAACTTTTGCCAAAATGGTTCATGGTATTTGGAAGAAGGGAATACCACGGACCTCGAGGACTATCGCAAAGGTTACTAATATCCTAAAGGGACTAGCAAACACTATCAACATGAAGTAAGTAGGGTGAATCTTGGGTTCAGAACAAAACCCAGGAGTAGAATACCTACTCCTAAGTAGCATCACGGGATGCTTTCGAGAATGATGGCAAGAATCTTCACACTGGGAACACAAAACATTGCTAGATTACTAGGTGACTCTCTAAAACACCTAGGGTCATAAAAATAACTCCAACATATATGTCAAGGCAACAGAGTACCTCAACTCACCGGTTAGTGTGGTTAATCTGGCCCAAAGGAACATCGAAACCAGAGGGAAAGGATTTGCAAGTGCATCAGATTGTTTAGAAACCTGGGATGACTCGGACAACATAACGGCTGTAAATGCTCAAAAGATTGGAGACATGCTACAAAAATGGTGGCATAACCACTCAGAAGCACAATATCAAGGTTTCGAGATCAACGGTTAACATACAAAAGATAGTAGGAATTGAACTCAAGCTTAGAACCATCAATCCTATAGGTCTACGGATTAGTAACACGTGATCCTGATAGAAAGAAGAGATAGCCTAGTTCCTTAACCCCGTAGGAAAGATAAGATGACTCGGATCAGAAGGGCATAAGGTACAAGGAGTAAAAAGAGCCTTACGTTCCATCCCACAATCAATTCCCTTACATAACTAAAGAATTTCTAGACTCAACTTCGACCAGTTTGGCTTGGTAATCCTACAGGCAGTCTGCCTCTGATACCAAAGCTATCAGGACCCCGACTCAATGCCATATCGATCTAGCATGTAACACCTCATATCACTTTGCGGCCTCATGCACGGTATCCCCACGGGTGTCACCTTACCTTTGCCCGGGACCGTTTGCGTCTTTTGGCACACGTATATGATAGTGTCGCTAGCATCCATATGATAAGGAGCCCGGGCTGACATGGCTAGTCGTAAACCCAAAGTGGCACAAAATTATAGGGACAGGCATCCATGACCCAACATCGAACGTGTCGGTCATCAGCGAGTGAATCCAGGCTGTAGCACTGGGCTAGCAGGACTCCGGTGAACCGGGCTGTAGCGGGCTAACAGGACTCCGGTATTCACCGCGTGACATTTCCCCGAAGGGACAGACACAGAAACGAAGAAGGACACATGCTGGCCAGCCTAGGTGTTCCGGAGCAGTAGAAAGCTACCATGGCTCAGTGGAAACACTAGGAGACATTTCTCGATAAGAGAGGCTACTAAGGATAAACAACTAGATAGTCAAATCCCACACATACCAAGCATTTCAATAACATACACACAATATGCTCGATATGTGCAAATACAACATGGCATCACAACATGACTCTACGACTCAAGTATTTTATTCAATAGGCTCCGAGGAGCGAGATATTACAATCATGGGTCTCATGACCCAACACTCAGAGCATACAAGTCAAAGCACATGCGGAAGCTTAACATGTCTGGGTACAGACATCTACAAATGAAAAAGGCTGAGAAGCCTGACTATCTACCAGATCCTGCCGAGGGCACAAGATCATAGCTGAGGTAACAAGCTAAACGTCGAAGTCCACGCGGAACTACTAGCGAGACTGAAGTCTCTCTGCAAAAACATAAATTAAGCAACGTGAGTACAAATGTACCCAACAAGACTTACATCAGAACTAACTACATATGCATCAGTATCAACAAAGGGGTGGTGGGGTTTAACTGCAGCAAGCCAGCTTTGACTCGGTGGCTATCCTGAACTATGACTGCAAGTAACTCTTTGAGGTGGCGCACACGAGTCCACATATTCACCATATCAATACACCACTATGGATCCGCTCCCGTCTCCCTACGAGAACGCCATCCATAGCACTCACGCTTATCTTGCGTATTTTAAAGTATCCACTTTCACTTGTCTATGAACTGTACAGGCAACCCAGAAGTCCTTTACCGCGGACACGGCTATTCGAATAGATCATATTAACCCTGCAGGGGTGTACTTCTTCACACACGCTCTCACCACTTACCGCCGTTTACACGACATGTCCTCGGCAACCTTCAAGCGGAAGCCCAGCAAGGGTGTCGGCCACGACCTAACTAACCACATAAGTCTCTCGTCCAGGTTTATCGCCTATTCGGGTTCCATCCGCAAGGAGATCCGGCCGGGGTGTCGCTCACGGCCCCAAGCGATGTGAGCAGGGTTCCCAAGCCCACCATCCGGGTGCCACTTGGTACACCGTGCCACTGTGCCTAGTCTGTCCCAAGCCCACCTGTACCGGGTGCCACTTGGTAGACTACTAACACTACCTACAAACACTAGAAACTAGTTGCAACTCCTGGACAGAGATCGAGTTGATTAATAAGTCGAGAGAGCTTGGAGCGCCCGGAGCCCAATGTGTGGTAGTAGCTGATCATGGATCACAAACACAGAACTCAGTTCCTGAGGATGGCTGCAATGAGACAACCCACCATGTACTCCTACATGGCCTCTCACCGCTACCTTTACCAAATCGTGTTCACACACTTAGCTCACACACAGTAGGACATGTTCACACACCTCCGATTCATTCCCGATGAATCAGACCTGACTCAACTCTAAGCAGTAGCAGACATGACAAACAAGCATGAATGAGTAGGCACATCAGGGCTCAAACAACTCCTACTCATGCTAGTGGGTTTCATCTATTTACTGTGGCAATGACAGGTCATGCAAAGGGTAAAGGGGTTCAGCTACCGCAGCAAGTAACAGATGAATCGGTGCTGTCCAAATGCATTAAAAGAGAGCAGGAGCAAGAGAGTGGGATTGTATCGGAATGAACAAGGGGGTTTTGCTTGCCTGGCACTTCAGAAGATAGTATAGCTCTTCATCGGTGTCAACGAACTCATCATCGGTACGTCGTCTACTGAGAGGGGACAAACACCGGCAAACAAAGAAGAACACAATCAATGCAATGCACAATATGATGCATGATCATGACATGGCAATATGCTGTGGTTTGAGCTAATGCAACTAGCAACAAGTTAAATGAATTTGGTTTGAATCAACGATTCAAATTCAAACTCCATATGTGATGTTTTAAATGCCATTTGATTGAATTGTCCTAAACAGTAGTCATAAGTTGTTCTAACATGCATGAAAATGGTACAGATGGATAGATTGGATTTTTCTGATCATTTTTCATATATAAATTATTTCATTTGGAGTTACAGTTGAATTTCTATGAATTTTAGAAGTTTTGACTATATTCTGAAATTTCCTGGATTATCTTTATTTCAGAAAAAGATTAATTGCGTCAGCATGACGTCAGCCGGTCAACAGAGCTGCCCCGGGTCAAACCTGACCAGTGGGGTCCACTGGTCAGTGACAGAGTGCTGGCCAGTGTCGCTGACAGGTGGGGCCGGGTCAACAGACACGTCATCAAGTCAACCACACATGTGGGCCGAGTCAACAGCGCGGTCAAAGCTGATGCGTGGGGCCACTATGGTTAGTTAAACCTAAACAGGAGCTAAACTAATATTAATTAAGGGCGTGGGGCCCATGTGTCATTGGCCAGGGGGTTGTTTAGTGGGGGATTAGCCGCTAATGATGGTGCCACGTCAGCAGCCACCGGAGTTGGACGCCGGCGACCAAACCCAACGGCGGAGGATCGCCGGAGTTGCTCGGAACGGCGCTAACGAGCACCGTTTCGCTCGTGGTTTGCGGCTACGGCGAGCTGGCGGTGCGGCGCATCTAAAGGAGGCAGCGGGAGGTGCCGGGGTGCAGTGTAGCGGCGGCGGCGACGGGCGGAGCAGCGACCGGAGTTCGGCCGGGTGCGGGAACACGGCTGCAGCGCTCAAGAGAGCGAGTTGGGGTGCGGGTTGGGTTCCTGGCGAGGTCTGGAGCACGTTCACGTGCCTAGGAGCGACGAATACGGCCTCTGGCCACGGCGACGAGGAGCTCAGGCGGCGGCGCGAATCGGTCGGCAAAGGGGCGACGGCTACAGGGCGTAACGAGCTCGGGGGAGAGGGGTTTCCGACGTGGGAGCTCACAGTGGTTGCAGAGGGCGTCGACGCGGGCTCGGAGAAGCTCGGGAGGCGGCGAATCGACGGCGACAATCTCCAGTGGCCGACGAGGGAAACGACGGCGGTGGCGGCGTTGCAGCGCGTCCGGGACCTCGAGGCTCGGTGGAGAGGAAGAGGGGGTCGAGGCGGAGCCTCTGGGCGCAACGACGAGGCGAGGCAGTGGCTGTGGCCACGGCGGTGCTCGTCTGTGGCGATGGCTGCGCTCGGGTTCGGGAGAGAGAGGGAACAGAGGAGGGGGAAAAAGCTCTAGGGGAAGAGAGGAAGGGATAGACGGCTCCGGGCGGCTGCGTGGCGTCTTCAGGGGAGTCGGGGCACAGGCAGGCAGCCTGGAGGTGGCACGCGGTGGCCGTGCGCGCGTCGGGCACGTGCTGTGCATCCGACTGGCGGGAGGAAGAAGACCTCCCTGCCCCAGGTGGGCTGGGCCGGCCAGATGGGCTGCCAGGTGACTACAGTAGCAGGCCACAGGTGGGTGCAGGTAAGTCCTACTACTCTGTTTTATATTTCTGTTCTGTTTTCTTTTATTTAATCTTTTGCCACTGTTTAAAAATCAAAACAGATTCAAAAACAGTACAAAATATCCTCTGGATATTTTTATGTTGCTGAATGGACTGATCCAAATGCACATAAAATGTTCCAGGGTATTTGAAAGTATATTCTATACATATTATGAATATAATTCCAAATGCAACTAGAATAATGATTTAAATTCAGTGCTCAAAATATTCCTCAAAAATGTTCATTATTTTTGGTTTGGTGCAAAACCCTTGCCAAAATATAACCAACATTATTTAAGGCCATTTTGGAAACATTGAATGCATTTTCCAGGGTTCTTTGCCCCTCTTTTATTTAAGTTTTTGAGGCTTCCAAAATTCCTCAGTTCAACTTTCAGAAATTTAACATGACGCATGAATGCTTTAAAGCAACTAGTGACAAGCAATGATCTAGGGCTGTGACAGACACCCCCTAGTCCAGGACTCCCTCAGGGGGGCTTTAGTCCCCACTCTTTAGTGCCGGTTGGCAAACCGGCACTAAAGGCCGTTACGAACCGGCACTAAAGGCCGTTACGAACTGGCACTAAAGGCTGGTTCTGCACTAGTGATCCTATGAATGGTTGCATCTCTGTCGCTCCAGGGTTAAGTAGCTGGCAGCAAGTTGACCCACCCAGGCCCACTCATCAGTGTGTTGGGCTTGCGTTGACTGGTGGGGTGTTGCACGACTGCTAGTGGGGTCTGCATGTCAAGGGCCTTGACATACTTGGACCGGATCATCATGCGTAGCTTGTCTTCGTTCCCATCAAACATACCAAGTCATGACAGCTAACGGCTCTCCCCGTCCAACCTATGGAATATTTGGAGCTAACGCAGCCCATCATGGAGTAGGACTTCAAGGATGAGGTATCCCACCCTATCAATCGTATCGACATCATCAATTGCTTGCTCCATGCCTAGATGCACCTAGACTTAACGCACCCTAACACACTGGAATAATGCATGATCAGTATTTTCACATTCAATCTCACATAGAGGGAATTGACCTAGCCCTTTTCGGTAGAGGGCATTGCCCCGAGGGAGCAATGTGGTGATTAGCGATAACTCCTTTGCAAGGTATTGTTAGAGATATATTTGGTAGTTAGAGATTGCTCAGGATTTGAAAGTGCGTTATGTCGACTATAGGGGGGGTGAATAGGCGATTTTTATGAATTCTTCACTAAGGAATTTCAGGGTGAGGAAATTCCTAAGCGAAGAACTACTTGCAGCGGAATAAGTACTCAGGTATAAGCATAACAGAGAAACAACATAGTCTTCATGATGAACTGAAAGGTAAAACACAGAGTACAGAAAGCATAAACACAGGATAACAGGATGAAGACAAAACTGACTGAAGAAATAGGATTGAGGAATTAGAGAAAGTCTTCAGTCAAAGTCTTCAAACAGTAATGATCAGGTTCATCAACACATAACTGAGGAAATGAAAGAGTTGAGGAAATAGAACCAGTAGGCTCGGTGAAGATAATGATTTGGTCGACCAGTTCCAACTGCTGTGACAGTTGTACGTCTGGTTGGAGCGGCTGAGTATTTAAACTCGAGGACACACAGTCCCGGACACACAGTCCTCACTGTATTCTCCTTGAGCTAAGATCAAGCAAATCTTGCCCAACAGTAGTGGTAAGTCTTCGTAGGTGACTTCCAAACCTTCACAGACTTGGTCACTCGATGATCCACAATTCCTCTTGGATGCTCAGACCATGACGCCTAACCATCTGGAGGATACACAGTCCTCAAAGGTAATAAGCATCAGTTCCACACATGACCAATCTCTTCAGTGATGCTCAATCACTTTGGGTTTGTAGGTGTTTGGGTTTGGGATTTGGGTTTTTCCTCACTTGATAATTTCCGCTCAAAGTCCTCGGAGGATGGGATGCTCTCAAATGACAAGTGTCAGTTTCTCTCGGAGCAGCCAACCAGCTAGTGGTTGTAGGGGGCGGCTATTTATAGCCTAGGGAGCAGCTCGACATGATAAGACATAAATGTCCTTCAATGATATGACTGTTAGGTGGGTAGATATTTTAGGACAACTGACGCGTAGCACAGCAACGGTCGGATATTTGAGGTTCGAATTCCTCAGGGCTATCATGTTCCTCACGGTGTAGGCAATTCACACTAGCGAATTCCTAACTCCTTAGTTAGAACAAATTCCTCAGAGACCAGAAGATCTTCGTCTGTATCACTAAAGAAATTGACTGAACTGATATGAGATTTCCAATGGCTTCACTCGAAGGATTGGCTAGGTGTAGGAATTTGAGATGAGCATCACATGGAAATCAGTTTCCTTAGTATTACCTCGACCCCCTTTAACAGTATGGTGTTTCCTATGACTCAAGAAAGAGAAAATGAAACTACGAAAACAAAAGTCTTCATGCTACATAATCCTCGCATGAATATCCAAGTCTTCAAGGTCACACCAATTTCTTCACTTTCAAAGTCTTCAGGAGAACCAAAGTCTTCAGCCGAAGACATTCATTATTAGGGGTCGACTTCCACTGTAAATATCAAACTCCTCATCGACTTATAGAACCCGTGTACACTCACAAACATATTAGTCCCTTAACCTATAAATCTTCAATACACCAAAATCACTGAGGGGCACTAGATGCACTTACAATCTCCCCCTTTTTGGTGATTGATGACAATATAGGTTAAGTTTTCAACGGGGATAAACATATGTATTGAAAGTACTCAATATTGAGGAATTTGATTGCAAGATATAGAAGAACTTCCCCTAAAGATGTGCATAGTGAGGAATTTGCTTTTGAAGCAATGCACACTTGAAGAGTAGAATCATGGAGATCTCCCCCTATATCTTGTAATTCATACACGCATTTAACATATTGAATGAAGAATTTGAAATGCATGATGAAATATGGTGACTGATGTAATTCAGCATGCGTGCATAGGATATATGAGGAAATAGCATGTAGAAAAACAAGGCAAAAGTATCAGGTCATCATCGGACTTAAGTTTACAACTCAGTCATTAAACACTTCAGAAGAGCGAGAGTTGCAACTTAACAAAAAACACCCATATAGATAGACCTGCTTGAAGACTAACTCAAATTTCTCCCCCTTTGTCATCAAATGACCAAAAGGGTCGAAAAGTGAGGACTAACGCCCCTGAAGAATTTCTTCACGAAGTCAATGGAGGAGCGCCAGTGTTGTCGGGGTCGGTTTTTGTAGTAGGGCCTGCCGCAGTGTCGTCCAAATCTTCATTTTCACCCGTCTCGCGTGATGAGGAATATGAGCTAGGCACCAAAGGAGGAACTTCAACCTTCTTGAATTTCTTCGCTGGAGGCTTAGCCCAGATGAAGTCCTGCTTGAAACCCATTTGCTTGAGATATTTATCATCGTAGAGATGAGTCAGAACAGCCTAGGTGCAATCAAAAACTTCATTGAGGTAATAGTGGTTTTTCTTCACTGAATTGTATGTTGCAGTCATGTTGTGAAGAATAGCGCCAAACTGACGCTTTACCCATTTGTGATTGTGATCCACCTTTTGATGAAGACTGATGAGAAGCTCACAATCAGTCATTACCCTTGGAGCTGTAGCTTGAGGACTTTTCTCTGAAGCATTGGTGGCAGAGTCATGAGTAGCAGAGTCATCATTGGTGGAATAAGAAGCAGCTTTGCGATGTTGTCCATCCAATGGATGATTGCCTTCATCAATGATAGTCGTGGCCTTGCCCTTTTCATCAGCTGAGGAAAATGTCCGCTTGAGGACTTTAATTGGGGGCAAGAAGCTGCCATGGTTGAGTGTATCTGCTTTGTAGTTGAGTGAAGACCTTGATCTGAGGAATCTCATAATCTAGGGCGCATAAGGCTTCAGCTCAAAAGGAGTCATTGCAACATTCGTCAAAGTCCTCATGAAGAAATCATGGTAGTTCACGGGAATACCGTGCATGATATTGAAAAGCAGATTCTTCATGATGCCAATGACTTCTTCATTGTTTGAGTCGTGTCCTTTGATTGGACTAAAAGTCTTGGTCAGAATGTGATATATTGTCCTTGGCACATATTGCAATTCCTTCACAAGGAACTTTGTCCTTGAGGCTTGACCAGGCTTCAATGGCTTCATCAGAACTTGCATGAAATGATCAGACAACTCAGCTTCAGAATAGACGAGACGCGCACCTTCTGGGGGAGGACTGACAGGCACGGCACGAAGCAATTCAGTTGCATGTGACGCCCGGATAATCAAGCTACAGTAATCCCACATTAGTGATGCCACGTCACCCCGGTTTCTGTGCTAATATCGTTTTAGTTCGAAACCGATCGAAATTAAAATTTAAAATAAAAACAAACAACAAAAGTTTTGAAACGCTAAAAACTAAAATGTTCACAATATTGAAAAAATTACCAAAGCTGTTATAAAAATAAAACCAACACTTTAGAAGCTCCAGAAATGCCCCTAGGAATTAAAACAGTGGACCAACAGCACATCACTTTGCCTTTTCACTTTCTAAAAATAATTAAACCTTTTCGGAAGACCTTCAGCTTTTTGTGGCATTGTTGCTATATAATGCAATGATGTTCATGCGACAAGCTACATGATTTACAAAGTCTTTTGGTGGTTAAGCAATTAACAAACCAGAGCAAAAATAAAATAAAAACTGTAGAAACAAAAAAAAAGAAATAAAAGACACCCCCCC
>NC_041387.1:25389903-25438739 GCF_002162155.2 Triticum dicoccoides
TCGCTCGTCGTTGCGCTGCTCGCCTCTGGCGCCCCGCGCACATGCCAGCGCGCCTCCCCTCAGCTCCGGCCGGCCTCGCCGCGCCGCCCTGCACCGGCCACGGTCGCCGGTGCCGGACCACACGCCGTCCCCTTCCCCCCTGTCCGCGCGCTAAGGCGCCTGGCGCACGCGCCTGCACGACCGGGGCGAAGCCCAGTGCCCGCGCCCGTTAAGGCATTGACTCTATGACACGAGGGCCCCACAGCCCCAGAACAAAAAAAAGTAATAAAAATAAATAAATAAAAATGTCAATTAATTAATTAACTAAATTAATTAACTTAATTAATTCTGTTTAGACTAACCTAATCACTAGTTAAACTAATTAAACCTGTTTAATTATCCTTAGACAATGACATGTGGGACCGAGTGGTCTATTGACTAGTCAAAGTCCACAGTTGACTGTTGATGTCATGCTGACATCATGATGACGTGATAAAATGATTTTCGGTTTAATTAATTCTGTTAATTCTAAAAATGACATAAAACTTTAAAAATTAATACAAAATAATCCGTAACTCGGATGAAAATACTTTGTACATGAAAGTTGCTCAGAACGACGAGACGAACCCGGATACGTAGCCCGTTCGTCCACCACACACCCCTAACATATCAAACCCGCAACTTTCTCCCTCCGGTTCATCTGTCAGAAAACACGAAACACCGGGAATACTTTCCCGGATGTTTTCCCCCCTTCACCGGTATCACCTACTACCGCGTTAGGGCACACCGAACACCGCATATTGCCTTGTTATATTTTGTGATGCTTTGTTTGCTCTGTATTCATTATTTCTTCCCCCTCTTCTCTCCGGTAGACTACGAGACCGACGTTGCTGCTGACCAGTTCGACTACGGAGTTGACGACCCCTCTCTCTTGCCGGAGCAACCAGGCAAGCCTCCCCTTTGATCACCAGATATCGCCTACTCTTCTCTATACTGCTTGCATTAGAGTAGTGTAGCATGTTACTTCTTTCCATTAATCCTATTCTGATGCATAGCCTGTCATTGCTGCTACAGTCATTGATACCTTACCCGCAATCCTAAATGCTTAGTATAGGATGCTAGTGTTCCATCAGTGGCCCTACACTCTTGTCTGTCTGCCATGCTATACTACTGGGTTGTGATCACTTCGGGAGGTGATCACGGGCATATACTATATACTTTACACTGTTACATTACCTGTGATACTGTACGGAGTTGGGGGCTGAAGGGGCAGGTGGCTCCATCCAGGTAGTGGTGGGCCTGAGTTCCCGACGGCCCCCGACTGTTACTTTGTGGCGGAGCGACAGGGCAGGTTGAGACCGCCTAGGAGAGAGGTGGGCCTGGCCCTGTTCGGCGTTCACGGACACTTAACACGCTTAACGAGATCTTGGTATTTGATTTGAGTTGGCTACGAGCCTATACGCCCTAACCATCTACGCGGGAGTAGTTATGGGTATCCCGACGTCGTGGTATCAGCCGAAGCACTTCAGACGTCAGTGACGGAGCGGCGCGCGCCGAATTGGACTGGAACGCCACTAGGCTAGGTCTGCTTTCGGCCGCCCTCGCAACGTGCAGGTGTGCTATGGGCGATGGGCCCAGACCCCTGTGCGCTTAGGTTTAGACCGGCGTGCTGGCCTCTCTGTTTTGCCTAGGTGGGGCTGCGACGTGTTGATCTTCCGCGGCCGGGCATGACCCAGGAAAGTGTGTCCGGCCAAATGGGATCAAGCGTGTTGGGTTATGTGGTGCACCCCTGCAGGGAAGTTAATCTATTTGAATAGCCGTGATCTTCGGTAACAGGACGACTTGGAGTTGTACCTTGACCTTATGACAACTAGAACCGGATACTTAATAAAACACACCCTTCCAAGTTCCACAGACAACCCGGTGATCGCTTTTCTACAGGGCGACGAGAGGAGGATCGCCGGGTAGGGTTATGCTATGCGATGCTACTTGGAGATGCTGCTTGGAGATGCTACTTGAAGATGCTACTTGGGGGACTTCAATCTACTCTCTTCTACATGCTGCAAGACGGAGGCTGCCAGAAGCGTAGTCTTCGACAAGATTAGCTATCCCCCTCTTATTCTGGCATTCTGCAGTTCAGTCCACCGATATGGCCCTTTACACATATACCCATGCATATGTAGTGTAGCTCCTTGCTTGCGAGTACTTTGGATGAGTACTCACGGTTGCTTTTCTCCCTCTTTTCCCCTTTCCCTTCTACCTGGTTGTCGCAACCAGATGCTGGAGCCCTAGAGCCAGACGCCACCGTCGATGATGATTCCTACTACACTGGAGGTGCCTACTACTACGTGCAGGCCGCTAACGACGACCTGGAGTAGTTTAGGAGGATCCCAGGCAGGAGGCCTGCGCCTCTTTCGATCAGTATCCCAGTTTGTGCTAGCCTTCTTAAGGCAAACTTGTTTAACTTATGTCTGTACTCAGATATTGTTGCTTCCGCTGACTCGTCTATGATCGAGCACTTGTATTCGAGCCCTCAAGGCCCCTGGCTTGTATTATGATGCTTGTATGACTTATTTATGTTTTAGAGTTGTGTTGTGATATCTTCCCGTGAGTCCCTGGTCTTGATCGTACACATTTGCGTGCATGATTAGTGTACGATTGAATCGGGGGCGTCACATTGCAGGTGCCTTATAGTGAGTGTTTTCTGTCATCCAGTCCAACACCCATGAGTTCACATCTTCAGCATTGCCAGTGATGTGCAGCGTCGCATAGAATTGAAGAATGAGTTTTTCATTCCAATCACAGATATCAGTGCAGAAATTGAGCAATCCAGCATCATGAATAGCAGCGAGGACTAGTGTGAAGCAAGGTAGTGATTCCATATCAACACGAGGAATATGTGCATGGTCGAAGACTTTGTCTTTGTTGAAGAGCACTGAAGAATAGAAATTTGCTTGGCTGGCAGTCTAGAAGCGCTTCCTCCTCAGGCGAGCAGAGTCATAAGGATTGTAATCAGTGAAGAATACATGCTCGTTGAAGAAAGCGTCAGCCTTGAATTTCGGAGTCTTGGAGAATGGATTCTTCGGCTGTGGCTGAGAAGTATGTGTTATTTGAAGAATAACTTTAGGAATGTCAATCTCCGAAGCCGCAGGCTGAGGAATATCAGCTTTTGCTTCAGTAGCAGCCTGGGCCTCCATTTCTTCATCATCTCTTTCATCATCACTAGTGACTGGAATCTCTTCATGAAACAAAGGAGTTGTATGAATTTCATCAGAGCCCATAAGAATTTCAGTGGGTATAGGGGACTGAGGAGTTTGCTGTAGGGGTGTGAACATTGGAGAGTTGGGGTGCTGACTTTCCCAAAAGTCATCATTCATGACAGGTGTGGTGCTCCCAATGTCCACATCCTCATCCACTTCCATTTCTTCAATGCCGGCCTCTTCAGCTGTGAACTGAGGCATTGGCGATGGTACCAGGGGAGTTCAAGTGATAACATCAACATCAATTTCTTCATCCATCTGCTCTGTGGAAGCAGCAGGGGGATCTTCTTTAGCAGATTCTTCAGGAATATGAAATTCTTCACCAAAAGGAACAAGGTCCTTTGATGGCATGTGTCGGTGTCAAAACCGGAGGATCTCGGGGAGGGGGTCCCGAACTGTGCGTCTGGGCGGATGGTAACAGGAGACAAGGGACACGACGTTTTTATCCAGGTTCGGGCCCTCTCGATGGAGGTAAAACCCTACTCCTGCTTGATTAATATTGATGATATGGGTAGTACAAGAGTAGATCCACCACGAGATCGGAGTGGCTAAACCCTAGAAGCTAGCCTATGGTATGATTGTTGTTCGTCCTACGGACTAAAACTCTCCGGTTTATATAGACACCGGAGAGGGCTAGGGTTTCACAGAGTCGGTTATAATGGGAGGAGATCTTCATATCGTATCGCCAAGCTTGCCTTCCACGCCAAGGAAAGTCCCATCCGGACACGGGACGGAGTCTTCAATCTTGTATCTTCATAGTCCAGGAGTCCGGCCAAAGGTCTGAGTCCGGCTAGCCGGACACCCCCTAATCCAGGACTCCCTCAGTAGCCCCCGAACCAGGCTTCAATGACGTCGAGTCCGGCGCGCAAGTTGTCTTAGGCATTGTAAGGCGGGTTCTCCTTCAAATTCCTTGTATCCGTCGAATAGTGTCCGGCTTCTAGTGCGTGCTGTCCTCCTTGACTTCTGTGCCCCATAATGACCATCTTCCACGCGTCAAACGAATGCGAAAAAGCCAGGGGATTTTCTTTTCACTTACCCCCCTGGTTGCATTAATGAGCCGCCCATAAAAGAGACGGGGATATAGATCCAATTCACACCATCTTCCCTCTGCGAGTCTTCATCAGAGCGTCTCTAACAGAGATCCATTCCACCATGGTCAGTCAGTGCCGCTCCTCCTCTCGCGCCTCCAGCCCTCGGCCCGGGGATTGGGGGCGGTGCTCCGTCCCGCATAGCGAGTTACTAGTGCTTCAATCGAAGGGGCTCCTCCCCCCAGCATATATGGTCCCAGTTCGAGCCGAGATTGCTGCTTATAACGGCGGAGAGCAGGCGGAGGGCATTCCCAATCCCTCTCAAGGAGAGCGGGTATGTTTAGTCCCTTATTTGATGAGAGGACTTGGGTTTCCAATTCATCCGTTTCTCCGAGGGTTGCTAGAGTTCTACGGCCTCCAACTACATAACCTCACGCCCGCCTCCATTTCGCACATCGCGGGCTTCGTGGCCCTCTGCGAGCTGTTCTTGGGTGTTGAGGCCCATTTCGCGCTGTGGAAGAGGTTGTTTTGCCTTGTGCCCCATTCTCAGGAGGGGTCTATTTATCAGGTGGGCGGAGCCGAACTATGGCGCATCGCCGGGACCGGATATCTATCCGGCACCCCAAAGAGGGCGTCCGAAGACTGGCCCTCGGACTCGTTTTATATAGATGGCGTCCCCCTGCCGGACCCTGTACGGATCGACCTCCCCGATTTCAATAACGCCCCGTTGAAAAAGCGCCTGAGTTGGCGCCCGCGGAACCCTCAGAGGGAAGCTGACAGGGACGTCCTGTACCTGATGAGCCGGATAAGGTTATTGGCTCATTCCAGACTGATCATGATCAAGGTCATGGACATATGCATTACGCGAGGGGTGCAGCCGCTTCAATACAGAGGCCACCCCATGTGGGATTTCAACGGGGAGGATGACGCTACCCGGTGCAGTCGCAAGGGGCCAGATTTGGCCGCCACTTTAACGAGAATCTTATCCGCTTTATATAAGGGGGAAGAGGAAGAATTCCTCCGTGTCAACCCGGAAGGCGGATTCTCCATGTACAATCCACCTAGTTGGGTGAGCGGACACTGTCACTTGCCCATCTGCTTTTGAAATTCCCGTGGTTGAGTACTTAGTGTAGTAATGTTTAAACACAGGAGCTGCGCCAGGCTGTGAAGGAAATAAACAACACTGCTCCACAACCCGAGGACCCGGAACGGTCCCTCGATCCGGACTCCCAAGAAGATCCGGACTTATGCGTGGAGTTGATTGATGGAGTATTTCATCAATTGAGTAAGGGTAACTCCTTAGTGGCCATTACGGTCGACTATCCCGGACTACTTCCAGCCTCCAAGGTAATTAAGACCGAAGTCCCAGTATTCTCATGCTTTATCTTGCACGCCGTATACTAACAGCGTTTCGCAGGGTAAATCCTTGAGGCGGAAGGCCGAGCCCACGGCGGGAAGCCAACAAGGGCCACTGAAGCCAGGCGGGTCAAAAAGAAGTGCGGACCAGATCGAGATTCCGGCGCAACGGTATGGCGTGCAAATTTAACGCCTAGGGTTTATGCCCTTGAGTCCTACTAATGCTCATGATTTTTTTTAGAAAGAAGAGAGCCCGTCGGACTATGTCTGCCGGCCAAGGTTCGAGGCCGGGTCCGGAAGCGGAGGCGGACACGGGACGCGCCTCGGGCGCTCCTCCGACAGAGGATGCCGACGGGCTATCTGCCACCAATTCAGAGGTGGAGAGTGCCCTGAACCACAGGCGTCGCCGGACTGTTCTTCGTGAAGCGTGTTTTTCCCCGGAGGTGTTGGACGCCTTTAATACAGGAGATGCGTATCTCCGTGCTGCTCAAAATGGTCTAGCCAGAGCCAGGGAGCAGTATGTGAAAGACATACAGGTGAGTAGAATTGAAGGTTATATATGTCAGTAGCCCCTGAGACTTGAAACAGTGAAGATAACTGTTTGAAGGATCATGTGTTATGCAGTGTCTTACAAAGAAGAATACGCAATTGTCCCAGGAGCTCGAAGAGTGCAAGGCCTAGCTCGAGGCCGCATTAGCCTCTTCAGAAAATGTCACGGGGGCGCCCGCAGGTAATATATACTTCGAAAGATACTTCCGTTTTAAAATGCGGCAGGCGTGCAACCCTGACGATAATAATGCAGATGAGGCCGGAGTAAATGCGGACAGGCAACAACTCCTACGCCAACTAAAGGCTGGCGAGAGCGTGCTGACAAGGGTGAGGCAAGAGAAGAACAAGCTTCAAGATGCCAATACCCAGCTGGGCGAGGAACTGAAAGATGTTCGCATTCAGTTGTCTTCTACCGTGAAGGAGAATTGGCGACTTCGACGCGGCATTTTTAGTAAGTGCTTGAACGAATCTTCAAAAAAAGAATTCGGCGAGGAAGTCGATTAACAGAGCTATGTCTGTAGGTCTGCTGACGGGTCGTCCTGCGGAGGAAATGCCTGGTTCAACGGGAGACCTTCTTCCCAAGCTGTTGCAACTACACGAACGAGTTCGGCAGACAATGCAAAGCGTCATCCAGGCTATGTGGACATCCCTCTCCATGCCCGAAGGCCTTGAGGAGCTTACAAAGAAGCTGGAGGGAGTGCGGCAGCGCTTCCGGTTGTGGAAGATATCGGCTTGCCGTCAAGGTGCCAGGGAGGCCTGGGCCATGGTGAAGACTCGGTACACGAAGGCTGACCCAAACCACATGGCCGAGGTCGGCCCTATAGGTCCGGACGGAAAGGAGATACCAGTCAGCTTAGCATATGGCCAGGTGGAGCTGGCTGCAAAGTATTCCCAACAGGACTGTAAATTAGACCGCCTGTTGGATGGTATTGAAGCCGAATATGCCGAGTGGGAATGACTCTGTAAAAATGACATAAAAAATGTCTTCTAGCCGGATTGTAGATCGTTTGTCATTGCGGACCTTTTTGCTTCGACCTCTGGACCCTATAGACCGGAGTGTTTCCGAATACCCTCTCGATTATGTAAGAACCGGGGCATGCATGGAGACAAGGCGTAGGGGTCATAAGTGCTTTAGCAGACAAGTGCCCAACTAGTTATGTTATATTACATGGTTAGTAAGAAACATCTTCGAGGGAGAATAGTTCCGTTAGGGGTTCCTTTCCCTGGGAGGCATGCCCTAAAGTGCATGTCCGAACTGCCATAAAGGGCAGAAAAGCATCTGGGGGCAAATGAATAAATACGAAAGATCATCTTTTAGTTCACCAAACCGAATATTCCCTTAAGAACGCTAGCTTTCGGCTTCACGCAGTCTGAGGTACACATTCGGCTGACCCGACAGTAACAATCGCAGAGGTGCTCCCTTTACCACCTAGCCGAACGAACGGGAACGTAGGGGTAAGCACAGGAGCCAGGCAACCCAGCTTGGCCAAAACTTAAGTCATATCGATGCATATAATGGTGTATAAAAGGTTCATGCGGAAGCATCACACATGTTTTGGGCATGAGGCCCGTTTTATATAAACTTGTTGGTAAAGAAGCCCCCAGGTATTATGAGCGCAGGTAGCGCGTCGGGTTTGTGCGAACAATGCACAAGCAAGCCCCTAAGGGCTTGTTAGAAAAAGGGGGTAGGGAGAAGGAACAAAATCCCGGACTGCCAATAAAAAAATAAAAAATAAAACAAAGGGATGGAGGAAGGAAACGAACATGGAGTCTGGCGCTAGGCGTAGTACCTTCGTAGGCGTGATGCGTTCCATGGGTTCGGCTCGAGTCGGTTATCCGATGCGTTTCGCAGACGGTATGCTCCGCCGGTCAGTACTTGGTCGATTATGAAGGGGCCCTACCATTTGGGCTTTAATTTATCCTTTTTCTTGTCCGGCAGGCGTAGAACTAGTTCGCGAACGTTATAGGTTTTGGCCCGTACTTCTCTGCTTTGGTATCTTCGAGCCTGCTGTTGATAGAATGCAGAACGAGCTTTTGCCACGTCGCGCTCCTCTTCCAATGCATCCAAGCTGTCCTGCCGATTGAGCTCGGCTTCTCTTTCTTCGTACATGCGCACTCTAGGTGAGTCATGGATTATGTCGCATGGCAGTACTGCCTCTGCGCCGTATACCATAAAAAATGGTGTGAATCCGGTAGTGCGATTTGGCGTGGTCCGCAGCCCCCAGAGTACGGAGTCAAGCTCCTCTACCCAGTGCGTGTTAGATTCCTTGAGGGATCGCACTAGTCTGGGTTTGATGCCGCTCATAATGAGACCGTTGTCCCGTTCGACTTGACCGTTAGTTTGAGGGTGATAGACTGAAGCATAGTCGAGCTTGATGCCCATGTTTTTGCACCAAAGTTTGACTTCATCGGTCGTGAAGTTTGTGCCATTGTCGGTTATGATGCTATTGGGGACGCCGTAACGATGTACTACCCCGGATATGAAGTCTATCACTGGTCCGGATTCGGCCGTCTTTACAGGCTTGGCTTCTATCCATTTGGTGAATTTGTCCACCATGACCAGTAGATATTTTTGCTTGTGGGTTCCTCCTTTAAGGGGTCCGACCATGTTAAGCCCCCAGACCGCGAAAGGCCAGGTAATGGGTATAGTTTGTAGGGCGGTAGGCGGCATGTGGCTTTGGTTGGCGAATAACTGGCAACCAACACATCGTTGCACTAAGTCTTGAGCGTCTGCCCGGGTCGTTGGCCAATAAAATCTGGTACGGAAGGCCTTGCTTACAAGGGCCCGGGCTGCGGCATGGTGCCCGCCAAGTCCGGCATGAATTTCAGCCAAAAGGTCTCGCCCTTCCTCTTCGGAGATACACCTTTGAAGGACTCCAGTTGTGCTTTTCTTGTAAAGTTCTCCCTCGTGGACTTTGTAGGCTTTAGATCGCCGCACTATGCAGCGGGCCTCGTTTTGATCCTCGGGAAGTTCCTGCCTAGTTAGGTAGGCTAGGAATGGTTCTGTCCAAGGGGCAATCACTGCCATTATTGCGTGAGCTGACAATGTTGTTTCGTTGGTGGAGCCCCCGTCTGTGTCAGAATGTTCGGTGAGGGGCGGTGTAGCTGTGTCCGGGCTATTGTTTCCGGATTCTCCTTCCCATGATACGGATGGCTTGAACAGCCTTTCTAGGAAGATGTTGGGAGGGACGGCCTCGCGCTTAGCGCCAATGCGTGCCAACACGTCTGTTGCCTGGTTATTTTCCCGGGCTATGTGATGAAATTCAAGCCCCTCAAACCGAGATGGCATCTTTAAGATGGCGTTGCGGTAAGCTGCCATTTTCGGATCCTTGGCATTGAAGTCTCCATTTATTTGGGATATTGCGAGGTTTGAATCCCTGCGGACCTCTAGGTGCTGAATGCCCATGGAGACTGCCATCCGGAGGCCATGTAAAAGGGCCTCGTATTCGGCTGTGTTGTTGGAATCCGTGTACATTATCTGAAGTACGTATTGGACTGTGTCTCCGGTTGGGGACGTCAGAATGAGGCCAGCCCCCAGGCCAGCCAACATTTTGGAGCCGTCGAAGTGCATGATCCAGTTGGAGTATGCGCCGTACTCTTTAGGGAGTTCGGCTTCGGTCCATTCGGCGATGAAGTCGGCCAAAACCTGCGACTTAATAGCTCGCCTTGGTTTGTAGGTTATGTCGAACGGGAGGAGCTCGATGGCCCATTTGGCAATCCGGCCCGTTGCGTCGCGGTTGTTTATAATATCATTAAGGGGTACTTCGGATGCCACTGTTATGGAGCACTCTCGAAAGTAGTGTCGCAGCTTCCGGGATGCCATGAACACCACGTACGCTATCTTTTGGTAATGCGGGTACCGTGACTTGCATGGAGTTAGTACAATGGACACGTAGTACACTGGTTTTTGGAGGGGGAACTTGTGTCCGTCCGCTTCTCGTTCGACGACGAGCACCGCGCTTACAACTTGATGGGTTGCCGCGATGTATAATAGCATTGGTTCGCCTGTGTTGGGCGCGGCCAGGACCAGATTTGTTGCCAGTATGGCTTTTATTTCTTCGAGTCCGGCTGTGGCGGCATCCGTCCACTCGAAGTGGTCGGTGCGCCGCAGGAGGCGGTAGAGGGGTAATGCCTTTTCTCCTAAGCGGGAGATAAAGCGGCTTAGAGCCGCCACACATCCTGTCAGTTTTTGTATCTGTTTGAGGTCCTTTGGGGTATCCAATTGTGACAGAGCTCGAATCTTGGCTGGGTTTGCTTCAATTCCTCTACCGGATATGATGAAGCCCAAGAGCTTTCCGGCCGGTACGCCGAAAACGCATTTTTTTCGGGTTGAGCTTGATGTCATATGTTCGGAGATTGTCGAACGTGAGCGTCAAGTCGTCTACTAGAGTATCGACGTGTTTTGTTTTGACGACCACGTCGTCTACGTATGCTTCAGCTGTTTTGCCGATCTGGTTTGCCAGACATGTCTGAATCATGCGCTGATATGTTGCGCCAGTGTTTTTGAGCCCGAAGGGCATCGTGTTGAAGCAGAATGGGTCGTATGGGGTGATGAATGCCGTTGCAGCTTGGTCTGACTCTGCCATCTTGATTTGATGGTAGCCAGAGTATGCATCGAGGAAACACAATGAGTCGTGTCCTGCGGTGGCGTCAATGATTTGATCAATTCGGGGGAGTGGGAAAGGGTCCTTTGGACAGGCCTTATTTAGGTCTTTGAAATCGACACATAGGCGCCAAGATTTGTCCTTCTTTGGTACCATCACCAGGTTTGCTAGCCAGTCCGGATGTTTTATGTCTCTGATGAATCCGGCTTCCAGCAGTTTTGCTAGCTCCTCTCCCATGGCTTGTCTCTTGGGCTCGGAAAAACGTCGTAGAGTCTGCTTGATGGGTTTAAACCCTTTTAGGATGTTCAGGCTGTGCTCAGCCAGCCTGCGTGGGATTCCTGGCATATCTGAGGGGTGCCAGGCGAAAATGTCCCAATTTTCTCGTAGGAAGTATCTGAGTGCGGCGTCTACATCGGGTTTTAGTTGCGCCCCGATGGAGGCCGTTTTTGTAGGGTCCGTTGGATGGACTTGGAATTTGACTATTTCGTCCGCTGGTTTAAAAGAGGTGGACTTGGATCTCTTGTCTAGTATCACGTCGTCCCTGTCCACTGTAGAGCGCAACACCGTTAATTCCTCGGCCGCTAGGGCCTCGGATAATGCCTCCAGGGCCAGTGCGGCTATCTTGTTTTCAGCGCGGAGGCTATGTCCGGATCACTTGCGAGAGTGATAATTCCGTTGGGTCCGGGCATTTTGAGCTTCATGTACCCGTAGTGGGGTATGGCTTGGAAAATTGTAAATGCTTCTCGCCCTAGCAGAGCGTGCTATCCGCTGCTGAACGGGGCCACTTGAAACATGACTTCCTCGGATCTGTAATTATCCGGCGTGCCGAACACCACATCCAGTGTGATTTTTCCTGAACAGCACGCTTCCCGACTTGTAATTATTCCCCTAAAAGTTGTGTTGCTTCGCTCAATGCGGCTCCAGTCAATTTCCATTTTTCGCAGGGTTTCCTCGTAGACGAGGTTGAGTCCGCTGCCGCCGTCCATGAGTACCTTTGTGAGTCGGAAGCCGTCCACTATCGGACTAAGGACCAATGCGGCTGGTGCTCGGGCTGTCCGGAATTTAGGTTCGTCACTGGCATTAAAGGTGATAGCCGTGTCACTGCATGGGTTTATTGTTGCCACTTGGTAGACTTCGGCAAGGTTGCGGAGCGTTCATTTCCTTGCATTGTTTGATGTGAAGGTCTCGAAGACTGTCGACACCGTACTGGGGAGGTATTCTTCGGGTGCTGGAGTTAAAAGCTCCTCGCCACTGCGGGCCACCTGCCGTAGTATCCAACAAGCTCTAAGGTTGTGCGTTGGTGTGGCTTCCCCTGAATTATGAATTTTACAGGGTCCATTGAGCCATCCTTCCAATACGGTCCCGTACCCTGTAGAGGGTTTTTGTTTTTTGATGTTTGGTTCAGATGCCTGGCGATAATGCGCTCTTTTGTTTTGGACTCGTGTTACATTCGGGGCCGGATTGTCCCAAAATTTATCTTCGGTTTTCCGAACGCTTTCAGTCGCACAGTACTTTCGTACTATGGATGTCAAGTCGGCGAATCGTGTAATTTCGCGGCGACTTATGGCGTTGAGGATTCCGATGTCCGTGCAATTGTAGCAGAAGAGGGAAATTGCTTCTTTCTCACGGCAGTCCTTTATCCTGTTCATAACCAGGAGGATCTGGCCCAGTAGTGGTGTACTGTTTCTCCGGGCTCTTGCCATATTAGGGATAAATCCCGTATAGTTGGGTGGGCCGGTGGAGTTAAATCCGGAACCCTGCCCGATGTAAGATTCAGGGGCCCGGCGGTTTCCGAATTCGGAAGCTTGCTTTCTTGGATATTATTCAATGAATCGGGCCTGTTGTCTGACTTTAGGTTCAGGGTTTGGGCGACATCCTCCCCTCCACGGATGTCCGTCTTGGAGGGATCAGGAATCCGGACACATCTGGTCCTTAGGGCGGGTGAAGACTTGCCGCATTGTTCTTCCACCACTTCGACGTGATGGGTAATCTAGGGAGAGTCAATCTCTCTCTGATCGGGTTTAAGCCCAATCTGGTCGTAATCAGTAGCGACTCCTAGGGCCGCGATGCGATCCAAGAGCTCGTTCAGGGAGAGGAGCTCTATCGGATCTAACTTCTCGGCAAGCTCCGTGCAGATGTGAAGATTGCTTTCGGTGGCCTGAGAGGTCATCGTTGGCGCGGCGGCCGGACAGGCGGTCATCAAAAACCTGCCTAGCCGGAGAGTTTGGCCGACAGTCCTTTAGCAACGACGCCGTATTTTAAAGACGGGATGCGGCATCCTTCCTTGTGGTGACGACACAGCGGAACTCTCAATGAAAGCACCAATGTCAGTGTCAAAACTGGCGGATCTCGGGTAGGGGGTCCCGAATTGTGCGTCTAGGCGGATGGTAATAGGAGACAAGGGACACGATGTTTTTACCCAGGTTCGGGCCCTCTCGATGGAGGTAAAACCCTACTCCTGCTTGATTAATATTGATGATATGGGTAGTACAAGAGTAGATCTACCACGAGATTGGAGTGGCTAAACCCTAGAAGCTAGCCTATGGTATGATTGTTGTTCGTCCTACGGACTAAAACTCTCCGGTTTATATAGACACCGGAGAAGGCTAGGGTTACATAGAGTCAGTTACAATGGGAGGAGATCTTCATATCGTATCGCCAAGCTTGCCTTCCACGCCAAGGAAAGTCCCATTCGGACACGGGACGGAGTCTTGAATCTTGTATCTTCATAGTTCAGGAGTCCGGCCAAAGGTCTGAGTCCGGCTAGCCGGACACCCCCTAATCCAGGACTCCCTCAGCATGCTTGAGAGAGGAACAACATCAACCGGGTTCTCAATTGAGCTTGTCAAAATCTTCGCCTTCTTCGGAGCAGAAGATTCTGAGGAAATAGATGCTTTCCTTTTCTTTAGAGCATCTTGCTCCATAGCCTTTGTTTTCTTCACTTCAAGTGCAAAAGGAAGAATTGGAGAAGGTGTTGGCATTAGCACAGGAGGAGTAGAGGAAATTGGTTCAGTTTCTTCAGGCACAACTGATGTAGTTGGCCTTTCTTGAGCAATTTCTTCAGGCACAGCTTCAGATTCTTCAGCTATCCTGACTTGTTCTTCGGGCGCAACACTAGTGGTTGCCCTGGCAGTTTCATCAGTGACTGGAATTTCTTCAGCAGTCC
This sequence comes from Triticum dicoccoides, assembly GCF_002162155.2. Lineage (NCBI taxonomy): Eukaryota > Viridiplantae > Streptophyta > Magnoliopsida > Poales > Poaceae > Triticum > Triticum dicoccoides. The sequence goes on from NC_041387.1 coordinate 25,403,846, forward strand.
TGGTACTTGCAGTTTCATCAGCAGCCTGATTTTCATCAACGGTGCTGGCATTTCCTTCAGTTGCCTGGGCAGATGCTTCAGCCTGAGGAATCTCAATATGCGATGAATCAGCAACATTGGAGGTGAATTTCTTCGTCAGTTTGATAAACCTGACTTTGGCTCCCAGCCACTCTGCTTTGTAAGCTTCAAATTCATCACTGAGCTTCTTGATCTCAGCTTGCAGAGTGAGGAGATGTTCAGGTGAAAGTTTGAGAACATTATCCTTCAGATAACGCTGTTTCTTGTACTGTGCTTTCTTAGCAATTCTGGCATGATCATATTTCCACTTTTCTTCAGTTATGAACGCTGTCAACATGTGACTTTGTCCAGGAGTGAGGCCCAGCTCTGGGAGAGGAGTGTTTGGATCTTTATACCAGAGGTCAATGAAATCTAGGATCTTCTTCGGATCCAATAGAAGGGGCGTGATACGTCCATTTTGCATCATGCTTTTATATCAATATTTATTGAATTATGGACTGTCATTACACATCATATCTCAATACTTATGGCTATTCTCTCTTATTTTACAAGGTTTACCATGAAGAGGGAGAATGCTGGCAGCTGGAATTCTGGCTGGAAAAGGAGCAAACATTGGAAACCTATTCTGCACAACTCCAAAAGTCATGAAACTCCACGAAACAACGTTTTGGATTTATTAAGAATTTATGAGCAAAAGAAATAGGCCAGGGGGCCCACACCCTGTCCAGGAGACAGGGGGCGCACCCCCCTATAGGGCGTGGCCCCCTATCTCCTGGCCCCCCTGGTGGGCCTCCGGCGTCCATCTTCTGCTATATCATCACCCTTACCCTGGAAAAAATTGTGGGCAAGCTTACGGGACGAAACTCCGCCGCCACGAGGCGGAACCTTGGCGAAATCAATCTAGGGCTCTGGCGGAGCTGTTCTACCGGGGACACTTCCCTCCGGGAGGGGGAAATCATCACCAACGTCATCACCAACGATCCTCTCATTGGGAGGGCTCAATCTCCATCAACATCTTCACCAGCACCATCTCCTCTCAAAACCCTAGTTCATCTCTTGTATCCAATCTTGTATCAAAACCACAAATTGGTACCTGTGGGTTGCTAGTAGTGTTGATTACTCCTTGTAGTTGATGCTAATTGGTTTACTTGGTGGAAGATCATATGTTCAGATCCTTTATGCATATTATTACTCCTCTGATTATGAATATGAATATGCTTTGTGAGTAGTTACGTTTGTTCCTGAGGACATGGGTGAAGTCTTGCTATTAGTAGTCATGTGAATTTGGTATTCGTTCGATATTTTGATGAGATGTATGTTGTCTTTCCTCTAGTGGTGTTATGTGAACATCGACTACATGACACTTCACCATTATTTGGGCCTATAGGAAGGCATAGGGAAGTAATAAGTAGATGATGGGTTGCTAGAGTGACAGAAGCTTAAACCCTACTTTATGCGTTGCTTCGTTAGGGGTTGATATGGGCCCATATGTTTAATGTTGTGGTTAGGTTTACCTTAATACTCCTTTTTGTAGTTGTGATTGCTTGCAATAGGGGTTAATCATAAGTGGGATGCTTGTCCAAGTTAGGGCAGTACCCAAGTGCCGGTCCACCCACATATCAAATTATCAAAGTACCAAACACAAATCTTACGAACGTGATGAAAACTAGCTTGACGATAATTCCCAATGTGTCCTCGGGAGCTCTTTCCTCATTATTAGAATTTGTCCAGGCTTATCCTTTGCTACATAAAGGATTGGGCCACTTTTCGGCACTTTATTTACTTTATTTACTTTTTTCTCGTTACTATTTATCTTATCACAAAACTATCTATCACCTATAATTTCAGTGCTTGCAGAGAAAACCTTACTGAAAACCGCTTATCGTTTCCTTCTGCTCCTTGTTGGGTTCGACACTCTTACTTATCGAAAGGACTACGATATATCCCCTACACTTGTGGGTCATCAAGACTCTTTTCTGGCACCGTTGCTGGGGAGTGTAGCGCTTTTGGTGAGTGGAACTTGGTAAGGAAACATTTATTTAGTGTGATGAAATTTTCTGTTACTTGTCACTATGGAAACTAATCCTTTGAGGAGCTTGTTTGGGGTATCTTCACCCCAACCAGAAGAGCAAAGAGATGCTCCTCAACCTACTGAACCTGATGAAAATATTCACTTTGAGATTCCTTCGGGTATGATAGAAAAACTGCTAGCTAATCCTTTTGCAGGAGACGGAACTTTGCATCCTGACTTACACCTTATCTTTGTGGATGAAGTTTGTGGATTATTTAAGCTCGCAGGTATCCCCGATGATGTTGTCAAAAGGAAGGTCTTCCCTTTATCTTTGAAGGGAGATGTAATGACATGGTATAGGCTATGCGATGATACGAGATTTTGGAATTATAAGCGATGGAAGTTGGAATTTCACCAGAAGTTCTATCCTATGCATCTTGTTCATCGTGATCGTAATTACATATATAATTTCTGGCCTCACAAAGGAGAAAGCATCGCTCAAGCTTGGGGGAGGCTTAAGTCAATGTTATATTCATGCCCCAATCATGAGCTCTCTCGGGAAATGATTATTCAGAATTTTTATACTCGGCTTTCTCTTGATAATCGAATATGCTTGATACTTCCTGTGCTGGTTCCTATATGCTGAAGACTATTGATTTCAAATGGGACTTATTGGAAAGAATTAAACGCAACTTTGAAGATTGGGGTTCCGACGATGGTAAGGAGTCAGGTATGACACCTAAGTTTGATTGTGTTAAATCTTTTATGGATACCAATGTTTTCCGTGGATTTAGCTCTAAGTATGGACTTGACTCTAAGATAGTAGCTACTTTTTGTGAAACTTTTGCTACTCACGTTGATCTCCCTAAAGAGAAGTGGTTTAAATATAATCCTCCTGTTGAAGTGAAAGTAGTTGCACCTATTACAGTCGAAGAAAAGACTATTACATATAGTGATCCTATTATTCCTACTGCTTATGTCGAAAAACCTCCTTTTCCTGTTAGGATAAAAGATCATGTTAAAGCTTCGACTGTTGTTCGTAAGAGTAATACTCGGACTTATACACCTCCTGAGCAAATTAATGTTGAACCTGGTATTGCTATGATTAAAGATCTTTTGGATGAGGACTTAGATGGGCATGTTATCTCTTTCTTGGGTGAAACTTCTAACATTGCTAGACCCGATACTAAGACACGTAGACCTGTTGTAGGCACGCCTGTTATTTCTGTTAAAATAGGATATCATTGTTATCATGGCCTATGTGATATGGGTGCTAGTGCTAATGCGATACCTTATGATCTTTATAAAGAAATTATGCACGATATTGCACCTATTGAATTAGAAGACATTGATGTTACTATTAAGCTTGCTAATAGGGACACCATTAAACCTATTGGGATTGTTAGAGATGTTGAAGTCTTGTGTGGGAAGATTAAATACCCTGCTGATTTTCTTGTTCTTGCTTCCCCACAAGATGATTTTTGTCCCATTATTTTTGGTAGACCCTTCTTGAATACTGCTAGTGCTAAGATTAATTGTGAAAAGAATATTGTCACTGTTGCCATAGATGGTATGTCTCATGAGTTTAATTTCGCTAAGTTTAGTAGACAACCTCGTGAAAGGGAACCACCTAGTAAGGATTAAATTATGGGTCTTGCTTCCATTGCTGTTCCTCCAACTGATCCGTTAGAACAATATTTGTTAGACCATGAAAATGATATGTTTATGAAGGAAAGGGAAGAAATAGATGAAGTGTTCCTTAAACAAGAACCTATGCTAAAACATAACCTTCCCGTTGAAATTCTTGGGGATCCCCCTCCACCCAAGGGTGATCCCGTGTTTGAACTCAAACACTTACCTGATAATCTCAAGTATGCTTATCTTGATGAAAAAGAAATATATCATGTTATTATTAGTGCTAACCTTTCAGAGAAAGAAGAAGAAAGATTATTGAAAACTCTGAAGAAGCACCGAGCTGCTATTGGATATACTCTGGACGATCTTAAGGGCATTAGTCCCACACTATGTCAACACAAAATTTCAGTGGAGAAAGATGCCAAACCAGTTAGAGATCCTCAAAGACGATTAAACCCCAAAATGAAGGAAGTGGTGAGAAAGGAGATTCTAAAACTCCTTGAGGCAGGTATTATTTATCCCGTTGCTGATAGTGAATGGGTAAGCCCTGTCCATTGTGTCCCTAAAAAGGGAGGTATTACCGTTGTTCCTAATGATAAAGATGAATTGATCCCGCAAAGAATTATTACAAGCTATAGGATGGTAATTGATTTCCGTAAGTTAAATAAAGCTACTAAGAAAGATCATTACCCTTTACCTTTTATTGATCAAATGCTAGAAAGGCTATCCAAACACACACATTTTTGCTTTCTAGATAGTTATTCTGACTTCTCTCAAATACCTGTGTCCGCGAAGGATCAATCTAAAACTACTTTTACTTGCCCTTTTGGTACTTTTGCTTATAGACGTATGCCTTTTGGTTTATGTAATGCACCTACTACCTTTCAAAGATGCATGATGGCTATATTTTCTGATTTTTGTGAAAAGATTTGTGAGGTATTCATGGATGATTTCTCCATCTGTGGATCCTATTTTGATGATTGTTTGAGCAACCTTGATCGAGTGTTGCAGAGATGCGAAGAGAATAGTCTCGTCCTGAATTAGGAAAAGTGTCACTGTATGGTTAATGAAGGCATTGTCTTGGGGCACAAGATCTCCGAGAGAGGTATTGAAGTTGATAAAGCCAAAGTTGATGCTATTGAAAATATGCCATGTCCCAAGGACATAAAAGGTATAAGAAGTTTCCTTGGTCATGCCGGCTTTTATAGGAGGTTCATTAAGGACTTCTCTAAAATCTCTAGGCCTCTGACTAATTTATTGCAAAAAGATATTCCTTTTGTCTTTGATGATGATTGTGTAGAAGCATTTGAAACACTTAAGAAAGCCTTGATCACTGCACCTATTGTTCAGCCACCTGATTGGAATTTACCTTTTGAAATTATGTGCGATGCTAGTGATTATGTTGTAGGTGTTGTTTTAGGGCAAAGAGTCGATAAGAAATTAATGTTATCCAGTATGCTAGTAAGACTCTTGATACTGCCCAGAGAAATTATGCTACTACTGAAAAAGAGTTCTTAGCAGTTGTGTTTGCATGTGATAAGTTTAGACCTTATATTGTTGATTCCAAAGTTACTATTCATACTGATCATGCTTCTATTAAATATCTTATGGAGAAGAAATATGCTAAGCCTAGGATCATTAGATGGGTTCTCTTGCTCCTAGAATTTTACTTGCATATTATTGATAGAAAGGGAGCTGAGAACCCCGTTGCAGACAACTTTCTAGGTTAGAGAATGTTCTTGATGACCCACTGCCTATTAATGATAGTTTTCCTGATGAACAATTAGCGGTTGTCAATGCTTCTCGTACTGCTCCTTGGTATGCTGATTATGCTAATTACATTGTTGCTAAATATATACCGCCTAGTTTCACATACCAGCAAAAGAAAAAGTTCTTTTATGATTTAAGACATTACTTCTGGGATGATCCACACCTTTATAAAGAAGGAGTAGATGGTATTATTAGACGTTGTGTGCCTGAGCATGAACAGGAACAAATCCTACGCAAGTGTCACTCTGAATCTTATGGAGGACACCACGCTGGAGATAGAACTGCACACAAGGTACTACAATCTGGTTTTTATTGGCCTACTCTCTTCAAAGATGCTCGTAAGTTTGTCTTATCTTGTGATGAATGTCAAAGAATAGGTAACATTAGTAGACGTTAAGAAATGCCTATGAATTATTCTCTTGTTATTGAACTGTTTGATGTTTGGGGCTTTGATTATATGGGACCTTTTCCTACCTCCAATGGTTATACACATATTTTAGTTGCTGTTGATTACGTTACTAAGTGGGTAGAAGCTATTCCAACTAGTAGTGCGGATCATAACACTTCTATTGAAATGCTTAAAGAAGTTATTTTTCCGAGGTTTGGAGTCCCTAGATATCTTATGACTGATGGTGGTTCACACTTTATTCATGGTGCTTTCCATAAGATGCTCGCTAAGTATGATGTCAATCATAAAATCGCATCTCCTTATCACCCGCAGTCTAGTGGTCAAGTAGAGTTGAGCAATAAAGAGCTCAAATTAATTTTGCAAAAGACTATGAATAGATCTAGAAAGAATTGGTCCAAAAAACTTGATGATGCATTATGGGCCTATAGAACTGCATACAAAAATCCTATGGGTATGTATCCATATAAGATGGTTTATGGCAAAGCATGTCATTTACCTCTTGAACTTGAACATAAAGCATATTGGGCTATTAAAGAGCTCAATTATGACTTCAAACTTGCCGGTGAGAAGAGGTTGTTTCATATTAGCTCACTTGATGAATGGAGAACCCAAGCATATGAGAATGCCAAGCTTTTCAAAGAAAAAGTCAAACGCTGGCATGATAAGAGGATACAAAAAGCTGAGTTTAACGTAGGAGATTATGTGTTATTATTCAACTCTCGTTTAATATTTTCTGCAGAAAAACTTCTCTCAAAGTGGGAAGGTCCCTACGTTATCGAGGAGGTCTATCGTTCCGGTGCTATAAAAATCAACAACTTCGAAGGCACAAATCCGAGGGTGGTTAACGGTCAAAGAATTAAACATTATATTTCAGGTAATCCTATCAATGTTGAAACTAATATTATCGAAACCATAACCCTCAAAGAATACATAAGAGACACTTTCCAGAACATTCCAGACTCCGAAAAGGCATAGGTACGTGGTATGATAAGTAAACCGACTCCAAAACAACTCTAATGGCAATTCTTATCAGTTTTGGATTATTTAAGATTTTTAGGAAGAAAGAAGTAGTCCGAAAGGGACACGAGGCTCCCACGAGAGAGGAGTCTGCCCCCCCCCCCTGTAGGGCATGCCCCCCTGTCTTGTGGGCACCTCGTGTGTCTCCAGACTCCGTTTTCTTGTATGTTACATATTTTGGTCGGTAAAAATTCATTATATATACTCCCGAAGGTTTTGACCACCGTATCACGCAAATATCCTCTGTTTTCGTTTCGAGTTGTTCCTGTTGCAGATTTGGAACAAGATATCGTCCCAAGATTCGGAGGGAGAGAGCTACATGGCTGATTATATTGCAAATCCAAAAGTATATGGGGAGGTGGAACATTATGACTGGACCACAGAGGAAGAAGAATACTATGATCCAAAGAGGAAGGAGGAGACGAGCTCCGATGAAGAGGACGATCTACTACCTCAACCTGGTGATATGCATGTGGAGTTCAAGAAGTCAAGCCTCCCTAAGGTCCAATCTATCCCTCCACGTTTTTTGCAGGACAGCAAGGCAACACTATGCAAAAAAGATAATGAAACTTGAGCTCGAGAATGAGGATCTGAGGGAGGAAAATTTTAGCCTCAGACGCAAGCTAGAGAAGAAAATTGCAACTATTCCACCGTCATCATCACCACCTCCATCGGCTCCAAAGAAATAATCGCATGGGTATGGGCACTCCCCTTAGCAACTGCCAAGCTTGGGGGAGGTGCCCCGGTATCGTATCACCATCACACTCCTATCTTTACCGCTTTATTTAGTTCGATCCTTTTAGTAGTATCTTGATCTAGTAGATTGAAGTTTTGATATCAAGTAGTTTTGAGTTTTGCTTTGTGATCTCTTTATGTAAGCGAGTCCGTGTGCTATCTATAATAAAGATTAGTGTTGAGTCAAGGGCTTTGCTATGTTGCTATGATCTTGAGGAAGTAGAAAGAACAAAAGAGTTCATATTGATCTTATGGATAGTGATAACTTCACACATAGAAAGTATGAGGCATAAAAATTGTTGAGAGTTGATGAACGTAGCCTTGGTCATCGTTGCAATTAATAGGAAGTGATAAGGAAAGAGGGGTTCACATATAGATATACTATCTTGGACATATTTTATGATTGTGAATCACTCGTTAAGTATGACATGCTAAAAGAGTTGATGTTGGACAAGGAAGACAACGTAATAGTTTATGTTTTCCAACATCTCAGTTAAAGTATATTGTCATTTACCTGTTGGGGAACGTAGTAATTTCAAAAATTTCCTACGCACACGCAAGATCATGGTGATGCATAGCAACGAGAGGGGAGAGTATTGTCCACGTACCCTCGTAGACCGTAAGCGGAAGCGTTATGACAACGCAGTTGATGTAGTCGTACGTCTTCACGATCCGTCCGATCCAAGTACCGAACATACGGCACCTCCGAGTTCAGCACACGTTCAGCTCGATGACGATCCCCGGACTCCGATCCAGCAAAGTGTCAGGGATGAGTTCCGTCAGCACGACAGCATGGTGATGATGATGATGCTCTACCAGCGCAGGGCTTCGCCTAAACTCCGCGACGATATGACCGAGGTGGAATATGGTGGAGGGGGGCACCGCACACGGCTAAGGAACAATCTGTAGATCAACTTTTGTGTCTATGGGGTGCCCCCTGCCCCCGTATATAAAGGAGTGGAGGAGGGGAGGGCCGGCCCTCTTTATGGCGCGCCCTAGGGGAGTCCTACTCCCACCGGGAGTAGGATTCCCCCTTTCCTAGTCCAACTAGAAATCCTTCCAAGTATTAGGAGTAGGAGACAAGGAAGGGGGAGGGAGAAGGGAAGGAAGGAGGGGGCGCAGCCCCTCCCCCTAGTCCAATTCGGACTAGGCCTTGGGGTGGCGCGCGGCCTGCCCTAGGCAGCCCCTCTCTCTTTCCCGTATGGCCCAATAAGGCCCAATACTTCTCCCCCGTATTCCCGTAACTCCCTGGTACTCCGAAAAATACCCGAACCACTCGGAACCTTTCCGAACTCCGAATATAGTCATCCAATATATCGATCTTTACGTCTCGACCATTTCGAGACTCCTCGTCATGTCCCCGATCTCATCCGGGACTCCGAACTCCTTCGGTACATCAAAACTTATAAACTCATAATAAAACTGTCATCGTAACGTTAAGCGTGCGGACCCTACGGGTTCGAGAACTATGTAGACATGACCTAGAACTATTCTCGGTCAATAACCAATAGCGGAACCTGGATGCTCATATTGGCTCCTACATATTCTAGGAAGATCTTTATCGGTCAAACCGCATAACAACATACTTTGTTCCCTTTGTCATCGGTATGTTACTTACCCGAGATTCGATCGTCGGTATCCAATACCTAGTTCAATCTCGTTACTGGCAAGTCTGTTTACTCGTTACGTAATGCATCATCCCGCAACTAACTCATTAGTCACATTGCTTGCAAGGCTTATAGTGATGTGCATTACCGAGAGGGCCCAGAGATACCTCTCCGACAGTCGGAGTGACAAAACCTATTCTCGAAATACGCCAACCCAACATGTACCTTTGGAGACACCTGTAGTACTCCTTTATAATCACCCAGTTACGTTGTGACGTTTGGTAGCACCCAAAGTGTTCCTCCGATAAACGGGAGTTGCATAATCTCATAGTTACAGGAACATGTATAAGTCATGAAGAAAGCAATAACAACATACTAAACGATCAAGTGCTAGGCTAATGGAATGGGTCATGTCAATCACATCATTCTCCTAATGATGTGATCCCGTTAATCAAATGACAACTCATGTCTATGGTTAGGAAACATAACCATCTTCGATTAACGAGCTAGTCAAGTAGAGGCATACTAGTGACACTCTGTTTGTCTATGTATTCACACATGTATTATGTTTCCGGTTAATACAATTCTAGCATGAATAATAAACATTTATCATGATATAAGGAAATAGATAATAACTTTATTATTGCCTCTAGGGCATATTTCCTTCAGTCTCCCACTTGCACTAGAGTCAATAATCTAGTTCACATCGCCATGTGATTTAACATCAATAGTTCACATCTATATGTGGTTAACACCCATAGTTCACATCGACATGTGACCAACACCCAAAGGGTTTACTAGAGTCAGTAATCTAGTTCACATCGCTATGTCATTAACACCCAAAGAGTACTAAGGTGTGATCATGTTTTGCTTGTGAGATAATTTTAGTCAATGGGTCTGTCACATTCAGAGCCGTAAGTATTTTGCGAATTTCTATGTCAACAATGCTCTGCAAGGAGCTACTCTAGCTAATTGCTCCCACTTTTCAATATGTATCTGGATCGAGACTTAGAGTCATCCAGATCGGTGTCAAAACTTGCATCGACGTAACTCTTTACGACGAACCTTTTTTCACCTCCATAATCGAGAAACATATCCTTATTCCACTAAGGATAATATTGACCGCTGTCCAGTGATCTTACTCCTAGATCACTATTGTACTCCCTTGTCAAACTCAGTATAGGGTATACAATAGATCTGGTACACAGCATGGCATACTTTATAGAACCTATGGCTGAGGCATAGGGAATGACTTCCATTCTTTTTCTATCTTCTGCCGTGGTCGGGCTTTGAGTCTTACTCAATTTCACACCTTGTAACACAGGCAAGAACTCTTTCTTTGACTGCTCCATTTTGAACTTACTTCAAAATCTTATCAAGGTATGTACTTATTGAAAAAACTTATCAAGCATCTTGATCTATCTCTATAGATCTTGATGCTCAATATGTAAGCAGCTTCACCGAGGTCTTTCTTTGAAAAAACTCCTTTCAAACACTCCTTTATGCTTTGCAGAATAATTCTACATTATTTCCGATCAACAATATGCCATTCACATATACTTATCAGAAATGCTCTAGTGCTCCCACTCACTTTCTTGTAAATATAGGCTTCACCGCAAGTCTGTATAAAACTATATGCTTTGATCAAATCATCAAGCATATATTCCAACTCCGAGATGCTTGCACCAGTCCATAGATGGATCGCTGGAGCTTCTACATTTTGTTAACACCTTTAGGATTGACAAAACCTTCTGGTTGCATCATATACAACTCCTTTTTAATAAATCCATTAAGGATTGCAATTTTGTTATCCATTTGCCAGATTTCATAAAATGCGGCAATTGCTAACATGATTCGGACAGACTTTAAGCATCGATACGAGTGAGAAAATCTCATCGTAGTCAACACCTTGAACTTTGTCAAAAACCTTTTTCGACAAGTCTAGCTTTGTAGATAGTAACACTACTATCAGCGTCTGTCTTCCTCTTAAAAATCCATTTAATCTCAATGGCTTGCCGATCATCGGGCAAGTCAACCAAAGTCCATACTTTGTTCTCATACATGGATCCCATCTCAGATTTCATGGCCTCAAGCCATTTTGCGGAATCTGGGCTCACCATCGCTTCTTCATAGTTCGTAGGTTCATCATGATCTAGTAGCATGACTTCCATAACAGGATTGCCGTACCACTCTGGTGCGGATCTTACTCTGGTTTACCTACGAGATTCGGTAGTAACTTGATCTGAAGTTACATGATCATCATCATTAGCTTCCTCACTAATTGGTGTAGTAGTCACAGGAACAGATTTCTGTGATGAACTACTTTCCAATAAGGGAGAAGGTACAATTACCTTATCAAGTTCTACTTTCCTCCCACTCACTTCTTTCGAGAGAAACTCCTTCTCTAGAAAGGATCCATTCTTAGCAACGAATGTCTTGCCTTCGGATCTGTGAGAGAAGGTGTACCCAACTTTCTCCTTTGGGTATCCTATGAAGACACATTTCTCCGATTTGGGTTTGAGCTTATCAGGATGAAACTTTTTCACATAAGCATCGCAACCCCAAACTTTAAGAAATGACAACTTTGGTTTCTTGCCAAACCACAGTTCATATTGTGTTGTCTCAATGGACTTAGGTGGTGCCCCTTTTTAACGTGAATGCAGCTATCTTTAATGCATGACCCCAAAACGATAGTGGTAAATCGGTAAGAAACATCACAGATTGTACAATATCCAATAAAGTACGGTTATGACGTTCGGACACACCATTACGATGTGGTGTTCCGGGTGGCATGAGTTGCGAAACTATTCTGCATTGTTTCAAATGTAGACCAAACTCGTAACTCAAATATTCTCCTCCATGATCAGATCGTAGAAATTTTATTTTCTTGTTACGATGATTTTCAACTTCACTCTGAAATTCTTTGGACTTTTCAAACGTTTCAGACTTATGTTTCATTAAGTAGATATACCCATATCTGCTCAAATCATCTGTGAAGGTCAGAAAATAATGATACTTGCCGCGAGCCTCAACACTCATCGGATCGCATACATCAGTATGTATTATTTCCAATAAGTCGGTTGCTCGCTCTATTGTTCCGGAGAACGGAGTCTTTAGTCATCTTGCCCATAAGGCATGGTTCGCAAGCATCAAGTGATTCATAATCAAGTGATTCCAAAATCCCATCAGCATGGAGTTTCTTCATGCGCTTTACACCAATATGACCTAAACTGCAGTGCCACAAATAAGTTGCACTATCATTATTAACTTTGCATCTTTTGGTTTCAATATTATGAATATGTGTATAACTACGATCAAGATCCAACGAACCATTTTCATTGGGTGTGTAACCATATAAGGTTTTATTCATGTAAACAGAACAACAATTTATTCTCTTACTTAAATGAATAACCGTATTGCAATAAACATGACCAAATCATATTCATGCTCAACGCAAACACCAAATAATACTTATTTAGTTTCAACACTAATCCTGAAAGTATGGGGAGTGTGCGATGATGATCATATCAATCTTGGAACTACTTCCAACACACATCGTCACCTCGCCTTTTTACTATTTTCTGTTTATTCTGCAACTCCCGTTTCGAGTTACTACTCTTAGCAACTGAACCAGTATCAAAATGCCGAGGGGTTGCTATAAACACTAGTAAAGTACACATCAATAACATGTATATCCAATATACCTTTGTTCACTTTTGCCATCCTTCTTATCCGCCAAATACTTGGGGCAGTTCCACTTCCAGTGATCATTTCCTTTGCAGTAGAAGCACTCAGTTTCAGGCTTTGGTCCAGCTTTGGGCTTCTTCGTGGGAGCGACAACTTGCTTGTCATTCTACTTGAAGTTCCCTTTCTTTCCCTTTGCCCTTTTCTTGAAACTAGTGGTCTTGTCAATCATCAACACTTGATGCTCTTTTCTTGATTTCTACCTTCGTCGATTTCAGCATCACGAAGAGCTTGGGAATTACTTTCGTCATCCCTTGCATATTATAGTTCATCACGAAGTTCTACTAACTTGGTGATGGTGACTAGAGAATTTTGCCAATCACTATCTTATCTGGAAGATTAACTCCCACTTGATTCAAGCGATTGAAGTACCCAGACAATCTGAACACATGCTCACTAGTTGAGCGATTCTCCTCCATCTTTTAGCTATAGAACTTGTTGGAGACTTCATATCTCTCAACTCGGATATTTGCTTGAAATATTAACTTCAATTCCTCGAACATCTCATATGGTCCATGACGTTCAAAACGTCTTTGAAGTCCCGATTCTAAGCCGTTAAGCATGGTGCACTAAACTATCAAGTAGTCATCATATTGAGCTAGCCAAACGTTCATAACGTCTGCATCTGCTCCTGCAATAGGTCTGTCACCTAGTGGTGCATCAAGAACATAATTCTTCTGTGCAGCTATGAGGATAAACCTCTGATCCCGGATCCAATCCGCATCATTGCTACTAACATCTTTCAACATAGTTTTCTCTAGGAACACATATAAAAATAAACATATGAAAGCAACAACGCGAGCTATTGATCTACAACATCATTTGAAAAGTACTACCAGGACTAAGTTCATGATAAATTAAAGTTCAATTAATCATATTACTTAAGAACTCCCACTTAGAAAGACATCCCTCTAATCTTCTAAGTGATCACGTGATCCAAATCAACTAAACCATAACCGATCATCACGTGAGATGGAGTAGTTTTCAATGGTGAACATCACTATGTTGATCATATCTACTATATGATTCACGCTCGACCTTTCGGTCTCCATGTTCCGAGGCCATATCTGCATATGCTAGGCTCGTCAAGTTTAACCTGAGTATTCCGCGTGTGCAAAACTGGCTTGCACCCGTTGTAGATGGACGTAGAGCTTATCACACCCGATCATCACGTGGTGTCTGGGCACGACGAACTTTGGCAACGGTGCATACTCAGGGAGAACACTTCGTGATAATTAGTGAGAGATCATCTTATAATGCTACCGTCAAACAAAACAGAATAAGATGTATAACAGATAAACATCATATGCAATCAAAATATGTGACATGATATGGCCATGATCATCTTGCGCCTTTGATCTCCATCTCCAAAGTACTGTCATGATCTCTATCATCACCGGCACGACACCATGATCTTCATCATCTTGATCTATATCAATGTGTTGTCACATGGTCGTCTCGCCAACTATTGCTCTTGCAACTATTGCTATCGCATAGCGATAAAGTAAAGCAATTATTTGGTACTTGCATCTTATGCAACAAAGAGACAACCATAGAGTTTTGCCAGTTGCCGATAACTTCAAAAAAACATGATCATCTCATACAACAACTTATATCTCATCACGTCTTGACCATATCACATCACAACATGCCCTGCAAAAACAAGTTAGACGTCCTCTACTTTGTTGTTGCAAGTTTTACGTGGCTGCTACGGGCTGAGCAAGAACCGTTCTTACCTACGCATCAAAATCACAACGATAGTTCATCAAGCTGGTGCTGTTTTAACCTTCTCAAGGACCGGGCGTAGCCACACTCGGTTCAACTAAAGTTGGAGAAACTGACACCCGCTAGTCACCTGTGTGCAAAGCACGGCGGTAAAACCAGTCTCGCGTAAGCGTACGCGTAATGTCGGTCCGGGCCGCTTCATCCAACAATACCGTCGAACCAAAGTATGACATGCTGGTAAGCAGTATGACTTGTATCGCCCACAACTCACTTGTGTTCTACTCGTGCATATAACATCAACGCATAAAACCTAGGCTCGGATGCCACTGTTGGGGACGTAGTAATTTCAAAAATTTCCTACGCACACGCAAGATCATGGTGATGCATAGCAATGAGAGGGGAGAGTATTGTCCACGTACCCTCGTAGACCGTAAGCGGAAGCGTTATGACAACGCGGTTGATGTAGTCGTACGTCTTCACGATCCGACCAATCCTAGTACCGAACGTACGGCACCTCCGAGTTCAGCACACGTTCAGCTCGATGACGATCCCCGGACTCCGATCCAGCAAAGTGTCGGGGATGAGTTCCGTCAGCACGACAGTGTGGTGACGATGATGATGCTCTAGCGGCGCAGGGCTTCGCCTAAACTCCGCGACGATATGACTGAGGTGGAATATGGTGGAGGGGGGCACCGCACACGGCTAAGGAACAATCCGTAGATCAACTTGTGTGTCTATGGGGTGCCCCCTGCCCCCGTATATAAAGGAGTGGAGGAGGGGAGGGCCGGCCCTCTTTATGGCGCGCCCTAGGGGAGTCCTACTCCCACCGGGAGTAGGATTCCCCCTTTCCTAGTCCAACTAGGAATCCTTCCAAGTATTAGGAGTAGGAGACAAGGAAGGGGGAGGGAGAAGGGAAGGAAGGAGGGGGCGCAGCCCCTCCCCCTAGTCCAATTCGGACTAGGCCTTGGGGGGGCGCGCGGCCTGCCCTAGGCAGCCCCTCTCTCTTTCCCGTATGGCCCAATAAGGCCCAATACTTCTCCCCCGTATTCCCGTAACTCCCTGGTACTCCGAAAAATACCCGAACCACTCGGAACCTTTCCGAACTCCGAATATAGTCATCCAATATATCGATCTTTACGTCTCGACCATTTTGAGACTCCTCGTCATGTCCCCGATCTCATCCGGGACTCCGAACTCCTTCGGTACATCAAAACTTATAAACTCATAATAAAACTGTCATCGTAACGTTAAGCGTGCAGACCCTACGGGTTCGAGAACTATGTAGACATGACCTAGAACTATTCTCGGTCAATAACCAATAGCGGAACCTGGATGCTCATATTGGCTCCTACATATTCTAGGAAGATCTTTATCGGTCAAACCGCATAACAACATACTTTGTTCCCTTTGTCATCGGTATGTTACTTACCCGAGATTCGATCGTCGGTATCCAATACCTAGTTCAATCTCGTTACTGGCAAGTCTGTTTACTCGTTACGTAATGCATCATCCCGCAACTAACTCATTAGTCACATTGCTTGCAAGGCTTATAGTGATGTGCATTACCGAGAGGGCCCAGAGATACCTCTCCGACAGTCGGAGTGACAAAACCTATTCTCGAAATACGCCAACCCAACATGTACCTTTGGAGACACCTGTAGTACTCCTTTATAATCACCCAGTTACGTTGTGACGTTTGGTAGCACCCAAAGTGTTCCTCCGGTAAACGGGAGTTGCATAATCTCATAGTTACAGGAACATGTATAAGTCATGAAGAAAGCAATAGCAACATACTAAACGATCAAGTGCTAGGCTAATGGAATGGGTCATGTCAATCACATCATTCTCCTAATGATGTGATCCCATTAATCAAATGACAACTCATGTCTATGGTTAGGAAACATAACCATCTTCGATTAACGAGCTAGTCAAGTAGAGGCATACTAGTGACACTCTGTTTGTCTATGTATTCACACATGTATTATGTTTCCGGTTAATACAATTCTAGCATGAATAATAAACATTTATCATGATATAAGGAAATAAATAATAACTTTATTATTGCCTCTAGGGCATATTTCCTTCATTACCTTCCAAACATGTTGAGCTTGCCTTTCCCCCCTCTTGCTAGCCAAATTCCTTGCACCAAGTAGAGATACTACTTGTGCTTCCAAATATCCTCAAACCTAGTTTTGCCATGAGAGTCCACCATACCTACTACGGATTGAGTAAGATCCTTCAAGTAAGTTGTCATCGGTGCAAGCAATAAAAATTGCTCTCTAAATATGTATGACTTATTAGTGCAGAGAAAATAAGCTTTGTACGAACTTGTTGTGGAAGTAATAAAAGCGACGGATTGCATAATAAAGGTCCACATACAAGGGGCAATATAAAGTGATGTTCTTTTGCATTAAGATTTCGTGCATCAACCCTAAACGCGCATGACAACCTCTGCTTCCCTCTGCGAAAGCCTTATCTTTTACTTTATGTTTTTACTTTATGCTTGAGTCAAGGTGATCCTCACCTTTTCCCTTTTTTCATTTTATCCTGTGGAAAGCTCCTCGTGTTTGAAAGATCATGATACATATATCCAATTGGATGTAAGTTGGCATAGGCTATTATTGTTGACATCACCTAAAGGTGAATACGTTGGGAGGCAACACAATAAGCCCCTATCTTTCTCAGTGTCCGGCTGAAACTCTATAACCACAAGTATTGCGTGAGTGTTAGTAATTATGGGAGACTACGAGATAGTTGAGTATGTGAGCTTGTTGAAAAGCTCTATTATTGACTCTTTCTGATGTTATAATAAATTGCAATTGCTTTAATGACTGAGATTATAGTTTGTTAGTTCCCAATGAAGTTTATGAACCATACTTTACATTGTGAATCGCTTACTACTTGAGCATAGGAGATCATATGACAAAATCTATATATGTTACTGTTATTAGAATGATCATGATGCCCTCATGTCCATATTTTATTTTTATCGACACCACTATCTCTAAACATGTGGACGTATTTTTCGATTTCGGCTTCCGCTTGAGGACAAGCGAGATCTAAGCTTGGGGGAGTTGATACGTCCATTTTGCATCATGCTTTTATATCAATATTTATTGCATTATGGACTGTCATTACACATTATATCTCAATACTTATGGCTATTCTCTCTTGTTTTACAAGGTTTACCATGAAGAGGGAGAATGCCGGCAACTGGAATTCTGGCTGGAAAAGGAGCAAACAATGGAAACATATTCTGCACAACTCCAAAAGTCCTAAAACTCCACGAAACAACCTTTTGGATTTATTAAGAATTTATGAGCGAAAGAAATAGGCCAGGTGGCCCACACCCTCTCCAGGAGACAGGGGGCGCGGCCCCCTATCTCCTGGCCCCCTTGGTGGGCCTCCGGTGTCCATCTTCTGCTATATCATCACCCTTACCCTGGAAAAAATCGTGGGCAAGCTTACGGGACGAAACTCCACCGCCACGAGGCGGAACCTTGGCGGAATCAATCTAGGGCTCTGGCGGAGCTGTTCTGTCGGGGACACTTCCCTCCGAGAGGGGGAACTCATCACCAACGTCATCACCAACGATCCTCTCATCGGGAGGGGGTCAATCACCATCAACATCTTCACCAGCACCATCTCCTCTCAAAACCCTAGTTCATCTCTTGTATCCAATCTTGTATCAAAACCACAAATTGGTACCTGTGGGTTGCTAGTAGTGTTGATTACTCCATGTAGTTGATGCTAATTGGTTTACTTGGTGGAAGATCATATGTTCAAATCCTTTATGCATATTATTACTCCTCTGATTATGAATATGAATATGCTTTGTGAGTAGTTACGTTTGTTCCTGAGGACATGGGTGAAGTCTTGCTATTAGTAGTCATGTGAATTTGGTATTCGTTCGATATTTTGATGAGATGTATGTTGTCTTTCCTCTAGTGGTGTTATGTGAACGTCGACTACATGACACTTCACCATTATTTGGGCCTAGAGGAAGGCATAGGGAAGTAATAAGTATATGACGGGTTGCTAGAGTGATAGAAGCTTAAACCCTAGTTTATGCGTTGCTTCGTTAGGGGTTGATATGGGCCCATATGTTTAATGTTGTGGTTAGGTTTACCTTAATACTCCTTTTTGTAGTTGCGGATTGCTTGCAATAGGGGTTAATCATAAGTGGGATGCTTGTCCAAGTTAGGGCAGTACCCAAGTGCCGGTCCACCCACATATCAAATTATCAAAGTACCGAACGCGAATCTTACGAACGTGATGAAAACTAGCTTGACGATAATTCCCAATGTGTCCTCGGGAGCTCTTTCCTCATTATTAGAATTTGTCCAGGCTTATCCTTTGCTACATAAAGGATTGGGCCACTTTGCTGCACTTTATTTACTTTATTTACTTTTTTCTCGTTACTATTTATTTTATCACAAAACTATCTATCACCTATAATTTCAGTGCTTGCAGAGAAAACCTTACTGAAAACCGCTTATGATTTCCTTCTGCTTCTCGTTGGGTTCGACACTCTTACTTATCGAAAGGACTATGATAGATCCCCTACACTTGTGGGTCATCAGGGCGCAACACTTCCTTTGGCTCTAGCGGCCTTTGTTTCTGATGATTTTAGACAATTCTTCATCATCAGCCTTATCATCATCAGAAGGCACTTGAAAACAACTTGTTTCTTGTGAGGACTTGGTCTAGTGCCTCGTCCTTCAGTGGCCTTGGTCTTCAGCAAAGTTGGGCTCTTTGAAGACGGATGCGGAACTGAAGAACTTGCAGAAGCTCCTGAGGCAATTGAGAAGCTTGTTGTCCTTTGGCACGTGGCGAGATGCACATGTGCTGAGGACTTTGTCGGAGGAGCTGAGGGTTTTGCATTCTGAGGAACTGGGACAGCCTGAGGAATTTGCCTTGTTGGCACAGAGGAGATTGGCCGTGAGGGCATTTCTGAGGAACTTGGTCGTGAGGGCATTGCTGAGGAAATTGGTTTTCGAGTAGGCTTTTTCGGCATAGCCTTCTTGCTCGCGGTGGCCTCAGCAGCGGCAGCAGCAGAATCTTCATTGAATTTCTTCACTGCTTCTCTGGCCTGCTTTGCCAACTTGGCCTGCTTCCTGGCCCATTCATTAGCATAATCCTCACCACATTTTAGGCTTGTTGGATCAACTCTTTAGCCAGGTGCCAATGGAGGTCTTGAGCATGGAGGGTTGAGAGCGAATTTCTTCATATATTTTGGAGTGACATATCTGTACTCTCTCCACTCCCGTGCCCATCTTCGTTCAATCCTCTATATGCGCACTTTGCGCTCGTTCTTCGTCTCTTTGCCATGATTCGCCTCATCAGGCGTGCAGTACCCTGCATAAATGTCATCAGGGATTTCAAAAGTAGTATTGACTTCAAGCTTCTTTCCTCCTTTCTGAGGCCTTTTACCATCTGCCATTTTCTTCAGCTGAGGAAGTTGAACAATAGAGTTCTCTGAGGAAGTATGCAGCTTTTCTTCGAGGAACTCTACAAATGAGTTAAGTTGATGAGAACCTAGTGATTCAGCAGGAGACATGTGTATCTGTGAACAGAGTATAGGTGCAAAGAATTTGGAGAGGTCATATGCGTTCTGAGAAGTTTTTTTGCAAATCGGAAAAAGTTTGAGGAAATTGACCAGTTGAGTCTTGAAGAATTTCACTAAGCGTTCTTTGACTTAGGTTCCAGAGTTGTGCGGATTGTGAAATTCACACAATTGAGGAATCTTGAAAAAACCGTCACTTAGAGAAACAGATCAAGAACAGAAGTTGTGCGAGGTGTTTAGAGTGTTGAAGTTGAAGAATAAACACCTTTTGAAGATTTTATGAAAATCATCAGTAGAAATATGGTAGTAAAATTAACTTTTAATTACCCTTGACGAAGAACACGACGAACAGGAGGTGTAGATTTAGAAGTTCGTCAACTCAGATCTTCCACGCCCTAACTTGGCAGCGGAAGACAACTACGGTGGCGGCGGAGTGAAGAAATCCGCGTCCGGCACGAGTACGACGGCGACGAGGTCGAGCCAGTGAAGCTCTTCCTCACCGGCGATGATGGAAGTAGCAGCGGCACTAGGGTTTTGAGAGCTCGAGTGAGGGAGTGAGGTCGAGCGGAGTAAAAGCAAAGTGAGGAGGGGAGGGGGTATTTATAGCCACTGTGAAAAATTGTTCGCCCGAAGAACTAGGACGAACGTGCCCCTGACCCTTCTCATTCGCGCGACATGTGTCACCCACGCACTGTGTAGTGCAGATCGTGTAAGATCGTGGGTGAATAGATAAGTTTTATCGTGGAATGTGTAACGGTTTTGAGTGGCAACAACCGAAAATTCAGATAAGAATATTTTAAAGTTTCGTTCGCAACTTCTTCAGCTGACAAGGACGCAGTGAAGATTTGAACGAGTTTCAAATAGAACGCACATGAAGAATTTGTGAACAGACTGGATTGAGTTTAGCATAGAGGGGGAAAGGGTCCGATCACATTCACTTAGCAGAAAGGTCAACTTGAAGAAATAGCAATAAGTGAATGTTGTGGAGGACATAAAACTCAAGTATATATATAGTCAGTGAAGAACAATGATGGAAAGAGTGAAGACAATGCAAAGTTGAAGAATTTGAAAAACTGAGGTATTTCAAAAATGAAGAAAAACCCAAATTGAAGATTTCAACTTTGGTTGGTGGCGAAAACCACCATATAAGAAAGATGATTTCAGACACCGTGTACAATTGTCGTAGGGTTTTGAGAATCAGTTTCTTCATTGATTTCTTCACACTTAGAGGGTTAGTCTTCATTGATTGAAGAAAAATGTTACTTCGTGTGTTGCACATCTAAGTCATCAAGTCAACATAAGTGTTAGGATGTGTGTCCTTTTCAAAGAACATTCGAAGATTCTAGGATATTTAGCTCACACCGCAACTTGTTAAATCTCTTCTCATCCAAGGGCTTTATGAAGATATCGGCCAGCTGGTCTTCAGTACTTGCATGGTCGATGGAGATGTCGCCCTTCAACACATGGTCATGAAGAAAATGATGACGAATCTGGATGTGCTTCGTCTTCGAGTGCTGAACTGGGTTGTGAGCAATCTTGATGGCACTCTTATTATCAAAGTAGAGCAGACATTCTTCACATTGATGCCATAGTCCTTGAGGGTTTGCTTCATCCATAGCAGTTGAGCATAGTAGGATCCAGCAGCAATGTATTCAGCTTTAGCAGTAGAGAGTGATACGCAGTTCTGTTTCTTTGAGGACCAACATACCAAGGATCGTCCGAGGAAATGACATGTGCTTGATGTTGACTTGCGGTCCACACGATCACCAACATAGTCAGAGTCTGAATATCCAATGAGATCAAATGAAGAGCCCTTGGGATACCATAATCCAAGTGTTGGTGTGTGAGCTAGATATCGAAGAATATTCTTCACAGCCTTATGGTGTGATTCCTTCGGTGTAGCTTGAAATCAAGCACACATGCAAACACTAAGCATTATATCTGGCCTAGATGCACATACATACAATAAAGAGCCAATCATGGAGCGGTATACCTTTTGATCAAAGTCTTTACCATTTTCATCAGTGCATAGATGGCCATTTCTGGGCATAAGGATTTTGACGCCTTTGCAGTCTTGCATGGAGAATTTCCTCAATACATTCTTGAGGTATTTCTCCTGAGATATGAATATGCCATTGTATTGTTGAGGAATCTGAAGACCTAAAAAGATGTTCAATTCTCCCATCACAGACATTCGATATTCTTCACTCATCATGTAGGCAAATCCATCACTGTAATGTTGGTTAGTACAACCAAATATAATGTCATCAACATATATTTGGCACACGAATAATTCATCATTATATGCTCTGGTGAAAAGAGTTGGGTCAAGTGAACCAGGTTTGAAGCCTTTCTTCATGAGGAATTCCTTCAGTGTGTCATACCACGCCCGAGGTGCTTGCTTGAGGCCATAGAGGGCCTTGTTGAGTCTGTAGACGTGATTTGGAAATTTTGGATCCTCAAAACCTGGTGGTTGAGCAACATATACTTCTTTCTCAAGCTTACCATTGAGGAATGCACTTTTCACATCCATTTGATGTAAGATGATATTATGATGGTTAGCATAAGCAAGAAATATGCGAATAGCCTCAAGTCTAGCAACAGGTGCAAAAGTTTCATCGAAATCAATTTCTTTAACTTGTGCGTAGCCTTGATCTAAAAGACGAGCCTTATTCCTCACCACAAGGTCATTTTCATCTTGTTTGTTGCGGTAGATCCATTTGGTACCGATGATGTTGTGCTTGCGTGGGTCTGGTCGCTTGACAAGCTCCCACACGTTGTTGAGCTTGAATTGATGCAATTCATCTTGCATGGCTTGAATCCACTCAGATTCCATGAATGCTTCATCAACTTTGGTGGGCTCTGTGATAGAGACAAATGCAAAATGCCCACAAAAGTTAGATAAATGTGAAGCTTTTGAGCGCGTGAGAGGACCTGGTGCATTGATATCATCGATGATCTTCTCGATCTGCACTTCGTTTGCAACTCGAGGATGTGCGGGTTGAAGACTTTGCTTTGGCCAAGCAATTTCTTCAGGACCAGTTTCTTCAGAAGCACCAGTATGATTTTTTTTCACGATCCGGAATGAATTCTTAAGCAGCTTCTTTGGTAGGAATGATATCCTTAGTATCTTTGAACTTGACGGATTCCTAAGGTGACATTTCATCTAGCACAGGAGGTAGATGCTCTCTTTGCGAGCCATTAGTTTCATGAACCGCACGTCTACAGTTTCAAAAATCTTGTGATGATTTAGATTGAAGACTCTGTAGGTGTGCGAGTCCGTTCCGTAACCAAGCATAAAACCCTCGTGTGCTTTCGGTGCAAACTTAGAGTGATGGTAAGGATCTCTAATCCAGCATTTAGCACCGAAGACTTTGAAATAACTTACTGAAAGATCGTGGATGTCGCCTAGAGGGGGGGGCTGAATAGGCGCTTTAAAATGCTTGAACAAATGCTTGAACAAATGCGGAATAAACATAGTGGTTAATTTGTCAAGCACAAAACCTACAACAACTAGGCTCACCTATGTGCACCAACAACTTATGCTAAGCAAGATAAGTAACTATGTGATAGCAAGATATATGACAAAGAACAATATGGCTATCACAAAGTAAAGTGCATAAGTAAAGGGCTCTGGTAAGAGATAACCAAGGCACGCGGAGAAGATGATGTACCCCAAAGTTCACACCCTTCCGGATGCTAATCTCCGTTTGGAGCGGTGTGGAGGCACAATGCTCCCCAAGAAGCCACTAGGGCCACCATAATCTCCTCACGCTCTCGCACAATGCAAGATGCCGTGATTCCACTAAGGGGCCCTTGAGGGCGGTCACCGAACCCGTACAAATGGCAACCCTTGGGGGCGGTCACCGAACCCGTACACTTTGGCAACCCTTGGGGGCGGTCACCGGTACCCATCAAATTGCTCGGGGCAATCTCCACAACCTAATTGGAGACCCCCGACGCTTGCCCTAGCTTTACACCACAATGATTGAGCTTCGAACAACACCAACCGTCTAGGGCGCCAAGGCACCCAAGAGGAACAAGCTCTAGGGTGCCCAAACACCCAAGAGTAATAATTCTCAAACTTCACTTCCACGTATCACCGTGGAGAACTCAAACCGATGCACCAAATGCAATGGCAAGGGCACATGGAGTGCCCAAGTCCTTCTCTCCCAGATCCCACCAAAGCAACTAATGCTAGGTAGGAAAATGAGAGGAAGAACGAAAGAATAACACGAAGAACTCCAAGATCTAGATCCAAGGGGTTCCCCTCACTTAGAGGATAAAGTGATTGGTGGAAATGTGGATCTAGATCTCCTCTCTCTTTTCCCTCAAGAACTTGCAAGAATCACTGGAGGGATTGAGAGTTAGCAAGATCGAAGAAGCTCAACAATGGGGAAGAACACGAGCTCAAAGGATAAGGACCAATGGGGAAGAAGACCCCCTTTTATAGGTGAGGAAAAAATCCAACCGTTATCCTCACAGCCCGCACAGAGCGGTACTACCGCTCCAAGGAGTGGTACTACCGCTAGGGCGGTAGAACCCCTTTGAAAAACAACGGCGAGGAGGCAAAAGGCCAGTAGAACCGCTGGAGCGGTACTACCGCTTGTCCTCACGGTACTACCGCTAGGGATCGCAGTACTACCGCACAGGGTAGCGGTACTACTGCTTGCGAGCGGTACTAAAAAAACATCTGTGCCTACCACCGCTGGACCTATGACGAGTTTTTGGTCCGGAGCGGTACTACCGCTATAGTAGCCGTGGTAGTACCGCTCTGGAGTGGTAGTAAAAAATTACATCCACTCCTGTCCGCGGTAGTACCGCTGCAGCCATTTCAGAACACCAAAACTGCCACAACTTCTGCAAACGGACTCTGAATTCAATGAAACCAAGTTTGTTGGAAAGCTAGCAACAAGGGCTAACACAATATTGATAGAAATAACAATAAGAAGGAAATTAGAAAAGTCCCAAGAGAAAATGGTGAGAACCCTTCCTCGAATAAGACCGGTAAAACCTCCAACACCGAAAACACAATAGAAGAGGCAAATGAAATCCATTTTCAAAGTACTAGAGCTTGTCACGAAGATAACCACAAGCTCTAAAACCTCAAAAGAAAATACAAATAAGAATCAAGAAAGATGATGCAAGATTCAAAGGTTTGAGCTCTCGACGAATGATACGATCAAGCTAGTCACTTGAGAGCCCCCCTTGATAGTACGGCCATCGATCCTATAACCCGGTCTCCAAACTATCACCATCAGACCGGTAAATGTAAAACCTATCAAGCAAACCTTTGCCTTGCATGAAGTCCACTTGAGATAGATGATGATGATCTTGACTCCCTCAAGTTGGACCACCTTTCTTGATAGTGCTCGCTCGACGAAGACTAGATGATTGCTCCCCCATACTCCACTATGGGTGAGCCACTCTTTGGCACATCTTCACAAGTCGATTGACATCAAAATGGACGG
Organism: Triticum dicoccoides; assembly: GCF_002162155.2. Lineage (NCBI taxonomy): Eukaryota > Viridiplantae > Streptophyta > Magnoliopsida > Poales > Poaceae > Triticum > Triticum dicoccoides. The sequence continues at coordinate 25,429,554 of NC_041387.1, forward strand.
CAAGCTTCAAGCACTTGATATCTTCGTGATGCTCCACTTGAACTTGCACACGATAATCTTGATGACGATCACCACTTGATGTCATCCTCTCCATGGGTTGAGTGATATCTTCCTGTTGGCGCAAGCCCATGAACATGTACCTAACCCCACATAGAACTCTCACATAGACCATGGGTTAGTACACAAAGCACAATGGACAATGCTTACCATACCGTGGGATCACTTGATCCCTCTCGGTACATCTTCTATGCTTTGTGAGTTGATCAACTTGATTCATTCTTGACTTAGTCTTGATCAACCTTGAAACTTTCCAACTCTCTTCATTTGGATGATGTCTTGAAGGTAAACATGAATTATCACACAATCTTCTTCTTCAAGACATCCTTGCAATAAGCTCAACACTAGCATGACCAATCTTTGGATAATTCCTTAATAGCACCTTGGTTAACACATGAAATCCTTGAAACCAACACATGGACTTCAAGAAAAGCCTATGGACAAATCCTTCCAATATAACTCAATGCAACCATTAGTACATAGAGATCTAGATCCAAGGGGTTCCCCTCACTTAGAGGATAAAGTGATTGGTGGAAATGTGGATCTAGATCTCCTCTCTCTTTCCCCTCAAAAACTTGCAACAATCATTGGATGAATTGAGAGTTAGCAAGATCGGAGAAGGTCAACAATGGGGGAAGAACATGAGCTCAAAGGATAAGGACCAATGGGGAAGAAGACCCCCTTTTATAGGCGAGGAAAAAATCCAACCGTTATCCTCACAGCCCGCACAGAGCAGTACTACCGCTCCATGGAGCGGTACTACCGCTAGGGTGGTAGAAGCCCTTTGAAAAACAACAGCGAGGAGGCAAAAGGCCAGTAGAACCGCCGGAGCGGTACTACCGATAGGGATCGCGGTACTATCGCAAAGGGTAGAGGTACTACTGCTTGCGAGCGGTACTAAAAAAACATTCGTGCCTACCACCGCTGGAACTATGACGAGTTTTTGGTCCGGAGCGGTACTACCGCTGTAGTAGCCGCGGTAGTACTGTTGGAAATATTCCCTAGATGCAATAATAAAATGTTTATTATTGTATTTCCTTGTTCATGATAATCGTCTATTGTTCATGCTATAATTGTATTAACTGGAGACCGTAATACATGTGTGAATACATAGACCACAACATGTCCCTGGTGAGCCTCTAGTTGACTAGCTCATTCATCAATAGATGGTTATGGTTTCTTGACCATGGACATTGGATGTCATTGATAATGGGATCACATCATTAGGAGAATGATGTGATGGACAAGACCCAATCCTAAGCATAGCACAAGATCATGTAGTTTGTTTGCTAAAGCTTTTCTAATGTCAAGTATCATTTCCTTTGACCATGAGATTGTGTAACTCCCGGATACTGTAAGAATGCTTTGGGTGTACCAAACGTCACAATGTAACTGGGTGTCTATAAAGGTGCACTACAAGTATCTCCGAAAGTGTCTGTTCGGTTGGCACGAATCAAGACTGGGATTTGTCACTCCGTATGATGGAGAGGTATCTCTGGGACCACTCAGTAATGCATCATCATAATGAGCTCAATGTGACTAAGTAGTTGGTCACGGGATCATGCATTACGGAACGAGTAAAGTGACTTGCCACTAACGAGATTGAACGAGGTATTGGGATACCGACGATCGAATCTCGGGCAAGTAACGTACCGATTGACAAAGGGAATTGTATACGGGATTGCTTGAATCCCCGACATCATGGTTCATCTGATGAGATAATCATGGAACATGTGGGAGCCAACATGAGTATCCAGATCCCGCTGTTGGTTATTGACAGGAGAGCTGTCTCGGTCATGTCTGCATGATTCCCAAACCCGTAGGGTCTACACACTTAAGGTTCGATGACGCTAGGGTTATAAGGGAAGTTTGCATGTGGTTACCGAATGTTGTTCCGAGTCCCGGATGAGATCTCGGACGCCACGAGGAGTTCTAGAATGGTCCGGAGGTAAAGAATAATATATAGGAGGTGAGGAGTTGGCCACCGGAAGTATTTCGGGGGTCACCGGTAATGTACTGGGACCACCGGAAGGGTTCCGGGGGTCCACCGGGAGGGGCCACCAGCCCCGGAGGCTTGCATGGGCCTAGAGTGGGAAGGGACCAGCCCCAGAGTGGGCTGGTGCACCTCCCACCAAGGCCCAAGGCGCAGCTAGGAGGGGAGAGGGGAAACTCTAGGCGCAGATGGGCCTAAAGGCCCACCCTAGAGCGCACCCCCCTCTCTCCCCCTCTTGGCCGCCCCCCTCCATCCCATCTAGGGCTGCCGCCCCCTAGGGGTGGGAACCCTAGAGGGGGCGCACCCTCCTCCCCTCCTCCTATATATAGTGGGTTTTTTGGGGCTGCCAAGGACGCGAGTCTCTCTCTCTCTCTCTCTCTCTCTCTCTCTCTCTCTCTCTCTCTCTCTCTCCACCACGCCGTTGTGCTGCTGCTGGAGTTATCTTCCTCAACCTCTCCCTCCTCCTTGCTGGATCAAGGCGCAGGAGACGTCACCGGGCTGCACATGTGTTGAACGCGGAGGTGCCATTGTTCAACGCTTAGATCGGAATCCATCATGATCTGAATCACTACGAGTGCGACTCCTTCATTCGCGTTCTTGCAACGCTTCTGCATCGTGATCTTCAAGGGTATGAAGATACACTCCCCTCTCTCTTGTTGCTAGAATCTCCATATATTGATCTTGGTGATGCGTAGAAAATTTTGAATTTCCGCTACGTTCCCCAACAGTGGCATCATGAGTTAGGTCTTTTGCGTAGATTCTATGCACGAGTAGAACACAAGCTGTTGTGGGCGTTGATTTTGTTCAATATGCTTACCGTTACTAGTCCTATCTTGTTTCGACGGTATTGTGGGATGAAGCAGCCTGGACCGACCTTACACGTACATTTACGTGAGACAGGTTCCACCGACTGACATGCACTTGTTGCATAAGGTGGCTAGCGGGTGCCAGTCTCTCCCGCTTTGTCGGATCGGATTCGATGAAAAGGGTCCTTATGAAGGGTAAATAGCAATTGGCATATCACGTTGTGGTTTTGGCGTAGGTAAGAAACGTTCTTGCTAGAAACCTATAGCATGCACGTAAAAAAACTTGCAACAACAATTAGAGGACGTCTAACTTGTTTTTGCACCATATGTCGTGTGATGTGATATGGCCAAGAAGGATGTGATGAATGAAATATATGTGATGTATGAGATTGATCATATTCTTGTAATAGGAATCATGACTTGCATGTCGATGAGTATGACAATCGGCAGGAGCCATAGGAGTTGTCTTAATTTATTGTATGATCTGCGTGTCATTAAATAATGCCATGAAATTACTTTACTTCATTGCTAAACCGTTAGCCATTGTAGTGGAAGTAATAGTTGGCGAGACAACCCCATGGAGATCATGATGATGGAAATCATGGTGTCATGCCGGTGACGATGATGATCATGGCGCCCCGAAGATGGAGATCAAAAGGAGCGAAATGATATTGGCCACATCATGTCACTGTTTGATTGCATGAGATGTTTATCATGTTTTTGCATCTTATTTGCTTAGAACTACGGTAGCATAAATAAGATGATCCCTCATAAAATTTCAAGAAAGTGTTCCCCCTAACTGTGCACCGTTGCGAAGGTTCGTTGTTTCGAAGCACCACGTGATGATCGGGTGTGATAGATTCTAACGTTCGCATACAACGGTGCAAGCCAGATTTACACATGCAAAACACTTAGGTTGACTTGAAGAGCCTAGTATGTACAGACATGGCCTTGGAACACAAGAGACCGAAAGGTCGAGCATGAGTCATATAGTAGATACGATCAACATGAAGATGTTCACCGATGATGACTAGTCCGTCTCACGTGATAATCGAACACGGCCTAGTTGACTCGGATCATGAATCACTTAGATGACTAGAGGGATGTCTATCTGAGTGGGAGTTCATTAGATGAACTTAATTATCCTGAACATAATCAAAAGGTCTTTGCAAATTATGTCGTAGCTCGCGTTTCAGTTGTTTTAGATATGTTCCTAGAGAAAATTTAGTTGAAAGTTGATAGTAGCAATTATGCAGATTGGGTCCGTAAACTAAGGATTGTCCTCATTGCTGCGCATAAGGCTTATGTCCTTAATGCACCGCTCGGTGTGCTGAACCTCGAACGTCGTCTGTGGATGTTGCGAACATCTGACATACACGTTTTGATGACTACATGATAGTTCAGTAATGTTAAACGGTTTAGAATTGAGGCACCAAAGACGATTTTGAAACGTCACGGAACATGTGAGATGTTCCAAGGGCTGAAATTGGGATTTCAAGCTCGTGCCCACGTCAAGAGGTATGAGACCTCCGACGAGTTTTCTAGCCTACAAACTAAGGGAGAAGATCTCAATCGTTGAGCATGTGCTCAGGTTGTCTGAGTACTACACACTTGAATTGAGTGGGATTTAATCTTCCAGATGAGATAGTGATGTTTCTCCAAAGTCACTGCCACCAAGCTACTAGAGCTTCGTGATGAACTATAACATATCAAGGATAGATATGATGATCCTTGAGCTATTCGCGATGTTTGACACCGCAAAAGTAGAAATCAAGAAGGACCTTCAATTGTTGATGGTTAGTGAAACCACTAGTTTCAAAGAGGGCAAGGGCAAGAAGGGATACTTCATGAAACGGCAAATCAGTTTGCTGCTCTAGTGAAGAAACCCAAGGTTGAACCCAAACCCGAGACTAAGTGCTTCTGTAATAAGGGGAACGGTCACTGGAGCAGAATTACCCTAGATACTTGGTAGATAAGAAGGCGGGCAAGGTCAACGGAAGTATATTGGATATACATTATATTAATGGGTACTCTACTAGTACTCCTAGTAGCACCATGGTAATAGATACCGGTTCGGTTGCTAAGTGTTAGTAACTCGAAATAAAAGGCTACGGAATAAACGGAGACTAGCTAAAGGCGAGGTGACGATATGTGTTGGAAGTATTTCCAAGGTTGATGTGATCAAACATCGCACACTCCCTCTACCATCGGGATCGGTGTTAAACCCTAAATAATTGTTATTTGGTGTTTGCGTTGAGCGTAGACATGATTGGGTTATGTCTATCGCAATACGGTTATTCATTTAAGGAGAATAATGGTTACTCTATTTATTTGAATAATACCTTCAATGGTCTTGCACCTCAAATGAATGGTTTATTGAATCTCAATCGTAGTGATACACATGTTCATGCCAAAATATATAAGATAGTAATGATAGTACCACCTACTTGTGGCACTGCCATGTAACTCATATTGGTATAAAATGCATGAAGAAGCTCCATGTTGATGGATCTTTGGACTCACTCGTTTTTTTCTTGAAAAAGTTTGAGACATGTGAACTCCATGCAGATGGATTGTTTGGACTCACTTGATTTTGAATCACTTGAGACATGGGCAAGATGACTGAAAAGCCTCATTTTCAGTAAGATGGAACAAGAAAGCAACTTGTTGGAAGTAATGCATTTTGATGTGTGCAGTCCAATGAGTGCTGAGGCACGCAGTGGATATTGTTATGTTCTTACTTCACAGATGATTTGAGTAGATGATGAGTATATTTACTTGATGAAACACAAGTCTGAATTATTGAAAGGTTCAAGTAATTTCGGAGTGAAGTTGAAGATCGTCGTGACAAGAGGATAAAATGTCTATGATATGATCATAGAGATGAATATCTGAGTTACGAGTTTGGCACACAATTAAGACATTGTGGAAATTGTTTCACAACTAATACCGCCTGGAACACCATAGTGTGATGGTGTGTCCGAACATCATAACTGCACCCTATTGGATATGGTGCATACCATGATGTCTCTTATCGAATTAACACTATCATTTATGGGTTAGGCATTAGAGACAACAGCATTCACTTTAATAGGGAACCACACAGTTCCGTTGAGATGATAGCGTATGACTATGGTTTAGAGAAACCTAAGCTGTTGTTTCTTAAAAAACTTGGGGTTGCGACGCTTATGTGAAAAAGTTTCAGGCTGATAAGCTCGAACCCAAAGCGGATAAATGCATCTTCATAGGACACCCAAAAACAGTTGGGTATACCTCCTGTCTCAGTTCTGGAAGCAAAAGGGATTGTTTCTAGAATCGGGTCCTTTCTCGAGGAAAAGTTTCTCTCGAAAGAATTAAATGGGAGGATGGTGGAGACTTGATGAGGTTATTGAACCGTCACTTCAACTAGTGTGCAGCAGGGCACATGAAATTGTTCATGTGGCGCCTACACCATTTGAAGTGGAAGCTGATGATATTGATCATGAAACTTCGGATCAAGTCACTACCAAAACTCGTAGGTTGACAAAGATACGTACTACTTCAGAGTGGTACGTAATCCTGTCTTGGAGGTCATGTTGCTAGACAACAATGAACCTACGAGCTGTGGAGAAGCGATGGTGGGCCTGGATTCCGATGAATGGCTCGAGGCCATAAAATCCGAGAGAGGATCCATGTATGAAAACAAAGTATAGACTTTGGAAGAACTACTTGATGGTCGTAAGGCTGTTGGGTGCAGATGGATTTTAAAAGGAAGACGGAAAATGATGGTAAGTGTCACCATTAAGAAAGCTCGACTTGTCGCTAAGATGTTTTCTGACAAGTTCAAGGAGTTGACTACAATGAGACTTTCTCACTCGTAGAGATGCTATGAGTCTGTTGGAATTATATTAGCAATTACTGCATGATTTATGAAATCTTGCAGATAGGATGTCAAAACATTGTTTCCTCGACGATATTCTTGAGGAAAGGTTGTATGTGATACAACCAGAAGGTTTTGTCAATCCTGAAAGATGCTAACAAGTATGCAAAGCTCCAGCAATCCTTCTAAGGACTGGAGTAAGCATCTCGGAGTTGGAATATACGCTTTGATGAGATGATCAAAGATTTTGGGTTTATACAAAGTTTATGAGAAACTTGTATTTCCAAAGAAGTGAGTGGGAGCACTATAGCATTTCTGATGAGTATATGTTGTTGACATATTGTTGATCGGAAATGATGTAGAATTTCTGGAAATCATATAGGGTTATTTGAAAAGTGTTTTTCAATGAAAAACCTGGATTAAGCTACTTGAACATTGAGCATCAGGATCTATAAGGATAGATCAAAAACGCTGAATGGTACTTTCAAATGAATACATACCGTGAAAAGTTTTTGAAGGAGTTCAAAATAGATCGGCAAAGAAAGAGTTCTTGGTTGTGTTATAAGGTGTGAGTATTGAGTAAGACTCAAGAACTGACCATGGCAGAAGAGAGAGAAAGGACGAAGGTCATCCCCTATGCTTTAGACGTAGGCTCTACAGTATGCTATGCTATGTACCGCACCTGAAGTGTGCCTTGCCATGAGTCAGTCAGGGATACAAGAGTGATCACAAGACAGCAGTCAAAGTTACCCTTAGTAGCTAGTGGACTAAGGAATTTTCTCAATTATGGAGGTGGTAAAAGAGTTCGTCATAAAGGGTTACGTCGATGCAAACTTTGATACTAATCTGGATGACTATGAGTAGTAAACCGGACTCATATAGTAGAACAGTTATTTGGAATAGCTCCAAATAGCATGTTGTAGCTGCATCTACAAGATGACATAGAGATTTGTAAAGCACACATGGATCTGAAAGATTCAGACCCGTTGACTAATAACCTCTCTCACAAGCGAGATATGATCAAACCCCATGGGTGTTGGATTCATTACAATCACATAGTGATGTGAACTAGATTATTGACTCTAGTGCAAGTGGGAGACTATTGGAAATATGCCCTAGAGGCAATAATAAAATGGTTATTATTGTATTTCCTTGTTCATGATAATCGTCTATTGTTCATGCTATAATTGTATTAACTGGAAACCGTAATACATGTGTGAATACATAGACCACAACATGTACCTTGTGAGCCTCTAGTTGTCTAGCTCGTTGATCAATAGATGGTTATGGTTTCCTGACCATGGACATTGGATGTCATTGATAACGGGATCACATCATTAGGAGAATGATGTGATGGACAAGACCCAATCCTAAGCATAGCACAAGATCGTGTAGTTTGTTTGCTAAAGCTTTTCTAATGTCAAGTATCATTTCCTTAAACCATGAGATTGTGTAACTCCCAGATACCATAAGAATGCTTTGGGTGTACCAAACGTCACAATGTAACTGGGTGGCTATAAAGGTGCACTACAAGTATCTCCGAAAGTGTATGTTCGGTTGGCATGAATCAAGACTGGGATTTGTCACTCCATATGATGGAGAGGTATCTCTGGGCCCACTCGGTAATGCATCATCATAATGAGCTCAATGTGACTAAGTAGTTGGTCATGGGATCATGCATTACAGAATGAGTAAAGTGAATTGCCACTAACGAGATTGAACGAGGTATTGGGGTACCGACGATCGAATCTCGGGCAAGTAATGTACCGATTGACAAAGGGAATTGTATACGGGATTGCTTGAATCCCCGACATCGTGGTTCATCCCATGAGATCATCATGGAACATGTGGGAGCCATGATGCGTATCCAGATCCTGCTGTTGGTTATTGACAGGAGAGCTGTCTTGGTCATGTCTGCATGATTCCCGAACCCGTAGGGTCTACACACTTAAGGTTCGATGACGCTAGGGTTATAAGGGAAGTTTGCATGTGGTTACCGAATGTTGTTCGGAGTTCCGGATGAGATCCCAGATGTCACGAGGAGTTCCAGAATGGTCCGGAGGTAAAGAATAATATATAGGAGGTGAGGAGTTGGCCACCGGAAGTATTTTGAGGGTCATCGGTAATGTACCGGGACCACCGGGAGGGGCCACCAGCCCCGGAGGCTTGCATGGGCCTAGAGTTGGAAGGGACCAGCCCCAGAGTGGGATGGTGCGCCTCCCACCAAGGCCCAAGACGCAACTAGGAGGGGAGAGGGGAAAACCCTACGCGCAGATGGGCCTAAAGGCCCACCCTAGGGCGAACCCCCCTCTCTCCCCCTCTTGGCCGTCCCCCCTCCATCCCATCTAGGGCTTCCGCCCCCCTAGGGGTGGGAACTCTAGAGGGGGCGCACCCTCCTCCCCTCCTCCTATATATAGTGGGGTTTTGGGGGCTGCCAAGGACGCGAGTCTCTCTCTCTCTCTCTCTCTCTC
>NC_041387.1:25439078-25461267 GCF_002162155.2 Triticum dicoccoides
GCCCTACTGGAAACCACAATGCTCCACCACCACCATGCCGTCGTGATGCTACTGGAGTTCTCTTCCTCAACCTCTCCCTCCTCCTTGCTGGATCAAGGCGCGGGAGATGTCACCGGGCTACACGTGTGTTGAACGCGGAGGTGTCGTTGTTCGGCGCTTAGATCGGAATCCACCGCGATCTAAATCGCTACGAGTATGACTCCTTCATCCGCGTTCTTGCAACGCTTCCGCATCGCGATCTTCAAGGGTATGGAGATACACTCCCCTCTCTATTGTTGCTAGAATCTCCATAGATTGATCTTGGTGATGCATAGAAAATTTTGAATTTCCGCTACGTTCCCCAACAAGTACCACTCTAGAGTGGTAGTAAAAAATTACATCCGCTCATGTCCGCGGTAGTACCGCTGCAGCCATTTCACAACACCAAAACTGCCATAACTTCTGCAAACGGACTCCGAATTCGATGAAACCAAGTTTGTTGGAAAGCTAGCGAGAAGGGCTAACACAATCTTGATAGAAATAACAATAAGAAGGAAATTAGAAAAGTCCCGAGAGAAAATGGTGAGAACCCTTCCTCGAATAAGACCGGTAAAACCTCCAACACCGAAAACACAATAGAAGAGGCAAATGAAATCCATTTTCAAAGTACTAGAGCTTGTCACGAAGATAACCACAATCTCTAAAACCTCAAAAGAAAATACAAATAAGAATCAAGAAAGATGATGCAATATGCAAAGGTTTGAGCTCTCTACGAACGATACGATCAAGCTAGTCACTTGAGAGCCCCCCTTGATAGTACGGCTATCGATCCTATAACCCGGTCTCCAAACTATCACCATGAGACCGGTAAATGTAAAACCTATCAAGGGCAAACCTTTGCCTTGCATTAAGTCCACTTGAGCTATATGATGATGATCTTGACTCCCTCAAGTTGGACCACCTTTCTTGATAGCGCTCGCTCGACGAAGACTAGATGATTGCTCCCCCATACTCCACTATGGGTTAGCCACTCTTTGGCACATCTTCACAAGTCGATTGACACCAAAATGGATGGCAAGCTTCAAGCACTTGATCTCTTCGTGATGCTCCACTTGAACTTGCACACGATAATCTTGATGACGATCAGCACTTGATGTCATCCTCTCCATAGGTTGAGTGATATCTTCCTCTTGGCGCAAGCCCATGAACACGTACCTAACCCCACATAGAACTCTCACATAGACCATGGGTTAGTACACAAAGCACAATGGACAATGCTTACCATACCGTGGGATCACTTGATCCCTCTCGGTACATCTTCTACGCTTTGTGAGTTGATCAACTTGATTCATTCTTGACTTAGTCTTGATCAACCTTGAAACTTTCCAACTCTCTTCATTTGGATGATGTCTTGAAGGTAAACATGAATGATCACACAATCTTCTTCTTCAAGACATGCTTGCAGTAAGCTCAACACTTGCATGACCAATCTTTGGATAATTCCTTAATAGCACCTTGGTTAACACATGAACTCCTTGAAACCAACACATGGACTTCAAGAAAAGCCTATGGACAAATCCTTCCAATATAACTCAATGCAACCATTAGTACATAGAGAATGTTATCAATTACCAAAACCACACATGGGGGCACCGCATGTCCTTTCACTTACATTGGGTTTCTTGTGAGTGAGGAGTTCGTATGAGGTCTTTTTGAAGAATTTGTGAAGATATACCCTGTTGATGATGTGGCACGCAGTATTGATTGCTTTAGGCCAAAAGCGCTGAGGCGTCTTGTATTCATCAAGCATAGTGCAAGCCATCTCAACAAGAGTTCGGTTCTTGCGCTCCATGATGCCATTCTGTTGAGGAGTATAAGGAGCAGATAACTCGTTAGTAATACCAAGTATATCAAGATATTCATCGGTGTCGGTGTCAAAACCGGCAGATCTCGGGTAGGGGTTCCCGATCTGTGTGTCTTAGGCTGATGGTAATAGGAAGCAAGGGACACAATGTTTACCCAGGTTTGTGCCCTCTCGATGGAGGTAAAACCCTACTTCCTGCTTGATTAATATTGAAGATATGAGTAGTACAAGAGTAGATCTACCACGAGATCGTAGAGGCTAAACCCTAAGAGCTAGCCTATGATGGTATGATTGTTATTGTGACCGGCCTTCTAAGGACCATCCTCTCCGGTTTATATAGACATCGGAGAGGGCTAGGGTTTACACAGAGTCGGTTACAAGGAAGGAAATATAATATCCGGATCGCTAAGCTTGTCTTTCACGCAATGGAGAGTCCCATCCGGACATGGGCCGGAGTCTTGTGTCTTGTATCTTCACGCTTCAATAGTCCGGACGATGTATATAGTCTGGCTGTCCGGATACCCCCTAATCCAGGACTCCCTCAGTAGCCCCTGAACCAGGCTTCGATGACGATGAGTCCGACGCGCAGTCTTGTCTTCGGCATTGCAAGGCGGGTTCCTCCTTCCGAATACTCCAAGGTTATTATCGAACACGTAGACCGCGTTAGGATCTGCAAAATGATCTTCACATACCACCGTAGAGAGAATGATACTTCAGCTGACAACTTCTTAGACGACGCGATATGTCATTACGGTCGGGTCATTATCCGAACCGTTTTCCCACAACCAGCCACAGCACGTATTGCAAGGCGGTTTCCTTGGCGCGTCTTGTCGAAGCAAAGATCGTGTCCCCTTATCACGGGATTCTCATCAATACGGGTATGGGTAATCCAACCGCACCACTAATCGTGGCGAGTGGGAGGTGAGCGGGTTCCACCAGGCAAGTGGGGAGGCGCAAAATGCTTTTACCACCTCTTATAAAGAGATAAGGTCCCTTCCTCTTTACCCATGCCTTCTCCTTCCGCTAACTCATTCTCCTCTGTTCGAGCCCTAACGCCCAAGCACTCTTCTTTTCCATCGAAGAGAGGTTTTCCAAAGATGTCCGGATCCGGAGCAGGAGGCAGATGGATGGCCCCTACCGTCCGGGAGAAGGATATCAATAAGCTCTAGGAAGCCGGGTACCTAGCCAAGAAGATCGGCCACCGTCTCCCACCGGCGGGGCAGGTTGTCCCTACTCCGGAGCCTTACGAGAGAGTCGTGTTCCTTCCCCATTTTTTCTGCGGGCTCGGGTTTCCCCTCCACCCATTTATTCATGGAATCATGTATTACTATGGGATTGATTTTCATGATCTTTCCCCCAACTCTTTTCTCAATATCTCGATGTTCATCGTCGTGTGCGAGGCCTTTCTCCGGATTCCGCCTCACTTCGGCCTGTGGCTGAAAATTTTCAATGTGAAGCCCAAGGTGGTGAGTGGCGAACACGCCGACTGCGGCGGCGCCATGGTGAGCAAGATGCCCAAGGTCGTTTGGCCGAAGGGAACTTTCAACGACTCCGTCAAGGAGTGGCAGTAGCAGTGGTTTTATATCACCAAACCACGCGGCAAAAAGTGGGCTGCAGCTCCTGAGTTCAGATCTGGAGCTCCACTGCGGCTCACGTCCTGGCCCAAGAAGGGCCCGAACTGGTCCTCGTCTGATGAGCTGTCACTGCTCCAGTCACGCGTTCAGAGCGTGGTTGGCAAGGACGTCAAACTCGTCGACGTAGTCCAGGTGATGCTAGTTCGCCTGGTTCTCCCTTGCCAGCATCGAGCCTGCACTTTGTGGGAGTTCGACCCAACCGAGCACCAAACCCTTCGGGAGCTCTATGATTCCCCCCAAAAGGATATCTGGAAGGTGCTCTTCAAGTCCGGCAAATCATGGCCGGACTCCACCGAGAACCGGGGGTATCAATTATCCCATTCTGCAAGCCCAGTAAGTTACAGCCACGCCCTGTCCATCCATGCTTCAGCTGGCATGTCATGAGGGATACATTCTAATCGTGTTTCATTGTGACCTCAGGGATGGATAAAGAAGGTGGAGCCGATGCATTGTCCGGCCCCGCTGCCGGAGGAACCGGCCGGACCTCTTCTAACGAAGATGCTGGTCCCTGCGCCTTACGAGGCGCCAAAGAAGGAGGCCTCCAAGAAGGTCAAGAAGACCCGGAGTGGCCTCCGTTGCCGCGAAGCTTCGGACGCCAAATCCGAAGGCTCCAGCGACGCTCCTTCTTCCGAAGAGAAGAGGAGGGAGCAAAGGAGGACGAGCCTCTCTCTGAAGGCGGGAAGAAGCGTGCGGCTTCCCCGTCCCTGGAGGCCGAATCGCCCAAGAGGGGGAGAGGTTCCCATCCAGAGGCATCCACCCCGGCTGCTGATAATAGCCCGAAGTGGGATCCCAAGGTCCAGCCCCTGGAAAAATCGTAAGTAACCGAAATCCGAATGCGCCTATGCATCCAGGGTTGTCTAAGTATAGTAGTTTTAACTGTCGCCACATCTCGTACAGCCCAGCGAGGTCTCCTGCCGGACAGTCCTCATTGGAGGATTCGTTGAGCTCGGATGATGTGGCGAGCGAGACGCCTCCGGGGGCTCCTTTTCCGAAGTCCAGGCACGACACCGAGGTGTCGTCTCAAAGAGACCCAGAGCAGGGGGGCATGTCGCTGGAGCCGGACACATGGGGGCAGCGGCCCCACAACATGTCGACAATGGGGGCAATCTCGGGTTCGGACCATAGCCGGATAAAGTCCTGGAGGCCTCTAAGGCTCCAGGATCGGGCGAGCAGCCATCCTCAATGGAGGGAGGTTTGCCTACTCCGTTGGTAACCTCTGTCTATGCAGAGCTGCCAGGCGGTCTATCGACAGTGTTAAAGAACGCGTCTATCATCGATGAACATCGGACCCTCATGGGTGCGGTGGTTGGAAAGATTCAGTCTGCCGAAAGCGGGCTGAATGAGTCCTGCCTTGGCCTTATAAAGGCTTTTGAGGTATGGTTTCTAAGAAACCTTTGAGGAATCATCATAATATGGTGTAGTATCCCCTGATACACTGTCCGGCAAAAGAGAGCCGGGCAGGGGATCAAACCCTTTTCTGAAGAGGGAACCTTTGTTAATGATGTATACCTCCTTGTTTGAAAACAGGCGTTTGCGGAGAAGACGGCCGCTCATGATGCGGAAGTGTCCGAACTGAAGCAAAGCCTGGAACGGGCCAAGGAAGAACTTGGCCGTGTGAAGAAGCAATTAGAGGAGAAGCAAGGTATGTTTAAACATTGTCTTGCATTGGGCATGAATGAATAATTGTGCCTATTGAAAAGTATCTGTGTTGTGCGCCCTAGGAGCGAGTGTCGAATATGAGGTGCTGAAGAAGGTTGTGGCTGATGCCAATGAGAAGGTTGCCGCTGAATAGGCGCTTCGTGAAAAACACGAGTCCAGGGTCATCACAGCTGAACGGAAGCTCCAGGAGGCTGTGACGAAAAGCGAGAGCTTGGAGCAGGGTCTAGTAGGGAAAGAAACCGAACTCGCCCAAGCTCTCCAAGCCGTGGAAGATGCTCGAGAAGAACCCCGAGGTGCTGTACGGGACATTCAGGAGGCCCGGAAAGTTGCGACTGGTAAGGCCTATTGTATCTATGGCCATTATTACGTGATAGTGGGGAGAATTCTAAGCGACAAGCTGAATTCTTGATTTTACAGGGGCGTTTGCGGATCTGCCTTGCAGCATATCAGCCGCCGCCCAATTTTACCGGACCGAGGAGAGGAAGTCTGCGGAGAGGAACTTCTGGTCGCAGTATTTGGCGCCGAACTATCCGGTGCCTTTTATCGATCAGCTGAAGCAGCTGGTCGAACTGCACCAGGCGGCTGAATTGGCCATGAAGGATTTGATTGTCCGGCTGTGGCCTGCGGAGCCAATTCCAAACAGTTACTTCGGACTCGTGAAGAGGATTGTGGGCGCCTGTCCTCGGCTTGATGCTATCAAGCGATTTGTATGTATAGAAGGTGCGCGCATGGCGTTCGCCCGTGCGAAAGTACATTGGGGGAAGCTAGATGCGGAGAAGCTGATGACTGAGGGGCCACCAGAGGGTAAGGAGCACCGCAAGCCCAAACTGTACTACGAAGGTGTACTGTAGGGGGCCCGCCTGGTGGCGGATAAGTGCACCAAAGACATTATATTTCCCTGAGGGCATTCTTGCCAATATTTTTAATATTGGATAATGGTACTTTTATTATATATTGCCTGTTTTGTTTGAACATATGTTCTTCCTGTGCGGCTGTTTATCGTATGTAAATTCTGAGAGTTGGCCAGTCGTCGACTTCAGCCCCCACGTGAGAAATACGGGGGTGTTCGAGATATATTTGAACACTCTTTATCCCATGGTTGGGTCCTTGTGAGGAGGTGTTTCTCACCACGAACCAGGCAATCGGACTATCGGGCTTTACTACTCTCACTTAGCCATAGGAATTCGAGTATGCTCGGTGCAGCCCCTAGTGTTCGGAAGGCCGAACTAGGGGTTCTATTGGAGCCTGATCGGAAGACCGATCCGTCGCAGTCTGCATTTATGATGGCGTTATGCGGAATAAATCTTTAAGGATTTTACAACCTCTCGAACAGCTGACCAGCTCTCGCTGCATCATGACAGTCGGTTTTTGACTTTCTCTACTGAGGTGCTCGTCCGGCAGAACCGGGACACAATCGCAGTACTTCTCCCAGCGCTACCTTAGCCGACGGAACGGAACGTATGGTATAAAAACATGGGAGCCGGGTAAACCCAACAATTGACCCAAGACATGATTCGGAGCTGATGCATATAGTGCTATAAGTTCGGGGTGCCGAGCAACCAAAAAGGTGGTCGGACTTTGTTGCCGTACTGTGAAGCCCCTGGCATAACCGGGCGTAGCACGAAGCATGGATGCCGTTTAGTGGCAAAGAGGCGTCGATGATAAACGACGGCCGGTACATGTTATTGAAGTCTATGCATTGTAGCAGGATAATATGGCTATGCATATGAGTGCGATTTATTATTATGAAAAGAGATGGTTTTTGGCGAAACCTGTGATGGCCAGACTGTAGGGGGCTGTGAGTGTATCGAAAGAAAATCCAGACTGCCTTCCACCTGCATGGTCCTGTCTTTGTGTGTCCGGGCCAATTCCACGCCACCAATCCTATTCTGCATAAAAGTTAGTTTGTGAAGGTAAATGCTCGGAGGCAGCCGAACGTCCTCCTGTGGTTGGTCTAAAGGTTTCTGATCGGACCCTGGTGACCCCAGCCGCTATACCGTGAAGTAGCACGGACTCCTCAGTTGGTGTCCGGATAGTTGGCTGTCATATCAAAATTTTGATAGGCATGCACGACTTGCTACTCCGACAGCTATATGATTTCCGCTCTAGGGGCGGGGTTCGGCCTTGTACGTAGGCGTGAGTATATCACTGGTGTTGGCCTAATGGTTTACCACGTGGAATCTAGTCAACATGGTTCATCCCGTTAGCAGATGGTGGATTACCGTATGAGGGGAATGCGCCGATGACGTGGTATTTTTTGGTTATCTGAAAACAACTGTTAGAGCGGTGGGCCAATGAACTTGGCCCTTGCCCCTGACATCTTTTAGAAGGTGTTATTCGTGGTTTTATACCTTTGAGGGCTTTTCCCGGACTACTAGGTCTAGGGGTACGGCAATTGAATTGTTGTGGTTTGTATGATAGGGGGCGATCGGCCGTACTGTTGTGCTCTAGGGGGGTCTCTTGACTAGACGCCTCCTGTCGGTGTCAAAACCGGCGGATCTCGGGTAGGGGGTCCCGAACTGTGCATCTAGGCGGATGGTAACAGGAGACGAGGGACACGATGTTTTACCCAGGTTCGGGCCCTCTTGATGGAGGTAAAACCCTACGTCCTGCTTGATTAATATTGATGATGTGTGTTACAAGAGTAGATCTACCACGAGATCAAGGAGGCTAAACCCTAGAAGCTAGCCTATGGTATGATTGTTCTTCGTCCTACGGACTAAAGCCATCCGATTTATATAGAGACCGGAGAGGGCTAGGGTTACATAGAGTCGGTTACAATGGTAGGAGATCTACATATCCGTATCGCCAAGCTTGCCTTCCACGCCAAGGAAAGTCCCATCCGGACACGGGACGAAGTCTTCAATCTTGTATCTTCATAGTCTTGGAGTCCGGCCGATGATGATAGTTCGGCTATCCGGACACCCCCTAGTCTGAAACTCCCTCAGTAGCCCCTGAACCAGGCTTCAATGACGACGAGTCTTGCTCGCATGTTGTCTTCGGCATTGCAAGGTGGGTTCTCCCTCCGAATAATTCATAGAAGATTGTGAACACCAGGATAGTGTCCGACTCTGCAAAATAATTTCCACATACCACCGTAGAGAGAATAATATTTACACAAGTTCAATCTGCTGACGTATATCGTGGCATGACGTCACACCACTACCAAGCCTTTACTCAAATTATTTTTATTATACCACCTCAGCGCGTTTAGCGAAGCGGTTTCCTTGGCACGTCTTTGTCGAAGCAGAGATCGTGTTCCCCTTATTCCGGGATTCCCATTAATACGGACATGGGTAACCCAACCGCGCCCGTTGCCACGCCCCCTCCATCGAAGGCGGGTTCCAAACGATCACGGGGACGGCTCTCGGTATTCTTCCTCTTTATAATGAGACCAAGGCCAGTTCTTTTTCTTCAATCCTCAATCGAATCCGCCCCTCGCCCCTGAGTTCCAACACCCAGGGCTCCGACCCACGGGGCCGGTGGATGCCCTCCTCCGTCACGGAAGAAGACGTGTTAAAGCTGAGAGACGCCAGGTACTTGACCTATGAGATTTCACATAGGTTGCCTGCCTGAGGGCAAGTTATTCCTACTCCCGAGCCCGGCGAGAGTGTTGTGTTCATGTCTCACCTCCGTAGGGGCTTAGGCTTCCCGATGGACCCCTTCGTGAGGGGGCTCATGTTTTACTATGGGCTGGAATTCCATGACTTGGCTCCGGAGTCCATCCTCCACATCTCATTGTTCATTGTCATTTGCGAGGCCTTCCTCCGCACTACCCCTCACTTTGGCTTGTGGCTCAAAACCTTCAATGTGGAGCCGAAGATGATCGAGGGGCATCAGGAAGAGTGCGGAGGGGCGATTATAAGCAAGAGGGCTGATGCTCCATGGCCCGAGGGCTCTTTTCAAGAGGAGCTAGGCGTGTGGCAACAGGAGTGGTTCTATATCACCGCTCCCAGGGGCAGCAGGCAGAGGCCGCCGCCCGTCTTCTGCTCGGGTCCTCCACAACAGTTGACGTCATGGGTCAACAAGGGGCGTGACTGGGGGCCGCCTAAAGACGTACCCCTTTTGCAGGACCGGATTCGAGGCCTCCAAGAAAGGGAGATCAATCTGGTCGCAGTAGTACAGGTTATGTTGATCCGGCGCCTACTGCCCTGCAAACGTCGCCCCATCCGCCTGTGGGAATTTAATCCGGAGGGGCCACAATCTCTTCAACACTTCATGGGTTTGACACCCATGGAGATGTACAAACTGTTCTTCGGATCACAAGAGATGCGTCCGGTCTTGATCGAGGACGCTGGCCTAAGCTGCAATCGCCCGGATACTCAAGTAAGTAGCCCTGTGTCCGGACACACTGTCCACTTATTTATCGTGGGTTTGCCTTTTAACCAGCTATCCCTTGGACAGGAGTGGATAGCGCTAGCAAAACTGATACGGTGTCCGGCCCCCCTCCCTGAGACCACGCAGGATCCCGTGCTAATTAAAATGTTGGAGGTTGCACCCTCGAAGGAGAGCGAAGGGGGGCACAGGGGAACTACCACCTCTGCCAAGGAGGCTTTCAGTAAGGGAGGAATCAAGAGTCCCTCCTTCCAGGGGGAGAAGAGGACAGCTTCCGAAGACCCGGAGGCCAAGGCCTCGAAGCGGGGAAAGAAATCTGTACCGGAAGGTCCCGTGCCGGGAAGAGTCCCGGCCGCACTGTCTCCTCGGAGGAATCAGCCCTCCAGCGAGCTGTAAGTAGAAAAGGAGCAATTTTGTAATAGTGGATACCCCTGCTTAATTTTTAAGGGTAACCGAAGTTTTCATCTTGTAGTTCGGATCTCAGCCCGTCTCAGCACAGCTCATCTTCGGGAGACCTTCGTCCGGAGATGATGGAGAGTGAAACGCCTCCATCTGCCACCCCATCATGCGGGGCGGACGGCCCTGAGGTGTCTTCGTGGAGGGTCTCCCCAAATCCGGCGGGGCCAGAGAGTTCGGCACCCATTGGAATACGGCCGGTGGAGCTGCATGATTTACTTAAGAGGGCGTCCATCTCAGAAGATCACCGCACATTAATGAGTATGGTTATTGAAAGGATCTCGTCCGCCGAGAGTGGGTTGTATGAGGCCGTCGGAAGCTTGCTGACGGGCTTTGAGGTATGCAAAAAATGACATACCTTTTGACAGTTTTGCACATGAAGTGCGTCCTGTATAGATAGTAGCCCCTGAGACTTGGTATGCTGTCGAAAGCGATAGCGTGCCAAGGATCATAATCTCAGTTATAGAATGTCGCCTTTCCTATGCAGGTGGCGGATCGCCCGGTGGCTAGCCAGACTGATGGATTTGCCGAGCTGAGAAGGCAACTCGACGTTGCGGATGCGGACATCTCGCTGGTCAATAAACGACTTGATGAGTCACAAGGTACGTGGTTGCTCCGTGGTCGCCTAGTAAGGGAGCTGACGCCCATGCCTTACAATTTGTATGCTTGATGCAGATGGTACTGCTGCTATGGAAGGCCTTTGAGCAGAACTTGCTCGGGCCAAGGAGCAAGCCAGAAAAAGCGAGGCGGCTGCCTCGAAGGCAGCGGAAGAGCTAGAAGCCGAGAAGGCTGCTCACTGCCGAAGCAGGGAGGAGATGGCCGGAATGGCCGCGAATTTAAAAGTTGCTACCGACCGCCAGGAGGGTCTTGAAAGAGAACGTCGAGCGGAGCAAGAGGACCTGAAGAAGGCCGACACCGAAGCCAAGGATGCCCGTAGTGCGATGTGGGCTATGAAGGAGGAACTGCGTCAGGTCCGAGACATTGTGGCTGGAAAGCCCTTTATGCTGCGCAGGAAGTTCACGGATCCGAAGTATGCTCAGCTGGGCCGATTGTATGGTGCGGAGGATCCTTATCTAGACTTGGCAGCGAGTGCGACGGACGCAGTCATACACTTCCGAAGCCAGAAGGATCACGAAATGGAAGAGCTTTTCTGGTCTCAATTCCATAGTCCGGAGCGCCAGCTTCCACTAAGTGATCGGCTGGTTGAGTGGGCTGAGCTAAATAGATTGTCCGGACTTGCCATGACGGATGCCGTCGCTCATCTGTGCCCGGGAAGGCCCAAGCCAAAGAGTTATTTTGGCTTGTTGCAGCAATTCCTTGGGGCGGTGCTGCGTATTGGGGCGATGAAGCGGTCAGCGTGTATAGAAGGTGCGCGGATGGCTCTCGCCCGTGGTAAGACATACTGGGCTGAGATGGATGCCATCGCTGTTGCATCCCGGGGTTCGGATAAAAGCCGGTTCCCCACCGAGCACTATTTTGAGGAAGTCCTGCAGGGCGCTCGTTTAATAGAGTCGCAGTGCTCAAAAAATGTTATGTTTGAATGACATGTATGATTTCGGAATCATGTTTATAATACAATAGCTTTTTATACTTGTGTGTTCAAGTATTGAACTATCTCCTGTGCGGCCGTATGTTTATGTATAATCTGAAAGATGGCAGTCTTTGGCTTCAGCCCCCACGCACATGGTGCGGGGGTGTTTGCAAAAAGAAAAACGCTTTTTCACACTTAATCCAACGTCTTGGTCCTTTTAAGGAGGTGATAGCATAGCAAACTAGGCAACCGGACTATAATGCTTTATCACTTTCACTTAGCCATAGGAGCTCAAATGTGGGGCTACTATATAGCCCCTGGCGGCACCGCTCATCTCCGAACTCGGGGTGCGTATGTGCCTGACCGGGAAGTGGTCCTTCGTCAAAGCGAAGGAATTCTAAACATTCCAATGGTCGATCGAGTGGTTGACCAGTCTCTTGCTATATCATGACAGTCAGTTTTCGGCTTTCTCTACTGAGGTGCTCGCCCGGCCGAACCGGGGCACAATAGCAGTAGTTCTCCTAGTGCCACATTAGCCGATGATACGGAACGTAAGGCAGCAAAACACAGGAGCCGGGCAAACCCAACATTTGACCAAAGACATGATTCAGAGCTGATGCATATAAGGCCTAACTCGAGATGCCGAACACTCCCTGAGGTGTTCGGTCTTTATGATACCGGGCAGAACAATGCCCTAAGCCCCTAGTGTCCAGGTACAGACGGGAACTTCTGACGCGGCCGATGCCAAAACGCCAGCCCCCTCCTCGGCTATGGTAGGAAACCGGGGGATGTGTATCAACAAGAGACAGTAAGAAAGGTTTACGCAGGGTCTTAATCTGAAAAGAATCCTTGCAACGGGTCCCTGCTGCACGTCTGCGCCTGTGTCTCCGTTGTGCTGTGTCCTGGACGGGTGTAGCACGTGCTTCATCTGTAAAAGAGAAGGACTTAGTTTCTAAGTAATATCGTGCAAAAGTTGTGTTAAAATAAAGTATACTTCGGTAGATAAAGAAAGTTGAGCTTTATTGGCTCTCATCGCTGAAACGCGTGGCCCCTTATAAAGGGGGTATGCGGCTGGGAAGCCCCTTGTTTATTCACGCCGGACTCGCCTAACCGTGTCCGGGGTCTGAATGACCTGTGTTTAGGGGCCCCACGCTCTCCGTGGTCGAGGAACACTCGTATTTACTCTTTAATGAGATTATGCCGCGTGGACCGGGCATTGTAGGTATAGGAGACGTGTAGTGTGGTATGGCGTTGAAGCGGGCGAAAGCTTTGCGTCCCAGTAGTGCTTGATGGCCACTGTATAATGGGGCGCGATGAAGAGTGAGCCTTTCGCGACGGCGGTTGTCGGATGAACCGAACACAACCTCTAGTGGTACAGAGCCCGTATAATTGGCTTAAAGGCCTGGCGTCTCTCCTTTAAAGGGAGCACTATTATGGCGAATGTTGGTAGGGTCTATCCCCATTCTGCGGACAGTGTCCTGATATGGCAGGAGCCGCGTTGTGTTGTCGTGTTATCACATGAATTGAGTTCACTGTTTTGACATCTAGTGGGAAAGTCTTCTGACTGTTTTCCGGAGTGCTGCTTTTGGGGTTCGTCACTTTCGCTTGGTGTATCGAGCCCCTTGTGTTCGGCGTTAAGTCGGCCGGACTGCTTGAAGACCCAACAATCTCTGTGGGTATGGTTTGCAGGCTTTCCGGAGGTACCATGTATTTGACATAGCCTGTCTAGAATCTTGTTTAGGTTGGATAGCTCATCACTGTTGTCCTTGAGGGATAGCGTTTTGTTGTTCGGCCGCGAGTTTTTGAATCCGGCGTTGACCGCCGTACTGTTTGGGCCATTTTCCTTATTCCGGCGCTGATCCTTTCTGCGTCGAGATTTCCCATTTCCATCCCTGACTTCGGATGTACTCGGGTCGCTGGTGTTGCATCTAGCCAGCCAGCTGTCTTCCCCCGCGCAAAAGCGGGTCATGAGGCTTGTTAGTGTGGCCATTGTTCTTGGTTTTTCCTGGCCGAGGTGTCTGGCGAGCCATTCGTCCCAGACGCTGTGTTTAAAGGCTGCTAAGGCTTCAGCATCCGGACAATCGACTATTTGGTTCTTTTTAGTGAGGAACATGTTCCAGAAGTTGCGTGCTGACTCTCCGGGCTGTTGAGTTTTGTGACTTAAATCGTCTGCATCCGGAGGGCGGACATAAGTCCCTTGAAAATTTGCTCGAAACGCATCTTCAAACTCTTCCCAACTTCCAATGGTATTTTCTGGGAGGCTTTTAAGCCAATGCCGAGCTGGCCCTTTGAGCTTGAGGGGTAGGTATTTTATGGCATGGAGATCGTCTCCTCTGGCCATATGTATGTGTAGGATATAATCCTCAATCCAGACTCCGGGGTCTGTCGTTCCGTCATATGCTTCTATGTTTACGGGTTTGAATCCTGCTGGAAATCCATGATCCAGTACCTCGTCGGTGAAACATAGTGGGTGTGCGGCGCCCCTGTATTTGGGTGTGCCGTTGTCTTCAAATGCTCTGCGGGTTATGTTGCTTCCTGGAGTCTTCTTTTTTGGCCCATAAATAGATCTGACTAGGTCGTCCTTTTTCCGAGGATCTTTATGCTGATCGTGTGCCGGTTTGTGTGCGGCGCCCCTTGTTGCTCTTGGCCTGTCATCTGGTCGTCTATCCGGCTAGGCGGCTTCTTTATTTTTTGACTGCGGGGGCTCTAAGGCCTCCTCGTCAAATTCGGGCAACAGCTTGCGCTTCGGGTAGCTCTTTGTCTGGTGACTAGCGCCATGTTTATCTGTGTTGTTGAGTACTTTGCTCCATCTCATTCTGAGTGCGTCCTCCGCTGTTTTGAGCTTCCGCTTTTGCTTCTTCAAACTTCTTGCCGTGGCGACGAGCCTTTTATGAAGATTCGTATGCTCTGGTGATGTGAGATCATCTTTGCCAGGGATGGGTTGCCTGTCCAGTTCATCATGTTTGGATGGCTCCTCGGTGGCATGTGCGTCGTCCACTGCTTCGCCCTGCTCTATGGCCGGGTCCGTATGGGTGCCGTTTTTATCGAGGCCGGTCTTCGGGCGGCGCTTGCGTCGCTGTTTTGGTTGTTTGTTGGGGGAGTTGTCCTTCGCCACGTCCCGTTTTTCCTCATTATCGCTTCCTTTTGGTGTATCCACCATGTATACGTCGTGAGTTGGGGTGGCTTTCCCGTGCCCGGTAGGCGCTGGTTCTTGGTCGTCTCCGGCATCGTCGTCCATACCGTCGATGTCTTCGGAGTCATAGTTTAGCATGTCGGTTAGATCGTCGACAGTGGCTATTAATTGGGTGGTGGGTGGGCTTTGAATTTCTTCATCATCCGCATCCCAACCGTCCTGGCCGCAATCCGGCCAGGGCTCTCCTGATAACTAGAGGCACTTTAGCGAACTCAAGATGTCGCCGAAAGGTGAGTGTTGAAAGATGTCCGAGGCAGTAAACTCTATGATCGGCGCCCAACCGGATTCGATTGGTGAGGGCGCGGGAGGTTCGGAGTCTGGCAAGGAGTCCGGCACCTCGGAGTCATGAGCTATGTGAGAGACAAGATCAGTGTTCGGCCCTATCGCCGTACAGGTTGCAGCCCCCGAGGCGATGTCTAGCCATCCGTCCTCGATCTGCGCAGCCGGCTTCGAATTGAAGATCGGAGCGGGCTCGAGTGCAGCCTCCAGAGTACTGTTCGGCAGCAGAGCTAAATCATGCCCATCGTGACAGTGCAGCACGCTCGGCTGTGGCTCGAATCCATCGAGGATCAAGTCCCCACGGATGTCGGCCGTGAAGTTCAAACTTCCAAATCTGACCTGATGGCCAGGGGCGTAGCTTTCGATCTGCTCTAGATGGCCAAGCGAATTGGCCCGCAGTGCAAAGCCGCCGAATACAAAGATCTACCCGGGGAGGAAGGTCTCACCCGGGACTGCGTCGTTGATGACGATCGAAGAAGCCATCGAGCCTATTGGCGACGACACAGAGGAACTCTCAATGAAAGCACTAATGTCGGTGTCAAAACCGGCGGATCTCGGGTAGGAGGTCCCGAACTGTGCGTCTAGGCGGATGGTAATAGGAGACGAGGGACACGATGTTTTACCCAGGTTCGGGCCATCTTGATGGAGGTAAAACCCTACGTCCTGCTTGATTAATATTGATGATGTGTGTTACAAGAGTAGATCTACCACGAGATCAAGGAGGCTAAACCCTAGAAGCTAGCCTATGGTATGATTGTTCTTCATCCTACGGACTAAAGCCATCCGGTTTATATAGACACTGGAGAGGGCTAGGGTTACACAGAGTCGGTTACAATGGTAGGAGATCTACATATCCGTATCGCCAAGCTTGCCTTCCACGCCAAGGAAAGTCCCATCCGGACACGGGACGAAGTCTTCAATCTTGTATCTTCATAGTCTTGGAGTCCGGCCGATGATGATAGTTCGACTATCCGGACACCCCCTAGTCCGGAACTCCCTCACCTCCCTTCATTGTTTCTGGCACACGACCGATCGCTTTGTTTTGAGGATCTGGCATTCTCTATTGGTATGCTTTGCCGTCCTTCTAGGAGTACCGTGAATTTCACATGGTTGATCAAGTATGTGGCTCGGGCCGGATAGGCTTGAGCTGCTCTTTGTCCGTTGACCGGACTGGGAGTTGCTGGGCATGGCACCAGCTACCTTGGCTTGACGTTTATGACCACTCCACCGAGGCTTTAGGATGCCTCTTCGTGTATCATTTTTACTGTCTTGGACCGTAGTGGTGTGTGGATGTCAGGTTGTGTGCCTTTGGTTCTCCTGCTTAGGTTGAGTAGCCAGCTGTGCCGCGTATGCCTTCTGTTAGGGCGGTCGAGTCTGTACTTTGCGGTGGCCATGATCTTGGTCCACCTATCCACTAGCAAATCTTGGTCAGCTTTAAGCTGCTCTTGCTTCCTTTGCAGGCTCCTTGCTGTGGCCATGAGCCGTCGCTTGAAGCAGACTTGTTCCACTGGATCTTCAGGCACGCCGAATTCATCATTGCCGAGGCTTACCTCGTCTTCGGAGGGGGGTGTATAGCTGTCCCTCTCCAAGTATCCCACCGTGGCCGGTCCGGGCTGCTTGGAGGTGGGCTTATCAGGGTTGTATTCCTCTTCGGCACCATCCGGATTGCTTTCATCTCCGGGGCCGGTATTGATGTGGCGGGGCTTGGAGCGGCGCCGAAGACGCCCATCCTTTGCTTTTCCCCCTGAGGGGTTATCCTCCATTGCCACGTCGCCATTGGTTTCCTTCGGATTGTCCACCATGTATATATCGTATGAGGAGGTGGCCGTCCACCGCCCTGTGAGCGGTGGCTCCTGTACGTCTCCTGCATCGTCGTCCATTACCGTCGATATCTTCGGAGTCGAAGTTAAGCACGTCGGTTAAATCATCGACTGTGGCAATGAAGTGGGTGGTGGGTGGGCAGCGAATTCCTTTGTCACCCGCTTCCCACTCAAGCCGGACATAGTTCGGCCCAGAGCCTCCTGACAGAGAGAGAGACTTTAATGAGTTCAACATGTCGCCAAACGGTGAGTGATGAAAGATGTCCGCGGCGGTAAACTCCATTACCGGAGCCCAACCTGGCTCGGCTGGCTCGGGGGTATGCGGACCGGGACCAACAACCGAATACGAGTACGGGGGCCCGAGGTTACAGGCCTCAATAGAGGTGACACCTGTGTTCAGCTCCACCGCCGATGAGTATGCAGCCCGCGGGGCGGGGTCCACCCCACCATCCTTAGGCAACATGACCTGCTCTGGATTTAGATCCGGGGCTACTGCAGGGATGATATCCCGAGCATTGTCTGACAGCAGGTCTAGGCCATGCTCGTCGTGACTGTCCGGCGCTCCTGGCACAGGCCCGAATCCGTCGAAGATTGAGTCCCTGCGAATATCCACCGTGTAGTTCAAGTTTCCGAACCTAGCCTGATGGCCAGGGGTGCGGCTGCCGATCTGCTCTAGATGACCAAGAGAATTGGCCCGCAGCGCGAAGCGCGAAGCCGCCGGACATAAAGATCTGTCCGGGGAGAAAAGTCTCCCCCCGGACCGTGTTGTTGTCGATTGAAGATGCCATCAAGCCTCGAAGCGACGACACAGAGGAACTCTCAATGAAAGCACCAATGTCGGTGTCACAACCGGCGGATCTCGGGTAGGGGTCCCGATCTGTGCGTCTTAGGCTGATGGTAATAGGAAGCAAGGGACACAATGTTTACCCAGGTTCGGGCCCTCTCGATGGAGGTAAAACCCTACTTCCTGCTTGATTAATATTGAAGATATGAGTAGTACAAGAGTAGATCTACCACGAGATCATAGAGGCTAAACCCTAAGAGCTAGCCTAGATGGTATGATTGTAATTGTGATCGGCCTTCTAAGGACCATCCTCTCCGGTTTATATAGACACCGGAGAGGGCTAGGGTTTACACGGAGTCGGTTACAAGGAAGGAAATATAATATTCGGATCACCAAGATTGTCTTTCACGCAAAGGAGAGTCCCATCCGGACACGGGCCGGAGTCTTGTGTCTTGTATCTTCATGCTTCAATAGTCCGGATGATGTATATAGTCCGGCTGTCCGGATACCCCCTAATCCAGGACTCCCTCAATCGGGTCCAGTGTTCTTGAACTCAGTTCCATTATCACTCCTGATATGCTTGATCTTCACACCGAAGTTAGTGGAAGCCCTTGAAGAAAATCGTCTGAAGACTTCCTGCACTTCATTTTTGTAAGTGATGATATGCACCCATGTGTATCGAGAATAGTCATCAACTATGACAAAGCCATATAATGATGCAGAACTAGAGAACGTGGCATAATGAGTAGGGCCAAGCAGATCCATATGAAGTAATTCAAAGGGACGAGAAGTGGTCACAATAGTCTTCGAGGGATGCTTGACTCTGGTAATCTTTCCAGCCTCACAAGCCCCACAAAGATGATCTTTGAGGAATTTGACACCCTCGATGCCAATGACATGCTTCTTCCTCGCGAGTGTATGCAAGATCCTCATCCCAGCATGACCAAGTCGTCGATGCCATAGCCAGCATTCTGAAGCTTTTGCAAGTAGACATGTGGCAGGTTGTGGTCCTATAGAGAAATCAACAATGTATAAGTCTCCTTTCCTAAAGCCTTCAAAGACTTTGGAGTTGTCAGATTCCATTAGCACAATGCAACGATATTTTCCAAAGACGACAACCATATCAAGATCACAAAGCATTGAGACAGACATGAGGCTGAATCCTAAGGACTCGACAATCATGACTTTGTCCATGTGTCGATCCTTTGAGATCGCAACCTTACCTAGATCCAATACCTTGCTTTTGCCTTTGTCAACGTAGGTGATATGCTTCAGATGAGATGGTGACAAGTCAGTGTCCATTAACAAGTTCCTGTCACCAGTCATGTAGTTCGTGCATCCACTATCGAGGACCCACTCGGTAGCATTAGGTTGTCCATCCTACAGATGAATTAGTGCAACTTACGAACTCATATACTTCATCAGTGAAGAATATGATATTAATTTCATCAACAGTATCAAATATAGCATTAGTAATATGAGGGCGTGAGAAATGACTAATTCATTTCTTCATGATTAGCTTGCGTCCATCATAGCACATTCAGGTCTCCAGCAATTTCTTCAGACGATTAAGTCCGTCTGGAGACATGACCCTGCATAAGAGATTAGTTCTTCTTCTTCACCACGCACATCTGAAAGGGTGGCAAAGAGTTCATCATTTTGTGAGCTCCATATGAAAAAGATGGCATTGAAGCCAGTGCACTTCGTTTCACAGAAGAGTGGTTAGGGTAAGCATATGAATAAGCAGAGAAATTCTTCGAGGACTTATGAACATAATGATTTGAAGAATAATGCTCATATTCATAGCCTTTTGACTTTCCCTGTGAAACAAAAGTGTTAGCACGATGATGTTCATATGAGGATTTTGATCCACGTGAGGAATTTGACCCATATGAAGAATTTGGTCCATATGAGGACTTGGATCCATATGAAGAATTTGATCTGGGACTCCTATTCTTCATGGGTGATGTAATGATGACATTCGCCTGAAGATTTTCAAGGCATCTTTTAGGAACCCAGATTTTTTTCATAGGGGGACCGTTCCTGCAGTTAGTTCCAACATATCAGGCAAATACTTCACCATTCTGATTCTTAAACAGTTTATAGTTGGAGTCAAATGACTCATCAGAGGAATATGAAGAACACAGGTAAAGCCAGATAAAGTGCATGGATCTACAGGAGGTCCTTTTGCAGCAACCCATGAGGTTTTGGGATACTACTCAGGTTTCCAGTAGGTCCCATCAGCATTGAGTTTCCTCTCAAAGGCAATACCCTCTTTCCTAGGGTTCTTGTTCAAGATCTGCTTTTTAAGCACATCACAAAGAGTCTGATGCCCTTTGAGGCTTTTGTAAATGCCAGTCACATACAATTCCTTCAGACCTGCATTATCGTTAGTGGTACTTGTGGTATCCTCAGATGAGGAAATTATGACCACAGAGACAGTTGAAGAATTTGCAGCAGTAGAAGCATTTGAACATTCAAGTGATGAATTAGCAGATTCACGCTCAATGCATTTTAAACATGGTGGAATAAATTCTTCCTGGGCGGAACTGATCTGTTGAGAAAGCAATGAATCGTTTTCCTTCTGAAGATCTTCATAACTCACTTTTAACTTCTCAAGATCTTGTGTTCTCTGAAGAATTTCATGAGAAAGCTTTTCATGATCAGTTAGGAGAGAGTTTTGATGACTTTGAAGGTTGTCAAACTTAGACTGAAGTTTTTGAAGACAATCAGTCAAAGCCTTAGTTCGATTCAATTCCTCACTCAACATATGATCGCTTTCATCAAGCATGTTTTGAACTTTTTCAAGAGCTCTTTGTTGTTTAGTGGCAAGGGAAGCAAGTTTGACATAGCTGGGTCCAAATTCATCACCCGATTCATCATCACTAGATTCTGATAGATAGCATTTAGTTACCTTGGCACCCTTTGCCATAAGGCACGGTGCAGTGGATGATGATTCAGGTGCGAAAGTCATCCCTTTGAGCGATTCCTTGAAATCCTCAAACCACGGATCCTGACGAGTACGATGACCTTCATAGACATCAGAGAGTCGGTCCCAGATAAGCTTCGCATGGTTGAGATGCATGATGTTCCTGAACTGATTTTGGGACAAACAAGGAGCAGATGACATCCTTCACTGTGAGGTTGAGTAGAGTGTACTTGCGAATGTCATCAGCCTCCGCCATCTTGCATAGATCGGTAAGACCAATCTCAGTGACGGTCCACAGTTTGCTGTTCATCGCCATGAGTCGCTTCTTCATCATGGCCTTCCACTTGGGATACTCATGACCGTCAAAGATGGGGCAGGACACTCTCCTCATTCCTGCAGTCGACATAACTAAAACTCGAGGTGGTTAAACCAAAATCACACAGAACTATTGAGGATCGTAGAAGAAATTTAAAATTTTCTACGCATCACCAAGATCAATCTATGGAGTCATCTAGCAACACGAGAGAGAGGAGTGCATCTACATACGCTTGTAGATTGCGAGCGGAAGCGTTCAAGAAAACGGGGTTGATGGAGTCGTACTCGTTGTGATCCAAATCACCGATGATCCTAGCGCAGAACGGACGGCACCTCCGCGTTCAACACACGTACGGAGCGGAGACGTCTCCCGCGCCTTGATCTAGCAAGGAGGAGGTAGAGGTTGAGGAAGAGATCTCCAGCAGCAGCACAACGGCGTGGTGGTGATGGAGAGGCAGTACTCTGGCAGGGCTTCGCCAAGCTTATGCGGAGGAGGAGAGGTGTTGGGGAGGGGAGGGGCTGCGCCTTGCAGGTGTGTGTGCAGCCCTCCCCTCGCCCCTCTATTTATAGGGGGAGGAGGAAGGGGGCCGGCCCCCTCTAGATGAGATCTAGAGGGGGGGTGGCGGCGAAGGGCGGGACTTGCCCCCCAAGCAAGCCCCCCCCCCCCAACCCTAGGCGCATGGGCCCAAGGGGGGGATGCGCCCATGTAACGCCCCGGATTCAATGCGCCAGGTGTCCGCCAGTTATTCGCCGCCGTTGCCATGTCATTTGCTTGCGTGTTGCATTTTATCATGTCATCATGTGCATCGCATTGCATACGTGTTCGTCTCATGCATCCGAGCATTTTCCCCGTTGTCCGTTTTGCAATCCGGCGCTCCTATGCCCTCCGGCGTCCCCCTTTTGTCTCTCGTTGTGAGTGGGTGTTGAACTTTCTCGGAATGGCCCGAGGCTTTACAAGTGGCCTTGGTATAGCACCGGTAGACCGCCTGTCAAGTTTCGTGCCATTTGGAGGTCGTTTGATACTCCAACGGTTAACCGCGTAGCCCGAAACCCCCCTTTCTCTTTGCAGCCCAACACCCCTCCAAAGTGGCCCAAAACCCATCTAACTCTCGGTCGTTCGATCACGATCGCGTGGCCGAAAACCGCTCCTCATTTGGACTCTCCTAGCTCCCTCTACCTATAAATAAGCCCCTCCCCGTCCAAATTCGCGGATGATTCCACCCCTAACCCTAGCCCCGCTCCTCTCGTCCGCCGGACATGTCCGCCCGCCGCCGGACAAAGTCCACCACCGCGCCCGCAGCCAATCCAGATCCGCCATGTGGCCTCCGCCGTCAGCCCCGCCGCCCTTTCTCTCCTCCCTCCGCCGCCGCGCCACCCGGGGCCCAGATCCGGCCCGCCCCGGGCCAAACCG
>NC_041387.1:25461634-25464660 GCF_002162155.2 Triticum dicoccoides
CCGTCGACCGCCGCCTCCGCGTTGCCGCCCGCGCCGCCTGGCCGCCCGGCCGCGAGCTCCGGCGTCGCGCCGCCGCGCGCCCCTGTTCCTCCTCCGTGCCTCCTCCATGCCCCTGCACCGCCGGAGCCGCTGGATCCGGTCGGCCTTCGCCGGATGTGGGCTCCCCCGCCCTGGATCCGCCCCTCGCCGGAGTACCGGGCTCACCGGAGCTCCTCTGCCCGCGCCTGCACGCCGACGTCCCGGGACCGCCTCATCCCTCCATCCAAACGCACGGATCCCTCTGTCCCGGATCCCTCCGTCCCGTGTTGACTTTCGCAGAGGTAAATTCTGCCAAGTCCCCAAATCCCTGACATTATCATGCCATGTTCATCGCATCGTATCTCTGCATCCGTAGCTCCGTTTCGTGCGTGTAATATGTCAAATTGTTCGTCTTAACGAGTACATCATTTCATTCCATTGAATCATATTCGCTTGAGTTCATCTTGATGCCTGAATCATCGTTGTAAGAGTGCTTCATAATGTTGGCTGCTGTCTGTTAACAGAACTAGCTCTTTCGTCATTTTTGCCATGATTGATGTGTGCATCCTATGAGGTTGATGTCTACATGTGTTTTGAACTATGCCATGCTATCTTTACAGGGGTGTATGCCATGTATTTTTTTGATCTCTGTGGTGACTAGCACAAGTATGCAAACTAGGCATCGTGATGTTGCTAATTTTAGTCCCTGTTCTGCTGTTATTTTGATACCATGTAAACTTGTTGCTACAGAGAGATCCATGCATATTTTGAGATACTTCAGTAAGGATGTTTTGAACATATGGTTATTGTCTATCCATTCATGCCCCTGTTTGCAATTATGGAGTAGTCTAGCATGTCATTTTTGTGCTCTACTTTTGCTTCAAAATATTTCCTGACAGATTGTTTACATGTTATTCAATTTTGCCAAGGTTGTTGTAGTTGATCCTTGCATGCTAGGAACTTGTTCTTGCCTTGGATTGTTACATGAACATGTCTTCTTGATGAGGCTATGCTTATCTTGTCATGCAATGACTTATGGTGAGTGTTTCAAGCTTGTTAAGTAGTGTACTCGCTGTTGCTGTTTTGCTAGGCTGAATCTGTTATTTCGTGATGCTATGTAAACTTGTTGCTACTAATCATTCCATGCATAATCTGGAGATGATCACTAAACATGTTTTGTTCTACATGTCATGCTCTATCCATTCATGCCCCTGGTTGCAATTATAGCCTGTTGTAGCTTGTTCATATCTTGCTCCAAAGTTGCTAAATAATGTTGCTGTCAGCCTGTTAACATTAAGTTCAGTTGTTGCCATGATTGTTGCTAGTGTTCCATGCACCCTATGAACTTTCTATTGCCATGCTTAGCTTCATAAACATGCCTTATTACTGTTGGTTGCCTTGCCATGCCATGTATTGCTCTGTAGTGAGCTGCATAAGCTCACCAACATGCCTTCATAATTCTGTTCCTGCCATGTATGAATCTGTAATATAACTTGCTATGTTTACATGGGTGCCATCTTATTTTCTGATCCTTTTTGGCTCATGGTCACTAAAGGACATTTGATCTATGCATTTAGTAGGTTCATGCCATGCCTGTGTTTGCCATGATAAGTTCTTGTAACATGTTGTTTGAAAGCTCTAAACATTGCAACCTAATGTTATTTTCTGCAAAGTCTGAATTGTTATCATTTGCAAACTTGCCATGTGTGTTTGAGCATGTTCTAGTAGTTTCTGGAGATAGTTCAGTGTTCATGTTTTGTTATGCTTTACCTGTACATCATGCCCATATATTTTGTTTTAATGTTGAGATGCTGTAGCATGTTGTTTTGATGCTTGCAATATGCCTAGTTGCTGTTTTGGACAGATTGGTGCTATAACTTGTTTAGTGTGTGTGTGTGTTGAACCGTTGCTCCGTTTTGAGTGTGCTCTATATGAAACTTGCTTAGTGTTGCATGTAGTTTCATATTATCATGTTGAATCCATGTTTTGAGGTGTTTGCTTGATGTTTGAATGCATTTTGCATCAATGCCATGTTTAACTTGTTTTGCTCATATCTTCTAGGTCGTAGCTCCTAATCTAATGAACTTTATATGTAACTTGACTAGAATCTCGTGTAGATCATCTTTGTGCATTTTAACTTGCTGTTTAACAACTTGAACATAAGGTTTATTCAGATCTGGACCAATTTTGAAATATGCATACGAGGACTTACCGGATTTGTTATATGTTGTTTCCGGCCTCATTTAAACTTGCCTTGATGTGTTGTTCTTGTTTGCATCATCTCTTACCATGAGTAGCATCATCTAGTTTTGTTATGCATCATGCTTGTTGTGCATCATATCTTGTTTATGTGTGGTGTGTTTACTATATTGTGTGTTTCTTCTGGATAGTTCCAGTATCGTTGCGATCGTGAGGATTCGTTCGTCTATGCTTGGTTCGTCTTCATGGCTTCATCTCCTTCATGGACTCGTTCTTCTTCCTAGCGGGATTTCAGGCAAGATGACCGCTACCCTGGATCTCACTACTATCATTGCTATGCTAGTTGCTTCGTTCTATCGCTATGCTGCGCTACCTATCACCTGTTTATCAAGCCTCCCAAATTGCCATGAACCCCTAACCCTTGACACCTTTCCTATGCAAACCGTTGCTTGGCTATGTTACTGCTTTGCTCATCCCTCTTATAGCGTTGCTAGTTGCAGGTGAAGTTGAAGATTTCTCCTTGGTGGATAGGATTTATGTTGGGATATCACAATATCTCTTATATTATTAATGCATCTATATACTTGGTAAAGGGTGGAAGACTCGGCCTTATGCCTGGTGTTTTGCTCCACTCTTGCCGCCCTAGTTTCCGTCATACCGGTGTTATGTTCCCGGATTTTGCGTTCCTTACGCGGTTGGGTGATTTATGGGACCCCCTTGACAGTTCGCTTTGAATAAAACTCCTCCAGCAAGGCCCAACCTTGGTTTTACCATTTGCCTCACCTAGCCCTTTTTCCCTTGGGAGTCGC
>NC_041387.1:25464927-25470541 GCF_002162155.2 Triticum dicoccoides
AACCGAGCGATGTCCGGCGCCCCCTGGGCAACCAGGGTCTATGCCAACCCGATGTCTGGCTCATCCGGTGTGCCCTGAGAACGAGATATGTGCAGCTCCTATCGGGATTTGTCGGCACGGCGGGAGGCTTTGTTGGTCTTGTTTTACCATTGTCGAAATGTCTTGTAAACCGGGATTCCGAGTCTGATCGGGTCTTCCTGGGAGAAGGTATATCCTTCGTTGATCGCGAGAGCTTATCATGGGCTAAGTTGGGACACCCCTGCAGGGTATAATCTTTTGAAAGCCGTGCCTGCGGTTATAGGCAGATGGGAATTTGTTAATGTCTGGTTGTAGATAACTTGACACCAGATCCGAATTAAAACGCATCAACCGTGTGTGTAGCCGTGATGGTCTCTTTTCGGCGGAGTCCGGGAAGTGAACACGGTTTCTGTGTTATGTTTGACGTAAGTAGGAGTTCAGGATCACTTCTTGATCATTGCTAGTTTCACGACCGTTCCTCTTGCTCTCTTCTCGCTCTTATTTGCGTATGTTAGCCACCATATATGCTTAGTCACTGCTGCAGCCTCACCACTTTACCCCTTCCTTTCCCATTAAGCTTTGCTAGTCTTGATACCCATGGTAATGGGATTGCTGAGTCCTCGTGGCTCACAGATTACTACAACAACAGTTGCAGGTATAGGTTTTGCGATGATCATGACGCGAGAGCGATGCTTGCTTGTGTTGAGTTCTTCTTCTGCTTCTTCGATCAGGGGATAGGTTCCAGGTCGGCAGCCTGGGCTAGCAGGGTGGATGTCGTTGAGTTTCTATTTGTGTTTCATCCGTAGTCGGATGATGCTCTTATGTATTGTGATGTTGTATTCGTGTGGCATTGTTTTCCTTATGTATGTATCCCCATCTATTATGTAATGTTGATGTAATGATATCCACCTTGCAAAAGCGTTTCAATATGCGGGTCTATCCTTGGTGGGACCTTTGAGTTCCTTTTGGATAGGGTCGCATATTGGGCGTGACAGCCCAGCCCTGTAAGGGCTGGTTCCCTTCCCTCTACGGCCCATGAGGGTCTCCGAGAGAGGTGGCCCCTCCCGGTGGACCCCCGGAACCCTTCCGGTGGCCTCGGTACAATACCGGTATATGCCCCCAAACTTTTCCGGTGACCGTATTACAACTTCCCATATATAAATCTTCACCTCCGGACCATTCCGGAACTCCTCGTGACGTTTGGGATCTCATCCGAGACTCCGAACAACATTCGGTAATCACATACAAGTCTTCCTAATAACCCTAGCGTCACTGAACCTTAAGTGTGTAGACCCTACGAGTTCGGGAATCATGCAGACATGACCGAGACAGCTCTCCGGCCAATAACCAACTGCGGGATCTGGATACCCATGTTGGCTCCCACATGTTCCACGATGATCTCATCGGATGAACCACGATATCGAGGATTCAAGTAATCTCGTATACAATTCCCTTTGTTACACGGTACGTTACTTGCCCGAGATTCGATCGTCGGTATCCCAATACCTTGTTCAATCTCGTTTCCGGCAAGTCACTTTACTCGTTCCGTAATGCATGATCCCGTGACCAACCACTTGGTCACATTGAGCTCATTATGATGATGCATTACCGAGTGGGCCCAGAGATACCTCTCCGTCATACGGAGCGACAAATCCCAGTCTCGATTTGTGCAACCCAATAGACACTTTTGGAGATACCTGTAGTGCACCTTTATAGTCACCCAGTTACGTTGTGACGTTTGGTACACCCAAAGCACTCCTACGGTATCCGGGAGTTACATGATCTCATGGTCTAAGGAAATGATACTTGACATTAGAAAAGCTCTAGCAAACGAACTACACAATCTTGTGCTATGCTTGGGATTGGGTCTTGTCCATCACATCATTCTCCTAATGATGTGATCCCGTTATCAATGACATCCAATGTCCATAGTCAGGAAACCATGACTATCTGTTGATCAACGAGCTAGTCAACTAGAGGCTCACTAGGGACATGTTGTGGTCTATGTATTCACACATGTATTACGATTTCCGGATAACACAATTACAGCATGAACAATAGACAATTATCATGAACAAGGAAATATAATAATAATCATTTTATTCTTGCCTCTAGGGCATATTTCCAACAAGAACAAGGGAGTACCTTGCTCTGATACCAATTGAAAGTGCGTTACGTCGACTAGAGGGGGTGAATAGGCGATTTTTATGAATTCTTCACTGAGGAATTTCAGGGTGAGGAAATTCCTAAGCGAAGAAGTACTTGCAGTGGAATAAGTACTCGGGTATAAGCATAATAGAGCAACATCATAGTCTTCATGATGAAATGAAAGACAAAACACAGAGTACAGAAAGCATAAACACAGGATAACAGGATGAAGACAAAACTGACTGAAGAAATAGGATTGAGGAATTAGGGAAAGTCTTCAGTCAAAGTCTACAAACAGTAATGATCAGGTTCTTCAACACATAACTGAGGAAATGAAAGAGTTGATGAAATAGAACCAGTAGGCTCGGTGAAGACAATGATTTGGTCGACCAGTTCCAACTGTTGTGACAGTTGTACGTCTGGTTGGAGCGGCTGAGTATTTAAACTTGAGGACAAACAGTCCTCACCGTATTCTCCTTGAGCTAAGATCACGCAAATCTCGCCCAACAGTAGTGGTAAGTCTTTACAGGTGACTTCCAAACCTTCACAGACTTGGTCACTCGGTGATCCACAATTCCTCTTGGATGCTCAGACCATGACGCCTCATACGTCTCCCATGTATCTATAATTTTTTATTGTTCCATGCTATTATATTGCCTGTTTTGGATGTTTATGGGCTTTATTTTACACATTTATATCATTTTTGGGACTAACCTACTAACCAGAGGCCCAGTCTGTATTGCTGTTTTTTATTTTACCTATTTCAGTATTTCGAAGAAAAAGAATATCAAACAGAGTCCAAAAGGAATGAAACCTTCGGGAGCGTGATTTTTGGAACGAACGTGATCCACAGGACTTGGAGTGCAAGTCAAGAAACAGCCGGAGCCTCCACGAGATAGGAGGGCGCCCCCCATAGGGCGTGCCCCCCTGTCTCGTGGGCCCCTCGGGCATCCACCGATGTACTTCTTCCTCCTATATAAGCCTACGTACCCCGAAAACATCCAGGAGCCACCTAAAGAAATATTTCCGCCACTGTAACCTTCTGTATCCGCGAGATCCCATCTTGGAGTCGTCGTTGGCGTTCTGCCGGAGGGGGAATCCACCACGGAGGGCTTCTACATCAACATCCTTGCCCCTCCTATGAGTTGTGAGTAGTTTACCACAGACCTACAGGTCCATAGTTATTAGCTAGATGGCTTCTTCTCTCTTTTTGGATCTCAATACAATGATCTCCCCCTCTCTTGTGGAGATCTATTCGGTGTAATCTCTTTTTGCGGTGTGTTTGTCAAGATCCATTGAATTGTGGGTTTATGATCAGATTTATCTATGGATAATAGTTGAATCTTCTCTGAATTCTTTTATATGATTGAGTTATCTTTGCAAGTCTCTTCGAATTATCGGTTTGGTTTGGCCTACTAGATTGATCTTTCTTGCCATGGGAGAAGTGCTTAGCTTTGGGTTCAATCTTGCGGTGATCTTACCCAGTGACAGAAAGGGTTGCAAGACACGTATTGTATTGTTGCCATTGAGGATAAAAAGATGGGGTTTATATCATATTGCTTGAGTTTATCCCTCTACATCATGTCATCTTGCTTAAAGCGTTACTCTGTTCTTATGAACTTAATACTCTAGATGCATGCTGGATAGCGGTTGATGTGTGGAGTAATAGTAGTAGATGCAGGCAGGAGTCGGTCTACTTGTTATGAACGTGATGCCTATATACATGATCATGCCTAGATAACGTCATAATTATTTGCTTTTCTATCAATTGCTTGACAGTAATTTGTCCACCCACCGTAATACTTATGCTCTTGAGAGAAGCCACTAGTGAAACCTATGGCCCCCGGGTCTATCTCTTATCGTATTTGCTTTTTATCTACTTTTATTTGCATCTTTATTTTCTGCATCTATATTATAAAAACCAAAAATATATTTATCTTATCATACTATCTCTATCAGATCTCACTTTCGCAAGTGGCCGTGAAGCGATTGACAACCCCTTTGTCACGTTGGTTGCGAGTTCTTTGTTTGTTTGTGTAGGTTCGTGGGACTTGTTGAGAAGCCTCCTACTGGATTGATACCTTGGTTCTCAAAAACTGAGGGAAATACCTACGCTACTATTGCTGCATCACCCTCTCCTCTTCGAGGAAAACCAACGCAAGCTCAAGACGTAGCAACGCCTAACCGGCTGGAGGATACACAGTCCTCAAAGGTAACAAGCGTCGGTTCCACACAGGAACAATCTCTTCAGTGATGCTCAATTACTTTGGGTTTGTAGGTGTTTGGGTTTGGGATTTGGGTTTTTCCCCACTTGATAATTTTTGCTCAAAGTCCTCGGAGGATGGGATGCTCTTAAATGACAAGTGTTAGTTTCTCTCGGAGCAGCCAACCAGCTAGTGGTTGTAGGGGGCGGCTATTTATAGCCTAGGAAGCAGCCCAACATGATAAGACATAAATGCTCTTCAATGATATGACCGTTAGGTGGGTAGATATTTTAGGACAGCTGGCGCATAGCACAACAACGGCCGGATATTTGAGGTTCGAATTCCTCAGGGCTATCATGTTCCTCACTGTGTAGGCAATTCGCACTAGCGAATTCCTAACTCCTCAGTCAGAACAAATTCCTCAGAGACCAGAAGATCTTTGTCTCTGTCACTGAAGAAATTGACTAAACTGATATGAGATTTCCAATGGCTTCACTCGAAGGATTGGCTAGGTGTAGGATTTTGAGATGGGCATCACATGGAAATCAGTTTCCTTAGTATTACCTCGACCCCCTTTAACAGTACGGTGTTTCCTATGACTCAAGAAAGAGAAAATGAAAGTACGAAAACAAAAGTCTTCACGCTTCATAATCCTCGCATGAATATCCAAGTCTTGAAGGTCACACCAATTTCTTCACTTTCAAAGTCTTGAGGAGAACTAAAGTCTTCAGCCGAAGACATTCATTTTTAGGGGTCGTCTTTCACTGTAAATATCAAACTCCTCATCGACTTATAAAACATGTGTACACTCACAAACATATTAGTCCCTTAACCTATAAGTCTTCAATACACCAAAATCACTAAGGGGCACTAGATGCACTTACAGGATTAGATAGGAATTATTTTCACCTTATCTCTACAAGGCTTCTTGCCTTTCAAGTCTTGTACATGTATATTTACCCGCCCTCGAGGCTCAATACAACACGCACCGCATTACGCCAACTCTCTCTTTGATCCTCTTACATGTATTGCTCTCTTCAGCAACCTTGAATTGATTATATTTTATTTTACTTGTGTTATTTATGTTGTCTTTGCATGTTAAGTATAGTCACTTGAGGGGCTAGAGAGAAACTTTAGTGGAGGCGGATAGTAAAGTATACATATCTGAGTGGTCGGGCCAAACTATAAACCAATCTCATACAAGCCCTTCAACTTTACTCTTCCTTCTAAGGCCAGGGGGGCAA
>NC_041387.1:25470631-25482051 GCF_002162155.2 Triticum dicoccoides
TACACATAGCTCTTCCATTGTAACTGAGATGGTTTTGAGATTGTTCAATAGCTAGTTCATGCTCGAACCATCATCTGGCTAGTCTTGTTGGTATCAACAACGAGAAAGAAGAACCAAATGTAAACAACAACTAACTACCTATCTGGCCCTAGGCAGCCCGAGCGGCGGCGTGGGGCGTGAAACCCAGTTCCTTCGTTGATTGTAGCGATACTGTAGCAAGGCTGCTTGCTACGGTACACGAAGGCTGCCTGGGGCCTGGCCCATTCCTGGGTCTGCCACTGCATCTGACTACGATCGGCAGGTATTGTCTCCATCTTTCGCCCACCCAGGGGTTAGGGGTAAGGGTTATCCTTTGAAAGAATCTCTTGTATCAGCAGATACAAATTGTGCATATTATCATATAGATATAGAAATGTGAATCGAGATGCATCTAGATGAGAGTTTGGCTTTCTTTCGATAAAAGTTGGATTGTTTTCAGCAAACTAGCAATCTGTAGAGATGGTTGATATGTCCCACCTTGATCGATAGCGATATAGCCACTCTCATTTCAATGTGGCACAATTATACTATCATTCCAATCTTTTATCGTGCGCAAGAGTTTTATCTCTTCCAAAAAAAAATCTCTAAAAAAATTGTGTTTTGCGGTGTGCCCTTTTGTTGGTTGGATTTATTAAAAGGAAATGTTATTGTGCCGATGTTTCCTACGCGAGAGCATGGCAAATCAGGCATTTTTATGACAATTTATGTTGCCACATGGATGGTATGATGTTTCCTACGCGAGAGCATGGCAAATCAAGCATTTTTATGACAATTTATGTTGCCACATGGATGGTACCTTTGGCAAAACCTAGAAGAAATTTGCGATCCTCAGACCACATAAATTGCCATGAAGAACGTTCGATTTGCCATGCTTTAGCAAACATTTGTTGGTTATCAAAATCCATGTTCTGAGTTCCCCAGTGGCTTCAAATTTGACGGATCGGATCAAGGACTTGAACTGCCTTCATATTCATCTTCAGATCTTGTCAACATGCATGTACCTTTTTTTTTAGGGAGGGAGAAAGCCAGTACACGTGTTATAAGCGATGGACGAACCGAAACTAAACGACAAGATTTGACCCGGTGCACAGATCACAGCGAGAGCAGTGTCACCGAAACCTAACAAATGACAGGACCAACGCAACCTGCTATATCTTCCTCATCATGTCATGTCGACCACAGCGAAGGAACTTACTCGGAAGAATTTCAATTTTCTCGTGGTTTACATGGATGGCGGCTACAAACATCAGTGAGTCTATAAAGTTGTTTACAATCGCCTAATTAGTCACCGCCGCATGGTGCCATCCTCCCGTCGCATCGCCCTCGAAGAATCCTGCGTCTGTAGCCCATTGGGCGTTGCTTGGTTTGTGTGCCATTCCGACATGCAGTGGAATAAGGTTAACTGCTTGCTATCAAAATTTATCTTTGATTGTATTGTGCTATGTATTTACTCCTTGAATCATCAGGCTGTCAAGAAGAGGACGCTCCAGGTGCGCGCTCCCCCCTGCCGTTTTACCGTTCAGGTAGGCTCTGCAAAGACGAAACAGTCTCGAGTCAACCCAAAATGGAATCGACAAGTTGTTGCATCACATCCAAATGTCACCAGCCTATTTCGATGACGCAATGCTTCTCTAGACAAGCACCGGTGGATCCAAAGCGGCATAGAATGCCACCGTCAATCCGCAGGCGGTTTAGTGAATCCGATCAGTGAGACATAGTCTGGGCACTTGTGTGCTTGAGCATGGCAAAAGCATCGCATTAGAATCTACACACTGTTTCCAGTGAGATACCGAGAGAGTTGAACTTCGGTTCAGTGCGCATAGCGGCGCAGCAACGAAAAGATCAGCTTGCAAGTAGATAATATAGACCTTACACTGGTCGACTGGAGCTCTGTTGTCGCGGTATTGCCATCCTCCTGTAATCAAAACAACAGAGCTGAGAAGGATGTCCAGCCAAATATTCTTTCTCAACTTCTGTACAATATACAACAGCAACGATTGTGTGGCTTATATCACCTCGAGTAAGAGATCTTTTCTTGTTATCAGTCCTATGACACGAGAAGGCCGAGGAACGACAAATATATGCCTCAATCCTAGTTGGCGGAAGAGATTGTACACCTGGGAATCATCACAAAGATCATCTCATATCCAACTCGCTGAAAATGAGTGAACAGTCCAAATGAAAGCAAGCTTTACCTTTGCCAAAGACATGTCCTCTGGCACTATGTAAGGAGACGGATTTAGAAATGGGGCGAGATCTAAATACAACCCAAGTTCCTCATCCGTCAAATGAATATCATCAATTGACTTTCCCTTACTTGAAGCTGGCTTAACAAAGTCACTAAAATTGTGCCTGTGTAACAGCAAAAACAGTCCATCACTACCAGTCAATAGACTATTGCTTCCTACTCAATGCTGTCCATGGCATTGCGGTGGATTATCATAATCACGTTTGTTTGAACCGGTTTTGCCTACTTTTGTGCATAATTTTTCATGGCAGATTGTAAAATAAGCACAGTTCAGCACCCGCAAACTGAGCCTTAGACAAACCTGTTCAGTACGCCAGGCCCACAAGGGAAAGGAGTATTCTGGAAATCTACTTTAGATTGCAAAAGCACCAACAAGTGACTGAAAGAAGAGGACAAATGGGTCAGTGTTCAGTGTACAAGGTAAACCAAGAAAGCAAGAGCAGATGGTACTGCATCTTACCTACGAAGTATGAGACCTATGACAAGCGACTCGCCATTCTGCCCACGTTCAACAATCTGAACAACAACAGAAAATCTGTTATTTAAACCCCCACAGAAGCAGCTGTGTTCTAGAACTGGCATCTGCTTACAGGGAAGCCATTGTGCTTGTTGCTTTGCAGAACAGAAACAATATCAACAACTCTTGAAACACGAGGAAGGCACACAACCTAACACCAAACACCAGAATATTGGACGTGTTAGATTTGGAACTATACTGACGCAAGATATAGTTCTTTCTTCCACCTTGAATGGAATAAAGATCATCAGAACCTTTTGATTCTTGCAGGCATCCTTCGCATTCATGTTTCTCATCACTTGTTTAGGCCTAGAGTCAAGTAAAGGGATGCCCTTTAATCGGGCCTGCTCTTCATATAGCCCCTCATTAAAAAAATCACCAACAGCCTACATGAATAGAAGTCAGAAGGAACACTCTGCATGTTCAACAAGGAGTCAAAGTTCGCAGAGTTTGAGACTTTGAGTCAATGTTTGCAGAGTTTTTACCTTAGAGATTAGAAGAACAAGCATGATTAATGGCAAGAGTTGTAAGTTGTTTGTAATCTCAACCATAATAACACATAAAGAGACAGTCATTCTCATCGAACCACCAAGAAACGAAGCAGCACCAAGTAGAGCATACCTATAGCAATATTAATAATAGTAAAATAGCCAGAGCATAAAGGAAGAATAAACTTCAAGGGGCCACTAATGCAAAAATAAGAAGCTTAATAAATAAGACATGCAACATAGGTTGAATTGGAGAGATAGTGATAACTCACGTGCCCTCGTCAACATTTAGTTTCTTATAGAACTTAACAACAGACATTCCAACAAGCCGGCCATACGTAGATCCAATCATTATTCCTGGGACAAATTGACCAGCTGGAACAGCAGTTCCAAATGTTACAATAGCTAAGGAGTAAAACATGACCTGAGCAAAGCAAGAAAGGGGGAAAGGTAAGTATATATGACAAATAAAGCTTCTTGATATCTCAAAACTCATCCAAATGATGGTAAATGGAATGGCGAGAAATAAAGTTCGCTACAGCATCAGAATATGCATAGAGTAGCAATAACCATCATTTTTTATTATACCAATAGCATGTGCTACTAATACAAGAAAACACAATCAGACCTCGACGAGAGTACTGATCATTCATAACTTTTTAAGATCATGATTATTTGGACTTGGTAAGTACTTTTTCATGTTTTTCCTAACTTACATTAATAAAACTGCACTAGTTCAACAGCTCATGGAGTTAGGAAGATATTACGAGGTATAATATTCCATAAATCAAGCAGACAGAAAAGGGTACCAGGAAGGTGATAAGGCTTTGTGCACTGTACTCATGGAATGTTTTTGCACTGAACAGATTGCGTATTGCATCATCCTGCAAGAGAATGTTGTTGAATATTGTGACATGGAATACGGAACATGGAAGGAAAAGCTTTCCGAATATATTCTGACCTGAGAATTGAAGAAAATGGTTGCCAGATCATTGTATTCATTATCTTTTGAGCAGTAAAACTGCAATATACAGACAACATATTAAGAATACAGCCAATATTACTGTAGCTAAAGAGAAGATGTAATTCGAGTTGAAAAATCCTAAAGTAGACTCACATTAACGAAATTCCCATCTGTTCCAGGTGGATGAGGGCACTGGATACCAGAACTGGTTTCTAATTCAGGACATGGGCTGCATTTCCTCAGTAGTGGTAACACAAAGGAAACAGTGGATGTTATCAAAGATATGAGGCAAGCTTCAAAGATCTGCAAATATTAACCTGGATGTTAGGTATATAACTACAAGAGGAGCTCTACCTTTATAACCACTAATATATCATATCTCCAGCATACCTGGACTCGTT
Organism: Triticum dicoccoides; assembly: GCF_002162155.2. Taxonomy (NCBI): domain Eukaryota; kingdom Viridiplantae; phylum Streptophyta; class Magnoliopsida; order Poales; family Poaceae; genus Triticum; species Triticum dicoccoides. The sequence goes on from NC_041387.1 coordinate 25,475,289, forward strand.
TCCCTTTCTTATGAAGATATGTTCGCCTCCATTTAGTTATATAGAGGGTGAGTTGATTAAATAGCGCTCCTGAAGAAACACCCAATGAATTAACTGAAAAACATCAATATGGCACAAATATACTAGGACTGTTTATTTGTTTTGGGCCTATAGTGAGTTTGTGGGCAGGCTTTTTCACAATTGTGATACGCCGGTTAATTAGCATATTATTTTCATGTAACTTGATCCAACTCTAACTACAGGGGGGTTCTCTACAAGACACCCTCAGCTGTTTAGCCAACTGTGACAGAACTTAGCATAGTGCAGTAGTTACAAAATCAGTAGGGAGAATATGAACTAGACTGAGGGAATAACCCCCCAGTCGGCCTAAAGTTCAGTGGGTACAAGAATCCAGGCTGGCTAGGTGCAGCTTTGCTTCTCTAGCCAGTTGACATCCAAAGGAGTTCTCATCAAGTAAACAAATGTTGACTGTGGCAATTCTAGATATTACTGGGTAAACTTTATGAATGAGTTCTCGTCAGGTAAAACGCCTGACTATGTCATTTCTAGATATACTGAGTCAACTTTGCGTACTGTAACTTACCAAGAAGTCCACCAATAACACCAATAATTGCCACCGGCAGAAGTTCCTGGTAAGAGTAATCTTCTTGACCTCTTTACGAAAAAGTAAACAATCAATATCACAATTCACAGGTCATTTTTATTCCCTTTTAACAAGGAAAAAGTAATCTTACCCAGATATGTCCCAGATTATGAAACCACCAGCCCCAAAATGACCACATTTTCCGCTGTTACACCAATTCATTGCTGATCGCACCACAACAGCCACGACAGCAGATGTAAAGAATACTCTCCACATAAGATGGCTTCTCCACCTTCAGCAATATAATGATAACATAATCAATCAAATCACATTACATTAAAGTGCAAGACCCGCAGTTGAACAACATTAATATCATTAGGCTACCCAGCGTGCGTAGATGTCCATAAAAAGAACTGCCACAAGAGGTTCCACTTCATAAGTGTATTACCAACGTTACATAATGAATTGGATGACAATAATACCCACCACGAGCATACTAAGTAGTAGGTCTAAACAACTAGCTACGATCAAACCACAGAGTAAAAGCAAAAAATCTATGTAAAAATGTATTGCCGTGGCATCTAAAGTAAGTTCCACGGGGAGCAACAGACCAATTTACATGCAACATGATTGGTTGTTGCACATAATACGAAAATGTGGAACGAACTTTCTAATAATTATCTTTCTTGACCCAAAAGTACACTTATAATAGCATTATAAAACGTGTAATAAAACGGGAAATGGCGGTTATCTCACAGGCCTAAAATATGATACTCCCTCCGTCCCAAAATAAGTGACTCAACTTTGTACTAACTTTACTCAACTTTGTACTAACTTTAGTACAAAGTTGAGTCACTTATTTTGGGACGGAGGGAGTATTACATAACAGTGGTACTTAGGTGGCAACCATGCTCTTGATCTTCATAGTAAGTCAATTCATGTGTATACTATTGGAAGCACAGGGCCAAAATCTTGGAAAAACTAATACGGCAACACAGGTGAAAGGAAGTGCACTCAGGTGCATTTCTTGAGTTGCAGCCTGGGAAACCTGGTAATGTCACTCATGATAGACTATAGTATCCATCAGGTAGCCAGTCCCTAAATACCATGTATTCAAAACGGATGTTCTCAAGTTCAATTTAAAACTAAACAAATCCCCTTGCATGCTGTTGCAGTGCAGCAGAAGTGCATCCTATATTCATCTATGACAACATTTTGAGTATTTATATTGGTCATGCAAACAAATGAAGCAGGTTCCTCATAAAGGTACTTTAGTAAGTGCATTGTTATAAACAAATCAGAGAAACATAATGAGCAGAAAACTGCTGCTGATGCATTTCTACTTTTGTACTCATTTGGCAATTTAATAGTCGATTGTGGAATGAATCACATTTGTGCTAAAGGTTTTCTTGATAGCAGCTACAGAAAGAAATAACTAAGCCAGAAAAGGACATATATTAGTACTGCCCTACTGCTTACTGAAAAGTATATGAACATTCTCAACTGAAATAGTTGTCTACTAAATGCAAAGAAAACAATAGGGTAAGACTAGAAGTATAGATCGAAAGATGGAACAAATTACATTGGTCAACATGGCTAATTTTATTATTAGTATGATGAAAGAACATTCTTACCAGGATGTAACTTCCTCCAAAGCAAATAGTACCCCACCAACCGGAGCTCTGAAGGCGGCAGCAACTCCAGCTGCACATCCACATGTCACCTTTTGAAACATTATTAATATAGCTTTGAGATCTTTAATATGAAAACTCACCCATTCTATTTTAAATACAGGCCTAATGCCATGTTAGTATTTGAACTTTAATGTACACACACAATCTGATTTACTTTTAACACTCACTGAACATAATTTACCTACTGAACCTTTACCAGGTGAAACAAAGTAATGTGCATGTATCGAATAGAAGCCAAAAAATCACAGCTCACTTACAAAAAGTAAATTTGTCTATTCAGATATCTCAGCAAATCCGCTTAACTTTGAAGGTAAGAGAGGTTAGGGTACCAGCAAGCCCATCGACTGGTTCCAGGAACTGAGAGGAATCAGGCATATAGCCAGTACTAGCCATTAGCCAATATGATTACACCAAGAGGTTATACTCCCTCTGTCCCAAAATAAGTGTCGTAACTTCAGTACAACTTTGTACTAAAGTTGAGACACTTACTTTTAAACGGAGGGGGTAGATTTTATCAAGAAAAAAGGGATAACCACTTATCCTCAAGCCCATCCACTTGATCCAATAGCTAATAGAGACACTGTGCAGAGCCAGCACTGGCCAATATGATAGCAACAGAGCTTATAGACTTCCCTCATCAAGAAAAAAGGGGCTCTAGATGGCACCAGCCAGGAAGTTTTAGACTGGTGCTACCATGTGAGACATGACAGAAGAGCCACGGTTGTACCAGGTCAAGGAGGAGGTATGTTGGATAAGAATAACAAGTTATGATTTGAAGATATGCCCCTGATTCTCAAGCTAGTTTGTCTCACACATTGGTTTTGGTTTAGCCCCAAAGTTGATCTCCTGGGAGTGTAACGCAGGCTATACAATGCATTGTACTCCAACAAAGCAAACAAGAATTGCCAACCTCCCTAATCTCTATTGCTGACTGCCGCTTCATTGCCCCACCCTCTTGGCAGAAAGGTGACAAGGTCCTGGACATTGCCCTTCTGTTGACCCCACAAGCTAATGTCCGCACAAGGCCCCCATAGAGCATCCACAGTGTGATGTTTTGCTGCCTCTAAGCAGCCTCTAAGCCCTTTGAGGGTGGTGCCATACACTGCAGGCGTGAGCCTCTACGCCAAAATCATTGGCGACACAAGCATAGTGTCCACCTCCAACCTTTTCTTCGGACTAAAATAATCCGCTGGCCCTACTTGTCATGCGCGGAGAGTGTGCTGACCATGTCAAGAAGATGAGAAGTAGGTTGTGAATCAGGGTTTTAATTTTATTTTATATGGGTCCACCTTACAGGCTCAGAGTATTTGTTATACACTACAGAGTTTGGAGCTAAGCTTAAGAGGCTGGACATGGGTCCCAGCTTGGAGGCAAGCCATCCTCTAAGCACTGGGGATGCCTTTAGCTCCCTAGAATGTGCAGATGCTTCCAGTCAAATCCCGCATTTTAAACAGAGAAGAGGAAACTGGGCATTTAAGTGTTAGCCTTAAGCTAGAGTCGTCAAGTTTTAAACTAGAAAGATAGTTTTAGTGTCTGAAATCTGAACCATTTCAATCTCAATGGGACAACTTTAGTTAACAATATTAACATATAACAAATGTCATAACCCACAGTGAATCTCAATACAACATTCTATACTATACCCCAAATATCTCATGCAACCAGGATATGCTCATCTTTTTCTGTTGACTGGCAGATAGCAGGCAGTGACACTAGTCACACTACAGATTTTTTATCTAATAAAACGGTTCAGCTGGAACGTTAATACGGAAGAAGAAAGCCATACATCAAGAGATGGAAACGTAAAAAAAATGACATTGCATGCGAAACGAAATAACTTACAAGATCTCGCCGATCTCGGTCGCTTTCAAAAATCTGTACCCATCTAGAATTCAAGTGGTACTTCGCGGATCCACCCTATGTATATGCACAGAGTAATTAGTTGGCAAATTTATGTGCGCAGAATAATCATAAATTACTTACAAAATGGAAATGAAGTAAAGCAAGAAAAACAGAAGCTGCTGGCAAGTCCTTATTTACTGGGTTTTGGGACAAACATTGTTGGTCTATATAACAGATTTACAAGTATAAATGGATCCACAGTACCCAATCCTCCCAAGTAAACATCAGTACTTCTTATATCTAAAATGAGATGTTGTATCGCCACTTTTAATTTCCCTAGAAAAACAACGTCAATGGTATCATGCTTTATGACTTGATGATGTTGTTGATTATTATATCACACTATCAGACTACAAAATCACGCCAAGTACTATGTTACATGTAATAACAACCATCTTTGTTAATTTTATCATGATGACACTGAAAATTCTTGAGAGGGTTTCCATGGGTTTTCCAAATTGATGGTGGTGACTGGTCACTGATGAGAAACTGACAACTCTTTGGCATGTAAACAAAGTCTTCCTGGTTGATCCACAGACCTATGAGTCTATGACCCCTTTACAGGACAGGGGATACCGCTAGTGAATATTTTGCATTCTGTCTATGCTGATCAAAAGACAAATTACAAACATGATAGAAGAAAAAAATCATATATCTACATTTTAATTTTTAACTGAGATAAATGTCGAATGGAACAAAATTTAAATCGCCAACATAACCTACTTGCCCAAGAAGAGAAGCAATGCAGGCTCCAGTGTGAACAAGAGGACCTTCTTTTCCTAGAGCCAATCCACCTCCAACTGATCCGATGCTCCCAAAAATCTATTACTCAAAGCAGCAGCATTTGAGCATGGCATGACATATCATAATAGCTGACGGGGAAAACGTAAACTCACCTTCCCAACTAAAGTCCTAAAAAGTAGGATTCCATGTGTATCAACTCCTACATAAATATTCCAGATTATGTCCCAAACTTATCATAATACCAATATCAGGAATTCAAGTGGTTAAACCTTACCATTTAGGTAACCTTTGATCTCTGGAATACCAGATCCAGCAGCTGCTGGTGCAAATTGTGTGACTATGTATACAGAAGAGAAGACGAGGGCTAGATTGAGAAGTATGTACACCAAGAACCCCACAAAATATGAGTGTTGTATTATAGCAAAAGTCAAAGTAAATTTCCATCCAGAGAAGTTCTCAACGGCCAAATTTATGAATATAGCAGCCAATCCAGTACCTGAAAACAGGATGATTGCATCATATAACAGAACAAAAATCCACTCTGTGCGAAAAACTGGACAATGGACACAGAGAGGGGCAGAGGGAAAAATATAGAAGTACAAAAATAGTTTCCACTGATAGATGTGTTGTCTACTATGTTAGGATTTCATATTTTTTGTATCAACTAAGTCATAATTGTAAGGAATAGCCAGTTTGAGTTTGGAGTGAATTGGAATAGGAATTCAAGCATAGCAGTGTTTGCGGATACACAAGGCCAGGAACGAGGAAAACAATATTTGTATTGAATTCAACTAGGAGAGGGATTTTTAACTGGTGGAGGTAAAACTTCACAATTTACGGTAGTTAACTGACTAAACAATCCAGTAGTATAAAACTCAGAAACAACAGCTATAGGTAGCAGTTGTGCAAACGTCACGCAATAGCACGTAGTCAGTTCAGTTCAGTAGCTGCCAGCTTGTTTTCAACATTAAACATAAATATTGCTTCGGCATCTTGTGATCAATGACAGCTTGCACTCCTCACTTGGTCATCCTGTAGCCATTAATACCAGCTAACCAGCCAATACAAGGAATAACCAGTAGATTATGCGAGAACCTTTACTCACTGCATATGGCTGATCCTTTGGAACATTGCCGGGTTTGATCAGTTAACCGGGGAATTTCAGGGGTTGGGATGTAAGTCATAGTGATTTCTATATGGATGGATCACATAGAGCAATTATATTATAGTAACTGATATAAAGGATTTCTATATGGTCAGCATTCCTAGTGCTTAGCTTCCTCGGATGATAAAAACGTTTGACATGTGTAACCTACTTGCGCACATGTGAAATCGCCAGATTAAGCTTTTTCTAGTCTCTGACAGACGCCAAAATTGCAGACAAGCAGGTCATGGAGGAGGCGCTCACCGACGCCGATGAGCAGGGCGAAGAACCACTTAAGCACGATGTAGTAGGGCACCCAGAACTTGCTCCGCTGGGCCTGCAGGCAAGCACGAAACACCGCACCAGGAGCTCATGTCACCGAACACAGAGAGAAACCACGAGGGTAGGAGGCAGCGAAATGTGCGGCGCACCTGCTCCTCCCGGTAGGCGTAGTTCTCGATGACCTCGTAGTCGAGGCTCTCGACGGCGCCGACGAAGAGCTCGTCCTGGGCGGCGGCCGCGGGGGCGGAGGCGGCGGGGCCCTCGGTCAGCGGCGCGGCGCCGTCGGCGGTGGGGAGGCGCGACCAGGCCAGGCGCGCCATCCGGATGCCGTCGGGGAGGCCCTGGTCGCCGGAGAGCATCGGATCCCGCCGAGGGGGCGGGGCGGGGCGGGCGATTCGAACGGCTGGACGACGG
>NC_041387.1:25482500-25484054 GCF_002162155.2 Triticum dicoccoides
GGGGTGCTCTCGCGTCGCGCGTGTGCGGTCGTCGCGGGGCGGGGCCGGGCGGCGCTGCGGTTGGTTATCGGTGGGGGAGACGGATCGGGGCGGCGTGGGGCGCGCCGGAGCACGTGGCAGGAGGGGGGAGAGACTGGCCCCTTCCCGGTCGGTCTACAGGGTACGGACCCGGTGAGATTATTCTGTCAAAGAGTTTTTTTTCTTGACATATATTTTTTTTGGCTTTTTACATACTCCCTCCGTCTCAACTACTCCCTCCGTTCCTAAATATAAATATATAGATTCCATCATGAGTGAAACGAGTGAATCTACACTCTAAAATGCATCTATATACATCTGTATGTGGTATATTTTAGTAAAATGTCTACAAAGACTTACATTTAGAAACGGAGGGAGTAGGAAGTGTTATTATGTGAAGAGTTAAGTACACCTGCAGAACATAAACTTGCATGGTTGTAACAACAACATACAAAACTAAAAAGACCCATAATAGTAGTACAAGAACTGTTCTAAAAAAGAGTAGTACAAGAACTTACCTAACAGCACATTTAAATACAAAGGCCGTTTATGTACTGCAGTTGTAATAACTCTTTCAGATTTTTGTTTTATCGGTTGTTGCTAGGTTAGATGAGCAATCTTGCATATTGTTGTTAGTGAGTTGTCTTAAAACTTCAACAAAATGTTCCTTTCCACTTTGTTTTCTCCTTTTTCACCTCTACTACTTACTTCTTTGTGATTCGTATTTGGCTAAGGCCGATAGAAACCTCGCGATCCAGTATGATAACTCACTGATTTGGAAGAATCTCGCGATCTACATGTTGTACAGAAAATAATCTAAGTTTAGGTCCCCTTGCAACATTTCTTATTTTGCAGGAAATTTGTAGAGCACTGACTACACAACAAATCTGAATAGCCACGAGGAGCCTGTCTCACATTGCCCTGCTTCAGTTGTGCGAGCATCGAGCGGGTTCGGAATTGTGTGACTCCATGCTTATCATGGATCACACAATTCACATCTCCCGTATTTGTGTCAATTGTTGATTTAAGGATACGCGTGTGCCTTTTAAAGCGAAATGAAGGTAACAATCCCTAAAAGACTTCTCACGTGCAGTGCAGACCGTCTTTCCTGTGTAGCCAATGCTAAAGCTTACCCGCAAATGCATGATGCGAGTGTGTCCTCGGAGACACAATCCCTTATTTCCTCAAACTATCTACATGGCCATTATTTCCATATGCATAGGAATCATATCGGCACTGTTTGGGATCACCACTCTCGTGTCTTACTTCCCCCGCTAGTAAAAGAAGGAATCACGTGCGCGCGCACAGTCACGACTGTGAAGACACATATACGCGTCCTATTCTTACGAGCACTTCTAAGAATCTGAGCCGATAGATCTTGAGATCGACAGGAAAATGAAGGATGGATGCGTGACACTGACATTCACATACACACATGACACATGCACGGTCATCCTTGCGGACATACACACACCCTACATTGTGATCACACCTTAAAGCGATTAAGCCTCCCCTAAAAAAGGAGATTAAGGGCAT
>NC_041387.1:25484064-25491968 GCF_002162155.2 Triticum dicoccoides
GGAGGCGCGCCTCCGGCTCTTGGAGATGGAGGCGGTCGAAGCCGTTCGCCGCCGCGCCGTAGCCTGGGAACCTCTCGGCCATTTGCTCATCGACGGGAAGGGGGGGGAGTGTTGCTTTGTGCGGCGGATGCGAGGGGGGGGAATGTGAGTTGTGGCGTTCACTGGCGGGGAGGTCACCTTTTATAGCCGCAGCGGGGCGGCAAGAGGCAGCATGCCGGGTGACGCGTGGCGGGAGCGGGCGGGACGCGCGTCGGCGGCGCCTTCACTGCGCCGCCCGTGAGGCATCAATGGAGGCTGACCGGCGCGGCAGCCTTGGCATTGCCCGCAGGAACCGAGGCGATGAGGGCGACGAAGCGACGTCTCGCTGACTCGGCGGGCCCGTCCTTGTTCGCGCCAAAATCGCGTTCCCCGGCACTCCGAGCGTGCCGGTTTCGGCCTGCGTCCGCCGGTGCCAATTTCGGCCTGCGTCCGCCGGCGCCAATTTCGGCCCAACCCAGCGAAAAAAGGGCTCCTGGGTGTGCGACTGGGCCAATTTTTGGGCGTCGACGTGAAGGAATCGCCTCGGAAGGTCGTGTTGGGGGCTCGGCTGGAGATGCTCTAAGCCATCATCTCTACTCCTAATGGTAGTCTCGCTTTCAGGGTTTTTTTGGTAGTCTCGCTTCCAGGATTTATTTCGTCCCACCACTTTCGTCCGGTTTTTTTTCGTAGGTTAACCGTCGTAGATTTTTTTCGATGTTGGTTTCTTATTCACCGGTTTATTTATCCCTCAGCTCTTTCCTTGCAAATCACCACTTTCCAAATGTGCACGCAATCACGGATCTAAATTTACTAACTTATCCAAATCAACCGATACCTTCCATTATTGCAAATTTCTTTAGGAAACAAATAATAGATTTTAAGGAAACAAATAAAAGATTTTAAAGACGCATCATACTTTACTAACAATCACTAAAAATCAAATCTAAATTAATTAACCTTACCTTAAATCACTCAATCACTTTAATTAGAAAATATTTTCTCTACTCCTAATGGAGTAGTTGGTAGTCTCCGCCGGTCAATTTTCGTCCCACCTTCCACGGTTTTTTTCGTCTGGTTTTTTTTCGTCGGTTGTTTTTTGTTTCACCTCGCATCGCAGCACCCGCTGCAAAACGAGAAAAAAAATCGTACGCCTCCGCTCCTCTCTCGATCCACCCCTCGCGATGCCACCTCTCTCTCCCTCTTAGGGTGCCCTCAAGCGAGGCCTCCAGATCCCTTCGCCGCCAGCCTCCGATCTCCTCCCCGGCTCCCGGCGTCGCCCGCCCCCATCTCCTCCCCCGATCCCGGCGCCACCCGCCCCCACCTTCTCCCTCACTCCCGGCGCCGCCCCGTGATCCATTGCATCATAGTGGGATGAGTCATGGCAATGGTGACGGCGGCCGACATGGTGTCCCGGCCGCCGCATGTCTTCCTCCTCCCGCGATCCCGGCCGCTGCATGTCTCCCTCCTCCCCCGATCCCGGTCGCCGCATGTCTCCCTCCACCTGCATCCGCACCTCTGCCCCTCGCCTCCCGCATCAGCGCCAGAAGCCTTTTACGTCACGGATCCGAGAGACTGGAGGCCGATCTTGCCGGTGAGGAGACGGTGGCGGCGCCGACGAGCCGCCCCCCTTGGCACCGTTGCCGCTGGGCACCGAGACAAAGGAGTGGTGGATGCCAACGCCTCGAGGCCTGCCTCAAGTACAGATCAGCAACGGCAAATATTCAATCAACATACGACCACTGAGGGGATCCATCGGTGGTATTCCTATTGCTCTCGTAGTCTCTACATTTCATCCTTTTTTTGGATTTTGCAATCTTTTCAAATAAGAGATGGGCAACAATGCTTTTTCTCCAAGCTAGCAATATGAATGATGAAGGAGAAGAGCAATGAACACAAATCTTCCCCACGGCTATTGATTTTATGCACATCGGCTGCATCATGTGATATGGTAAAGCAACAGAGGTATGTTGTAAGTGCATCTAGTGCCCCTTAGTGATTTTGGTGTATTGAAGACTTATAGGTTAAGCGACTAATGCGTTTGTGAGTATACACAGGTCTATAAGTCTATGAGGAGTTTGATATTCACAGAGAAAGTCGACCCCTAAAAATGAAGTTCTTCAACTGAAGACTTTGATATTCTGAAGACTTTGAAAGTGAAGAAATTGGTTTGACCTTGAAGACTTGGTATTCATTTGTGGAACATGAAGCGTGAAGACTTTTGTTTTCGTAGTTTCATTTTCTCCTTCTTGAGTCATAGGAAACACCGTACTGCTAAAGGGGGTCGAGGAAATACTAAGGAAAAATTTCCATGTGATGCTCAACTCAAAATCCTACACCTATCAATCCCTTCGAGTGAAGCCTTTGGAAATCTCATACAGTTCAGTCACTTTCTTCAGTGACAGAGACGAAGTTCTTCTGGTCGCTGATGAATTTGTTCTGACTGAGGAGTTAGGAATTCGTCAGTGCGAATTACCTACACAGTGAGGAACATGATAGCCCTGAGGAATTTGAGAGTCAAATTTCCGACCGTTGTTGTGCTGCGCGCCAGCTGTCCCAAAATATCTTATCCACCTAACGGTCATATCATTGAAGGGCATTTATGTCTTATCATGTCGGGCTGCTCCCTAGGCTATAAATAGCCGCCCCCTACAACCACTAGCTGGTTGGCTGCTCCGAGAGAACTTGACACTTGTCATTTGAGAGCAACCCATCCTTTGAGGACTTTGAGCGAAAATCATCAAGTGAGGAAAATCCCAAACCCAAACACCTACAAACCCCAAAGTGATTGAGCATCACTGAAGAAATTGATCCTGCGTGGATCCGACGCTTGTTACCTTTGAAGACTGTGCTTCTTCCAGACGGTTAGGTGTCAAGGTCTAGAGCATCCAAGAGGAATTGTGGATAGCCGAGTGACCAAGTCTGTGAAGGTTTGGAAGTCGCCTGAAGACTTACCACGAGTGATTGGACGAGGTCTGTGTGACCTTAGTTCAAGGAGAATACGGTGAGGACTGGGTGTCCTGAGCTGCGTGCTCAGTGACTAGGTGCCCGGGACTGCGTGTCCTTGAGTTTAAATACTCAGCCGCTCCAACCAGACGTACAACTGAGACAGCAGTTGGAACTGGTCTACCAAATCATTGTCTTCACCAACCTACTGGTTCTATTTCCTCAACCCTTCCATTCCTCATTGTTGTGTTGAGTGTTTTGTTCATATCTGTGTTTGAAGACTTTGACTGAAGACTTTCTCAATTTCCTTAGTTCAATTTCTTTAGTTTGTTTGTCTTCATCTTGTGTTATCCTGTGATTACGCTTTCTGTACTCTGTGCTTGTCTTCATTTCATCATGATGACCATGCTTGTATTCTGTTATGCTTACTTCTGAGTACTTATTCCGCTGCTAATAGTTCTTCGCTAAGGAATTTCCTCACCGGCAAATTCCTCAGTGAAGAATTCATAAAAATCTCCTATTCACCCCCCCTCTAGTCGACATAACGCACTTTCAATTGGTATCAGAGCAAGGTACTCCCTTGTTTTGTGTGATTTTGGTTTAACCACCTGGAGTTTTAGTTATGTCGACCGCAGGTATGATCAAGATCTCGGCTGGGTGTCCTACCTTCGATGGAACGGACTACCCCTACTGGAAAAACAAGATGCGAATGCATCTCTGGTATGTTGACAACAATCTCTGGTATGTTGTGGAAAATGGTGTTCTCTCTGTCTCACCCTCACTGAACGCTACCGATGTGAAGAGATTCAAGCAACTCGATTCTCAAGCGAAGAATATCATATGTGGCCATCTGAGTAAAGGACAGTATGGAAGAGTGAGTGCTTTGGAAACTGCTAAGCTTATCTGGGATAGGCTGTCCAAAGTGAATGAAGGAGTCTCAACTCAGCGTGACTCTCGAGTTGATGTTCTTCGAAATCTCTTCAACCGCTTCAAAAGACTCGACAATGAAGATGTCCAACAAACCTTCGATCGCCTCACTGACATCTCAAATGAGCTTCAAGCCCTCGGTGCCACTAACATCACTGACCATGAGGTGGTGAAGAAACTGTTGAGATCGCTTGATTCCTCATTTGATACTCTGGGTCTGATGATACAAGAACGGGCTGACTACAAGTCTCTTGATCCCGCTGGTATCCTCGAAAGGCTAAATACTCACGAGTTCCAGCTTGCTGAAAAGAGATATCTCTATGGTTCGAGCTATGGCAAACCACGTGCTCTGAAGGCCAAGGCTGTGTCTGAGTCTGAATGTGAGGACTCTGGTAGTAGCCTTGGTGATCCTGAAGAATTGAGCCAGGAGCTAGCACTGCTCGTGAAGAAATTCCAGAAGTTCTCAAGACGTGGTCGCTTTGGAAAAACCTCAAGAAGCAGTGATTCCTCATCAAGTGACTATAAGAGAAGGCTGTGCCACAAATGCAAGAAACCTGGTCATTATATTCAAGATTGTCCTTAGTGGGAAAAGGAATTGACGAAGAAGAAATACAAGGATTACAGTTCTGATGATGCGAAGAAGAAGAAGAAATCATCAAAATCTTCGTCATCAAAATCCTCGAAGTCTTCATCTCACAAGAAGAGCAGCTCCAAGAAGGCTCGGGCATTCATTGGCAAGGAAATGGACTCTTGTGACACTCCAAAATTTTAATTTGGTTTTTATCAAAAACTTTGTGGTTTTTTTGAAAAGAGGCCATTTAAATTTTCTTTCAGAAAACCTTCCTCTTAAAAACTTCCTTTGCTTTGGCAAGGATTTTATTTTTTTCAAACTTTGGTGTTTGAATCTTTTGAAACTTCTTCTCTGTTGGTTCCCTCTCAAATTTATTTTGGGAGTTTAATCTTTTTCTTTTAAAAAGAACTCTATGAAAAGCTTGGGATTTTCATATCTTGAAAACCACCCATGACTTTGCATTTTTGCCCATGTGGTAAAACCCCTCCAAAACCTCCCCTACTCCTTGTGATCAACCTAAGTTCTCTGTCCCAACTAATCCAAGCAAGTTTTGGATTTTATTCTAATTATTTTTCCCCTCAAATCATTTCTGAAAATTATTTGGAGCCTGAGTGATTTTCAAAGCAAGTACCCTTTCGCATTTGAGTTTTGACCTCAAACCAACTCTCCTGGATAGTCCTTTGTACCCACAACCCAGAACCATCTTGATCCACTCCTTCTCTTTTCAAATTTTTCAAAATTCAGTCTCTGCAAGTTTGGACCAGATTTGCCAAATTTGATGAAATTCATATCTACACTGCTCCAAAAATTCCACCAAAATTCAGGCAGCCTACTGGAGCAATGAGTAGCCACTCCACCAAAAATCATCTCAAGGAAAAATCCCCAGAGGCCAAATTCATTCTGTCGAACACCTGAGCTGCACTGTTCCTTTGCAAGTTCAGAAAGTTCAGAGATTCAGTCGTTTTCCCTTCGTCAGACTCGGTCACGCAGCCACAGTGCGCCCTGGCGCGTTGCACGCAGCCTCTTCTCCCTGGCTAGCACCCCGCACGCACGCTTGGCCGATTCCTGGCGTCGGTAGCGACGAGCCTCGCCGGCGTTGGAAGCTTCTGCGGTGGCTGCACCTTCTGTGGCGGCCAACAAGGGCCCGAGCCCTCTCGCCACACCACCCGGCGCCGCCCAACACCCCCTGGCTCTCCGCGTGTCCCTGCCATGCCAGCGCACGCCCGTGGCACCGTCGCCGTGGCCCGGCAAGCACGGAACGTGCTCCCTGCCGCCGCCGGGCCGCGCCACCCCGTTCCGTCGAGCTCACCCATAGCACCAAATCCCAGCCCGATTAGCACCTAAATGGGACCGGTGGACCTCAACGGCGATGCCCAAGCCCCTAATCCCACTGCCCAACCACGGCACCGCCGTAATCACTCGCCGGAGACCCCCGTTCACGGCAACCGCCTCGGGCCGCCTATAAAAAGGGCCCCCGAGCTCACCCTCGTGCACGCATCATCACCACTCCTCACCAACACCACGCCAGGCCACTAGGAGGTCCTCGAGGAGGTCTCCTCCCCCAACTCCGGCCGCCCCGATCCGCCTCGGCCTCCACCACGATTCGCTCCGGTGAGGCCATCTCCGGCGCCCAAACCCCGTCCATTACCCCCTCTAGCTACCAGAAGCCTAACCCCCTCTTCAATTTGATCTCTGCAGCCCTGTCCGACGATTCCCTCGACCACCTGAGCCGCCGTCCGCCGGAGCAAAGCTCGCCGTCGACGTGGTACTCGCCGGCGACCACCACCACCACCAACCGACGCGGAATGGCGCCCTGAGCACGGAGGTACCCTCCGATCCCCCTGCCTCGCCGTGGATCGCCGCCGGCGACCACCGCGGCTCTCGGGCGCCGACGAGCTTCGTCCCCCCCCCCTTTTTGAAAGTTCAAACCTGACGAGTGGGACCCCACCGTCAGCCTCTCTGCCCTCTCTATTGAATCGTTTTCTGGAAGCGCCTTCGGGCAAAATGCGTTTTCCCTTTGGGCTGGCGTATTCAACACTGGAACGTTTTCTGTTTTTATAAGCTAGCCCCTGGAAATCTTCTGTTTCATTACAGATGAGTCCCTGGACAAAAATCCTTTATAACTTTTAATCAGAAAAGTATTTTTGATTGATTCTTTTTCTGTTCTCTTTAGAATTTTGTCTAGTTTTTTATCAGATTTATTTGAAAAATATTTGGAATACTTTTTGTGCTCTCCTTGGTATTTACGATAGCGCATATATTTTCTTTATACCGTAGATACCGAAGGAGGTGACGGAGCCGCGAACTTCACCGAGCTAGGCTCCGACTACTCTGAACCAGGCAAGCATGTTTGAACTTTTGATATGATGAGTGTCTTGGCATGTTTTGCATTTAGTTAGTTTCATGGCATGTTGAGAAGCATATCGATGAACGTTATTTTATGCAGTATTGAGGTAAGTGAGCTCGATGATCCATAAGTGGATGGATGTGAGTATGAATGGCCATGTGTTGGCATGAGGATGGGTAAGATGGCAGTGTCGTAGCATGCCAGTCTTAGGCCAGACTATGTGACTTCAGTGTCAAACCGTATCGGTCCAGTTCCTCTCATTTCCTTCCCTGTACTACCACATGTTTTCTGCAAGGAATATGGTTTAGTAAGTTGCAAACCGCTTTCCTGGTACACACCAAAAAGGAGAGGCCGTGATGATGGTTCCATGGCCCTGGATTAAAGCCAGTCATCCGGTCAGGGGGCATGGGTGTTTCCGGTTGGGACCGAGAGGGGGGCACCCCTTAGAGCACGCGTATATAAATTTGATCCCATGCTATTCGAGATTGTGATCTCCCCGTCTCAAAGGTTTTTCTTGGACGATGTCTAGGGTGATTCCTAGCATCGAGAGGTAGGATGGGTGTGTACTGGTTAGCTGTGTTTTCTTCCGAAATACCGTAACCGGAACTAGTCCTTCGTGACTACGGAAATCCGTTGGCTGTGGGAAAAATTTTGTACAAACTCTGCAGAGTCATATATTCCTCCAAATCATCTATTCCCTGTCCTAGATCGATATTATCTTATCCTAATCAAATGTCAGTTTTGATGGCAGAGACTCCGGTGATTCCATGAGTGCTAATTCCGGTTAAATGATTATTCCTGTGGATGGACTAACCCATTTATTCTCATGAATTAAATGTTTATTATGAGTATTATTTACTTGTGAATAAAAGCCCTTTCTGCGATGTCGCTCAGACGTCCGACTGTGGCATTGTTGTATTCTACTTTCTTTTCAAGCCCTTTATGTGGTGTCGCTAAGACGCCCGACTGTGGCATTTCTTTTAAAGCCCTTTCTGTGATGTCGCCCCGATGTCCGACTGTGGCATTTCTTTTAAAGCCCTTTCTGTGATGTCGCCCCGATGTCCGACTGTGGCATTCCTTTTAAAAGCCCTTTCTATG
>NC_041387.1:25492079-25502005 GCF_002162155.2 Triticum dicoccoides
CCCGACGTCCGACTGTGGCATTCCTTTTAAAAGCCCTTTCTGTGATGTCGCCCCGACGTCCGACTGTGGCATTTCTTTTAAAAGCCCTTTCTGTGATGTCGCCCCGACGTCCGACTGTGGTATTTCTTTTAAAGCCCTTTATGTGGTGTCGCTAAGACGCTCAACTGTGGCATCATTTCCTTATATTTATTTGTTCACCTTTCGAGGCGTCGCTTCAGACACCCGATCGGTAGTTATTTATGTTTTGTTGGGATTTCAGGCGGACTACCGCCATTTCCCTTTTACTTACCTTGTTATGCTAATTTTTGAATGTACATTGGTGAATTATTCATGACGCATCCATGCATGCATTTGTTATATCTTACGTCCGAACTGTCTTGCGAGTACTTTCAAAGTACTCATTGGCTTGTTGATTTGGCCAGATGCTGACGAAGGCAATCTCATGGATGAAGAGTTTGATAGCGAGTCCGACACCTAGAGGAGTCCCAGTCAGTCTCGTGCGACCTTGGATTTGGTCACTGTTTTATATCCGCTTCCGCTACCAAATAAATTCATCGAGCCTCACCTCGACGCTCGATGAGATGACAGACTTAGAGTCTGGTATTTCTCTCCCCGCT
Organism: Triticum dicoccoides; assembly: GCF_002162155.2. Classification (NCBI taxonomy): domain Eukaryota; kingdom Viridiplantae; phylum Streptophyta; class Magnoliopsida; order Poales; family Poaceae; genus Triticum; species Triticum dicoccoides. The sequence goes on from NC_041387.1 coordinate 25,492,697, forward strand.
GTGTTTCTCCACCACCGCCCTATCCTCGAGTCAGTAGTATGCCTCCACACCACTGTGTCATGTCCGCCATTATGTATAATTATTGGCATGCCTGTAATAATTTGGTTGAGCAACCGTAGTTCGACCCTGTAATATATTTTATGCTACTGGCTTATTGTATCAAGAATTTGTCTACCAGTGAGGAGGATTTCTCTCATACTGGACTCAAAAGATTGGTTTCTCAATAAATATTTTTATTGGAAAACCGGTCGTGACAAGCTTGGTACCAGAGCCAGGCTGACTGTAGGAAGCCACTAGGTGCGATCGCTAATTGGTTATTAGCATGATAGAGCTAATTTATATTTTTGCAATTGTAGTCATTTTCTGTCAGTCAGCATAAATTTATGATCTGACCATGCAGAATTTTTGCCTACTTTTGTAGATGGCCGACAACAGCTGCGAGTCTCAGACCTTCGCCAACGTGCCCGATGGGTTCGTCAAGCTTCTTTCCTTCATCGTTCAGGTCACGATGGGGCCATCTGTGCGCCCAGTTTTCACACTCTGCCAGCACCGAGTCAACGACAGTCTGACCATGCACCAGGCCGCGGTGCAGTTCAAGGGAGGGCGTGGTGAGTTACGCCGCTTCCGGTTCGTGGGAAGAGCCATGCCTACGGAGAGGCATGCTATGCAGATGGCAGCCCGCGAGGCGATAGCTCGTCTCAGGGATGTCCTCCCCGTGATGAAGACTCGTCGTTACCGCTATCTTCCATGCCATGTGCCTTACACCTGTCACTACGCATACTCCTGCCCCAGAGAAGAACGAGACAAGGCTTTTGAGATGCTCATTGAGTATCTCCGGGCCCTGGAGGCAGCCTTCGACAACCTGGTGGACGACTTTGTAGCTACCCGCATGGACTCAGTTCATGGCTGTGCTGCCAACAGGAGGGAGCTCCTACCCATCGCACCGCCACTGACTTTGGTCTCGTCCTCAGCATCTTATACGCCTACTCGTCGCCTGCCTTCTACCGAAGAATTCAACCAAGTCATTGCGCCCACTCCAGCGTGCACTGCACCACCCTTCGCGCCCACTCCTGTACGTGTTGCTCCGCCCCTGGCAACCGCTCCGTCCACTCTGCGCAACACTACACGTATGGAGCCCATTAGCGAGGAGGAAGCCGAGTCCCCAACCTTGCTACGCCTCGCCCTCGGTAGGGCAAAGGAGGTCGTCAACATCTCTGCCTGAGTACGCCTAGCTGCCATGTAATGTACCGCTTTGTAAGATATGTACATAGGTTGTGAGAAGTAGCCTGTTTGCACATCATGTAGGATCTGGAGAAGTGCACTAGCCTAAATAACATGTCAGGATTTTGTACGCATGTCCTGAGTGATGTATTGTATAATTACCGCCCGCGTGTAAGATATGTAATGAGCAGTCCTTCTCCGTGCGCAAGTTGATTTGTTTTTCTTAAGTAAGCTGGGTTATTTAGTTTTGTTTGCCAGCTTTATGCATTTATGGATTTGTTTTTGCGACTCTTTCCGCTTTTCTTATGGGTTTTACAAATATTTCCCCAGAGTAAAAAAAAATGCCTCGTCCTTGGACTCGCTCCATGCCATTTCCACCAAAGGAAAACTATGATACACAACCCAGCAACGAGTTCACTCAGGGACAGTCAAGCCAACAGGACAGTGAAACGGCACTTTCCCAAATGTGCCGCCTTTATGAACAGAGTCAGCAACAACATCGTGAAATGATGAACCAAGTCATCAACATGGGAAATCACCATGGACAGTATCAGCAGCATTCCATGTTATCTGAGCTACAGAAGACACGTCCTCAAACATTTTCTCATACTGACAAGCCTCTTGAGGCCGAGGATTGGCTTCGAGATATGGAGAGAAAATTAATTATTGCAAAATGTTCAGACCCCGAAAAGGTATTGTATGCTCCGCACTATCTCACAGGAGCAGCCGCATCATGGTGGGAGAATTTTCTGAACATGCATCCCAACGAAAATGACATAACCTGGGATGATTTCAAGGAAGGTTTCCGTGGTGCACACATTCCTAAGAGTATTATGAAAATCAAGAAGAGAGAGTTCGATGACCTCAAACAAAGGAACATGACAGTGTCAGATTACAATAGTCAATTTACTCTATTGTCCCGCTACGCCAATGAAGAGCGTATGACTGAAATCAAGAAGATGGAGAAATTCCTTGACGGTCTGGCGCCCGCGCTTAAATGCCAACTGGTCGTGCACACTTTTCCTGATTTTAAAAACACTGGTGGACAAAGCCATTACTCTGGAAAATGAGAGACGCAGTCTGGAAGATATCCGCAAGCGAAAAAGGGACTAGACTAATCATGCTCGCAATCACCGAAGCAAGACAGATTTTCAAAAGGGTGGGACACACAAATCCTCATCCAATGTCTCACGCCCAATCAAGAATTTTCATGCAAGGGACAAGGAATTCACCTATCGCCCCGGTGTTACTTGTTACGCTTGTGGAGAAGAAGGGCACTATGCCAAACAGTGCCCCAAGCCAAGGAATTCAACCCCAAAGCCGAACAACGGCGGCAACAATTCCGCGCCCAAGCGAAACAATTTCAATCCCAACAATAACCACAGGAAGGGTCATCTGAACCACGTAACCAAAGAGGAGGCACAAAATGCTCCGGATATCGTACTCGGTATGTTTCCTGTCAACACAATACCTGCAATGGTTTTGTTTGATTCTGGAGCTTCTCACTCTTTCATTTCGAAAAGTTTTGCTTTGCAAAATAATTTTTCGATGCTTCCCTTGGAGAAATCCATGACCATCAAGTCCCCTGGGATTCAGCAAGTTACTCAGAATTACTGTCAGAATGTGGTCATTGAGTTTGAAGGATTGGAGTTTCACGCAAATCTTATTATGTTGGAAAATAAAGGACTGGATGTCATCCTAGGGATGGATTGGCTAACCACCAATAAGGGTTTTGTCGACTGTTTCAACAGGACCGTAATTCTCACACACCACCAAGGGAAGACAATAAGAGTATCAGCCAAGGAAGGGAAAATACCCCGGCAACCGAGATTAAATAAGGTGGACGTTTCTGAGCTAAACAAGGTTCCAGTAGTGTGTGAATTTCCAGATGTATTCCCTGAAGAACTACCAGGCATGCCACCAGACCAGGAAATAGAATTCCGCATTGAGCTAGCACCAGGAACCACCCCCATATACAAGAAACCATACAGAATGGCACCATCCGAGTTGATCGAGTTGAAGAAACAAATAAAGGAATTACTGGAAAAAGGATACATTCAAGCCAGCTCCTCACCTTGGGGATCACCAATTTTATTTGCCAAAAAGAAGGATGGAACGCTGAGATTGTGTATTGACTATCGAGCACTTAACATGGTCACAGTCAAAAACAAATACCCGATGCCAAGGATAAACGATTTGTTTGATCAACTCGCTCAGGCCAAGGTATTCTCAAAAATTGACTTAAGGTCAGGATACCATCAATTGAAGGTACGAACGGAAGATATCCCCAAAACAGCCTTCACCTCCAGATATGGACTGTACGAGTTCACAGTGATGCCATTTGAATTAACTAACGCCCCAGCATATTTTGTTCACCTCATGAACAAAGTATTTATGAAGTTTATGGACAAGTTCGTCGTGGTATTCATCGACGATATTCTGGTATACTCCAAGACACCAGAAGAGCACGCAGAACATCTCAGGATTGTGCTAGGAGAGCTAAGAAAACACCAATTGTATGCCAAGTTCAGCAAGTGCGAATTTTGGCTAAGACAAGTAGGCTTTCTAGGCCACGTACTGACCCAAGACGGTATCGCAGTGGACCCAGAGAAAGTCAAGGCCGTACTTGGCTGGAAGTCACCAGCCAGCGTAACGGACATACGGAGTTTCTTGGGAATGGCAGGATATTACCGCAGATTTATTGAAGGATTTTCCACCATAGCCAAGCCTATGACACAGTTGCTCAAGAAAGATAAGAAGTTTGAATGGACAGAAGCCTGCGAGAAAAGTTTCCAAGAGCTAAAGCGGAAGTTAACGACAGCACCGGTATTAATTGTACCCGACATACACAAGAATTTTGAAGTATATTGTGACGCATCCAGAAAGGGTCTCGGATGCGTGTTGATGCAGGAAGGCAAGGTTGTCGCCTATGCTTCAAGGCAACTTCGCAAGCATGAGGAAAATTATCCCACTCATGACTTAGAAATGGCAGCAGTTATTCATGCACTCAAGGAATGGAGGCATTTCTTACTTGGGAATCGATGTGAAATATATACGGATCACAAAAGTCTCAAATATATTTTCACGCAGCCAGAACTAAACTTACGGCAACGATGTTGGTTGGAGTTGGTAAAGGATTATGATGTTGGTATCCATTACCATCCAGGGAAAGCAAATGTAGTGGCCGATGCCCTTAGTCGGAACCCCAGCTCCGACGAAAACAATCTGCACAGCTTGAGGCCCGAATTCCAACAAGAATTTGCCAAGCTCAACTTGATAATGGTAGCAGAAGGCACCATATCAAACTTGGAAATACAACCCGACCTTGTGGAGAAAATCAAAGAAGCTCAGCCCGGTCACACCAGCATCGAAGGCATCAAAAGAAAGTTGAGTATGGGCAAGGCCTCGGAATTCGTCATAGACAATGAAGGAATATTATGGTACGGAGAAAGGCTCTGCGTGCCAAACATAGAAGACCTTAAACAACAAATTTTAGCTGAAGCACACACCACTGCATATTCAATCCACCCTGGAGGAACCAAAATGTATAAAGATATTCAGGAAAGATTTTGGTGGCACGGTATGAAGAGGGACATAGCCACCTTCATTGCATGTTGCGACTCATGTCAACGCATAAAAGCTGAGCATCAGAGACCAGCCGGACTACTGCAACCTAACAAAATACCTGAGTGGAAATGGGATGAAATAGGGATGGATTTCATTGTCGGACTACCTCGGTCACGACACGGGAATGATGCCATATGGGTCATCACTGACAGGTTGACCAAAGTGGCACACTTTATTCCAGTGAAGACGACCCACACCACTCAAAGGCTTGCCAGGATTTATCTTTCCCGCATAGTTTGTCTGCACGGTGTCCCGAAGACTATAATATTCGACAGAGGCACTCAGTTCATCTCAAGATTTTGGGAGCATTTACAACAGGCTCTGGGAACCCAACTAGCCTTCAGTACCGCATACCACCCACAGACTGATGGACAGACTGAACGCGTAAACCAAATTTTAGAAGACATGCTGAGAGCATGTGTCCTCACCTATGGAACCAGTTGGGAAGAAAGCCTGCCATACGCCGAGTTCGCGTATAACAATAGCTACCAGGCCAGCCTACAAATGGCACCATTTGAGGCTTTATACGGACGAAGATGTCGTACCCCGTTAAATTGGTCAGAGACCGGAGACAGCCGCATCTTCGGACCAGACATGCTCAGAGAAGCCGAGAAAAAGGTCAAGCTAATCAGAGACCGACTTAAGACCGCTCAAAGTCGACAGAAGAGTTATTATGATCAGAAACATCGTAGGGTCAGCTTCGAACCCGGTGAGTTCGTATACTTGAGAGTATCCCCTATGAGAGGACTGCAACGGTTTAAGATTAAAGGAAAGTTAGCACCAAGATTCATTGGACCATTCTGCATAGTGGCACGAAGAGGCACTGTAGCCTACCAGCTAGACTTACCCGAAGACTTGTCCGACATTCACGACGTGTTCCACGTCTCTCAACTAAGGAAGTGCGTAAGCAACCCAGAGAAACAAGTATCCCATGAAAACATTGACGTGCAGCCAGACCTCACTTATCGGGAACGTCCCGTAAGAATATTAGAGGAGTCTGAAAGGAGGACCCGACAGAAGACCATCAAGTTTTTCAAAGTCCAGTGGAGCAATCACACCGACAGTGAAGCAACTTGGGAAAGCGAGGATTTTCTTCGGACAGAGCATCCACACTTATTTAAGGATCAGCTGAAATCTCGGGGACGAGATTTTTCCTAAGGGGGTAGGTGTTGTGACACTCCAAAATTTTAATTTGGTTTTTATCAAAAACTTTGTGGTTTTTTTGAAAAGAGGCCATTTAAATTTTCTTTCAGAAAACCTTGCTCTTAAAAACTTCCTTTGCTTTGGCAAGGATTTTATTTTTTTCAAACTTTGGTGTTTGAATCTTTTGAAACTTCTTCTCTGTTGGTTCCCTCTCAAATTTATTTTGGGAGTTTAATCTTTTTCTTTTAAAAAGAACTCTATGAAAAGCTTGGGATTTTCATATCTTGAAAACCACCCATGACTTTGCATTTTTGCCCATGTGGTAAAACCCCTCCAAAACCTCCCCTACTCCCTGTGATCAAACTAAGTTCTCTGTCCCAACTAATCCAAGCAAGTTTTGGATTTTATTCTAATTATTTTTCCCCTCAAATCATTTCTGAAAATTATTTGGAGCCTGAGTGATTTTCAAAGCAAGTACCCTTTCGCATTTGAGTTTTGACCTCAAACCAACTCTCCTGGATAGTCCTTTGTACCCACAACCCAGAACCATCTTGATCCACTCCTCTTTTCAAAATTTTCAAAATTCAGTCTCTGCAAGTTTGGACCAGATTTGCCAAATTTGATGAAATTCATATCTACACTGCTCCAAAAATTCCACCAAAATTCAGGCAGCCTACTGGAGCAATGAGTAGCCACTCCACCAAAAATCAGCTCAAGGAAAAATCCCCAGAGGCCAAATTCATTCTGTCGAACACCTGAGCTGCACTGTTCCTTTGCAAGTCCAGAAAGTTTAGAGATTCAGTCGTTTTCCCTTCGTCAGACTCGGTCACGCGGCCACAGTGCGCCCTGGCGCGTTGCACGCAGCCTCTTCTCCCTGGCTAGCACCCCGCACGCACGCTTGGCCGATTCCTGGCGTCGGTAGCGACGAGCCTCGCCGGCGTTGGAAGCTTCTGCGGTGGCTGCACCTTCCGTGGCGGCCAACAAGGGCCCGAGCCCTCTCGCCACGCCACCCGGCGCCGCCCAACACCCCCTGGCTCTCCGCGTGTCCCTGCCATGCCAGCGCACGCCCGTGGCACCGTCGCCGTGGCCCAGCAAGCACGGAACGTGCTCCCTGCCGCCGCCGGGCCGCGCCACCCCGTTCCGTCGAGCTCACCCATAGCACCAAATCCCAGCCCGATTAGCACCTAAATGGGACCGGTGGACCTCAACGGCGATGCCCAAGCCCCTAATCCCACTGCCCAACCACGGCACCGCCGTAATCACTCGCCGGAGACCCCCGTTCACGGCAACCGCCTCGGGCCGCCTATAAAAAGGGCCCCCGAGCTCACCCTCGTGCACGCATCATCACCACTCCTCACCAACACCACGCCAGGCCACTAGGAGGTCCTCGAGGAGGTCTCCTCCCCCAACTCCGGCCGCCCCGATCCGCCTCGGCCTCCACCACGATTCGCTCCGGTGAGGCCATCTCCGGCGCCCAAACCCCGTCCATTACCCCCTCTAGCTACCAGAAGCCTAACCCCCTCTTCAATTTGATCTCTGCAGCCCTCTCCGACGATTCCCTCGACCACCTGAGCCGCCGTCCGCCGGAGCAAAGCTCGCCGTCGACGTGGTACTCGCCGGCGACCACCACCACCACCAACCGACGCGGAATGGCGCCCTGAGCACGGAGGTACCCTCCGATCCCCCTGCCTCGCCGTGGATCGCCGCCGGCGACCACCGCGGCTCTCGGGCGCCGACGAGCTTCGTCCCCCCCCCTTTTTGAAAGTTCAAACCTGACGAGTGGGACCCCACCGTCAGCCTCTCTGCCCTCTCTATTGAATCGTTTTCTGGAAGCGCCTTTGGGCAAAATGCGTTTTCCCTTTGGGCTGGCGTATTCAACACTGGAACGTTTTCTGTTTTTATAAGCTAGCCCCTGGAAATCTTCTGTTTCATTACAGATGAGTCCCTGGACAAAAATCCTTTATAACTTTTAATCAGAAAAGTATTTTTGATTGATTCTTTTTCTGTTCTCTTTAGAATTTTGTCTAGTTTTTTATCAGATTTATTTGAAAAATATTTGGAATACTTTTTGTGCTCTCCTTGGTATTTACGATAGCGCATATATTTTCTTTATACCATAGATACCGAAGGAGGTGACGGAGCCGCGAACTTCACCGAGCTAGGCTCCGACTACTCTGAACCAGGCAAGCATGTTTGAACTTTTGATATGATGAGTGTCTTGGCATGTTTTGCATTTAGTTAGTTTCATGGCATGTTGAGAAGCATATCGATGAACGTTATTTTATGCAATATTGAGGTAAGTGAGCTCGATGATCCATAAGTGGATGGATGTGAGTATGAATGGCCATGTGTTGGCATGAGGATGGGTAAGATGGCAGTGTCGTAGCATGCCAGTCTTAGGCCAGACTATGTGACTTCAGTGTCAAACCGTATCGGTCCAGTTCCTCTCATTTCCTTCCCTGTACTACCACATGTTTTCCGCAAGGAATATGGTTTAGTAAGTTGCAAACCGCTTTCCTGGTACACACCAAAAAGGAGAGGCCGTGATGATGGTTCCATGGCCCTGGATTAAAGCCAGTCATCCGGTCAGGGGGCATGGGTGTTTCCAGTTGGGACCGAGAGGGGGGCACCCCTTAGAGCGCGCGTATATAAATTTGATCCCATGCTATTCGAGATTGTGATCTCCCCGTCTCAAAGGTTTTTCTTGGACGATGTCTAGGGTGATTCCTAGCATCGAGAGGTAGGATGGATGTGTACTGGTTAGCTGTGTTTTCTTCCGAAATACCGTAAACGGAACTAGTCCTTCGTGACTACAGAAATCCGTTGGCTGTGGGAAAAATTTTGTACAAACTCTGCAGAGTCATATATTCCTCCAAATCATCTATTCCCTGTCCTAGATCGATATTATCTTATCCTAATCAAATGTCAATTTTGATGGCAGAGACTCCGGTGATTCCATGAGTGCTAATTCCAGTTAAATGATTATTCCTGTGGATGGACTAACCCATTTATTCTCATGAATTAAATGTTTATTATGAGTATTATTTACTTGTGAATAAAAGCCCTTTCTGCGATGCCGCTCAGACGTCCGACTGTGGCATTGTTGTATTCTACTTTCTTTTCAAGCCCTTTATGTGGTGTCGCTAAGACGCCCGACTGTGGCATTTCTTTTAAAGCCCTTTCTGTGATGTCGCCCCGACGTCCGACTGTGGCATTTCTTTTAAAGCCCTTTCTGTGATGTCGCCCTGACGTCCGACTGTGGCATTCCTTTTAAAAGCCCTTTCTGTGATGTCGCCCCGACGTCCGACTGTGGCATTT